>NC_090796.1:14866250-15215000 GCF_040054535.1 Antennarius striatus | reverse complement strand
CAGACACGAGGACGAGGGGGCAGCAACAGCGAAGTCGTTTTCCAACGCTGACCCCAGTCTGCTGGTGGAGAAGGGGTCAGCAGCGGGGGGTTGTGTGTGTGTGTGTGGGGGGTGAGGGGTACAGGATGTTTTTAGGGACAAATAAGTGCAATTTTTATGACTGTTTAAGCTCTCAAACCAAAAACTAAACTAAAAAGTTGTTTTTTTTCTCCAACTTCTAAAAATCAAGATTTTCCACTTTTCTGTTTAAATAATTATAATTTGAAATAAAGAAATCAAAGAAATCAATTTTATTCCCCCGTAGAGAAAATTACTTGTCCACTCTAGAGTTAGTTCTTGTTAGACACACACACACACACACACACACACACACACACACACACACACACACACACACACACACAAGCACGCACAGGGGCCCTGTAAGCATGTAAGAGTGGCCCCAATGAGCAGCTTATAAATGAGATGGTGCTTTGCTCAAGGGCACCCCGGCAGTGCTCGGGGTAAACTGACACCTCTCCACTTACAGTTCACACTTGGAAATTTTTAGTCCAAGTGGGCCTTGAATCAACCTCTGAATCTATTTTTGGTGTTTGACTCCTTTTCTCCTCTCAACACAACATCGATGACAAAAAAATAAATAAATAAAAGAATCAAGACCTTCTAATCAGCAGCGCCCAGACTGCTTGTTAGCCTTCTGTGTGAATAAGAGACAGTGTGTGTACCTGTGTGTACCTGTGTGTAATACAGCTGAGGAAGACGAGCTGTCGGTATCTGTCGGAGCAAGCCGAGGCAGCTTGTGGTCGGTGGGAGGCGTCCAACATAATGGATGGATTACAGGTTAGCCGTCAGTTAGCGCCATTAGCCCTCCACCGTCTGCTCCCAGTGATTCATTTTTTTCAGATGACATGAAAAATCATTTAAGTTTGATAAAACAGGCAACATCTCCATTCCTGTGTGACTTTATTATTTCTTTAGAGCTGTAATATATCAATAAAAACATTAGAAAATACGTATTTAGACATTTAGATGTCGAGAAGAAAGGAAGGAAACAACTATTTCACCCAAAAAATCAAATCAAATCAATTTTTTACAGGATAAAATCTACATTTAATTACTAGGTCTTTTTTATCGGTGCACTAAACATAAATCCAACTCCACTTCTCATCATATACTTCATTTGATATTTTTACTGATGTCTTCTTTTAGCCAGCCTAAAAAAAAAAATGTCGGGACGTTTAGCATTCTACTTTTCTTGTGCAGAGTAACTGAAGCTGTTTGAGCTTTAAAAATAATTTGATCCCCAGAAAGTGTAGGGAGCACATCGACACTCACAACACTTGTGGTAACCAAAAAATACCCTCACTCTCAGTGTTTTTGTAAGCCCCACCTTAGCATTTGGCGCACCCAAGGCTAAGGGGGATGGGAGAACAAGTATGAAGTGAAGAAATATCACAGATGTTAGCCTGCATGAACTCCTTCCCCTTTACAGGCTTCCTGCTCAATATGGCCTCTTCAGCCCCCGTTTTTTTCCCCACACTCTCCCTGCAAAAAGACAAATGACTTCTTCTAATCTAATTTCATCTGCAGCATGCGAGGGTCTGCCTCCACGCCTGCCGGTCAGTTGAGTTTGTGTCGACGCTGTGCAGATTCCTGGAGCCCAGTCGGCTCCGTTTCTACCCACAGAGTCCTGACTTTTTTACTCAAAGAGTATTTTCTGTGGAAAAGTCCACTTTCGGTTTCTGACTTGTTTTTGTGCCCATATGAGAACGGGGTTTTCTTTCTTGCACCACATGCTGCAAGGGCCAGTTGTCTTTGGACTCCAGTGGAAACAGCAGGGTTAGGGTTTCAGTCTATACTGCGTGTCTGACGGGGGTCACAGTTGCGTGACATGCCAAACCCAGTCTGGTGGTGGTGGCGGCGGCGGTGCTGTCACTCATTTTGCCACGAGTCGGGCCAACCCGTCCCGTCATCCTCTGGAGAATCTCCTGTTTAATTTGTTCAAAGCAAGCAAAGCCGAGACACTTTGCGTTGCTCCAGACCGATGAAGGGCAGGAAGTGGCGGAGTGTCTGTGATTATTTGGCCTTTTGCTATTTCCCCAGGGAAACGTTGCTGCTTCATGCCTGGTGAAGTCTTTGCCATGACCAGGAGGGACCTTTGATTGGTTCCTGATGTGTGGACGGCATCCGTGTCCACAGCAATTTATCCAGAGGATATTAAATGACCTAATGGCCATGCTCTTTGCACGGAACCCACGTCCATGTGTAAGGTGTTGCCACGTCTACCCAAAGTCCTGCCTGTGTTTGTCTACACATTCCGTTTTCAAGCCACCGTTTCAACGGGCTGGACACTTTTAATGAATCCTAGGCGAAGCGGTCGGGAGGCGTTGCAGTAAAAGCTGTGCTGCATCAACGCCGGCCTCTCTTTCTCTTCCCCCAACAGGAACTGGCTAATTTCCTGAACTTGATATACCATTTGGTGGACACAGAGGGAAACATCTGAGAGAGGTGGATCTCGGAGAAGTCTCCACTTTAAAAGGCCTAATGAGTGTTCAAATCTCTGGGCCGACGCTTTTTAATGTCTAACAGGTGACGCGGGAGCTTTTTGGAGGGGAAGGAGGGCGGTCAGGAAATTAAAGCTTTGCAGCATAAAGGAGAGAAAGGGGTTTTTCAGAAGGAGGGGAGTGGGTTCTACAGGTTCCTTTCGTGCTAAGTCGTATCCTCATTTATAGGTTTTCACCTGCAAAGCCACCAGTGTGCAGCATTCAAACACTTTGATGCTTATCTGGACTCAGTCTTGATTTATGGAGAGAGTTGTTTTCTCTCGTGTCAAAGGTCACAACCTTAGCTGGAGGTCTTCTGATGGTTGGCAGTTTGACCCTCTTTCCTGAGGGACTGACCTCTTCCCCCCTTTTCTTTGCCATGCTTTCCTTTCCTGGTCATCCTACAAGGTGATTAACACATGTAGCTTCCTCCTTTGGTGTAGACAAACTCTCCTTGATAGTCTTGATAGTCTTTGAAGGCGATGTCGGTTTTTAGCAGGATAACCTAAAGAAACGACTGAAACTGTTTGGTGCAAATCTGTTTAAAGGTGAGATTTAGTCTTTTGCACGAAAATGGATTCTTGTTAAACTTGGTCTTTGGTCAGGTTAGCTCAACACAAGGTGTGGTGGACGTTTGCGCTCTCCCAAGTGCCCTTCTGGTTGCCTTTGTGCCGGTGCAATAAAAAAGGAATAATTTCCAGACAAAGCACTTGTCTGCCTTTGTACAGCTCAAGCATTAAACTTGTGCAGAGTATTACTTGAGCCTATTGATCGGAGTCCTCTGCAGTAGAGAGGCCAGTGTGCAAAATCAATGCTTTATTTTCTCCTAGGCCGGTCGTATTCATGCTTGTCGGTGAAAATGAGAGGAAAACAAGGGAGAACTCATTTACTTCCACTGTATTTCTTCCTCTCCATCGACTTCAGAGGCTCATTTTGCTAAATTTGGTCTCGTTCCCTGTTGTCTCTCAGGCCCTTGCTTCCTCGTCACTCCTTATCTCCATCTCATTCAGGAGTCCACCTCTCGTGTGTGTGTGTTCATGGTGTAGCTTGTGTAAGGTTGTGTGTGTGTGTGTGGAGGTTTTTATTGCTGTATCATCTACACCCATGAGGCAACTAGATCTGTCCTTTAATTGATTATTTAGTCGATAAAACGTAGAAAAATACTCGTCACATTTTCCTAGAGTTCTTGCTGACATCATCGGATACGAGTTCCCAGAGAAAGCCAGCAAACGCTCAGGAAGTGCAGCAGATTATTTTCACATCTCCTTTAAAAATCATAATCAAGGAAGTTGCTGATTAAGTTTCTATTGGCTGGCTGATTAATGATGATGTCAGGCAAGGTTTACACAACACTAAAGTGAGCAAAAATCATCTAGAATCAAACAAATCAATCTGATTGGAGATTCCTGCAGTCGTAGGTCAGGTGTAGCTAAAATTCACCTCTTCGGCGACACGAGTCGCTCCTCAACGCCTTTGGCTCTTCTCTTCCAGTTTGCCGTCTGGGCCGTGAGACATCCTCTGGTATAATTCGCAATCAGCTCCTAAATATGTTTGAATGAGCAAAGCTCAATAGCTAGAGGAATAGTAAGAACTCTTAAAAGTGCAACTAAAGATTTTTAGCTTCTGGATACAGAATATGGAAATTTGGATAAAAGCCTTCTTCTTAAAACAACACAAGTTGTGTCTGCAGCTGTTTGAACCTCGTCCATTGTGTGGATGCGGCAAGTTGGACGTGAGTCCCGCAACAGGATGGCTTTGGGGGTGGGGGTGAGGGTGGGGGTGGGGTCATCAGGCAGGAACATTTCCGGTGACAAGCTGTCTTCATGTGGGGCGCGTTCGCTAACGAGGAGCAATCGCCCCGTCGGTGAAGGTTAACTCTCCGATTCAGGAAGGCAGGAAGTGTTAGCTGCCTCCCCTTCACTTTTCCCATCCGCGGCCTCTGCCAGGCCTCCGTGGAACAATCCAGCCCCTGTGACTAAGAGGGAGGGAGGGAGGAGGGGAGGGAAAGACAGAGTCAACCAGAGGACCAGAAGGGAGGAGGAGGAGGAGGAGGAGGGAGCTCCAGTTCTGCAGGGTAACATCAGGCTCCTCTACGTTATGCAAGCGTTCCCTTTTTGTTCGCCTCACCCGGGGTTTTGATGCAGATTGCATGAAGCATGATGGTAATGCAGAACACCCCACCACCACCACCCCACCCCTCCATGTAAGGCGTATTCTCCTCTGCGTCCGGAGTTGCAAAGTGGCCAGTTGCAGCCTGGATCCCAACACCTTGAAACGGGGAGAATAGACATCTCAGGCGTGCACGGCAAAAAAAAACAAAAAACCACACACACACACACACGGAGAGAAAATAGATATCTCACAATATGCGCACGCCTCATACCGAATCAACAATCGTATCTTTGTTAAATTGTCCAGGAAATTGTTTGCGGTGCCTTGATAACACAGGTGTTTATATGGTAATACCTTCTGGAGGCTGCAAAAGAATGAAACAATAAAGTCATTAGGGTGTTACAAGAAGAAATGAAAGCAGGCGACTCATCTCACACACACACACACACACACACACACACACACACACACACACCGGCTGAACCCCGATACACAAATTCATTAAAAAACACCTTTGTCAGCCGCCTTAATGACCCCTGATGTGTGTGAACCGGTGCCAAGTTGTCCGTGGAAGGGCAATTTATCTCCACCAGCCCTAAAAGAGAAAGGAAAGCGGCTGGAGGAACGGGAGATATAACGGATGATTCATGGGTAGGTGGTCCGTTCGTCTCTCCTGAACCGGTGGAACAGGAAGGAAGCACTTAAACCCCTAAGTGGGGGAGTTTAGTCGTTACTAACGTGAGGTGCTATGAGGTGATGCTACACCGAGAGGCTGATTTCCCATCCGACTCCCCACCCGTCAACTGGTGCCTTTTGATATTTAGGAGCGTCTAACAATTTTTTTTCCTGTTTTTCATGGTCATTAACTCAAAAACTGTTCGATATTTTTTCAGAATAAGGACATAAAACTTCACAGATTTCTTCCGGGCTGGTGTGAAGGAGAGGGATTCAAAATAAATGATGTTAGATGAAGGTGAAGGATTAAAAAGTCACAAATAAATGATTCTGGAATTTTGGAATTCTTCATCCAAGCTCCAATGTGTCTCCGTAAACACCTCTTTTTTACTGGGGAGATGTTTTTCTTGTCCGCTTAATTTAAGAAGAGAAACTTTTTCCAAATTGTCTGTAGGTGTGAGTTGTCGTTCGTCTTTTGTGTGGTTCTGCGATGTGCTGGCAACGTGTCCGGAGATTGTCCCCCGGGGAAATTTTGAGAAAGCAGTTCGGAAAATCAATGAATGAATGAACTTTTTTTTGTTCTCAAGTTGACTTTCACACAAAAATGAAACTGAAAAATCAATTAAAAACATTTCCCAAAAAAAAAAAAAAATTCCAGCTAGAAAAGCAGTGAATGAATCTGAATAAATTCTCCTCCTCGCTGCCACTTCAGCTCCTCAGACACTGACATCTTTTCTTTTTTTTTTACTTTATTTATTCAAGAAGAAACTCTCCTAGAAGTGTGAGATACGACGCGTCAGTCCTCCTTATCGGGGCCTTTGTGCGGCGCAGATAGCAAGCGGCGAGTGCGTCACCGAGAGGCCGCGATTGGAGCCGGATTCGGCCGTCAAACGGCGTTTTATCTCCTGTATATCACTCACGGTGCGCCGAGGCCCTTCGCACGCGAGCACCACGGCTCGCCGCGCGGTTTGTTGTAGCAACAGTCGTCCTCGGAAACGGTGTTGTGGTGCCCTTTAATATTCCTCATAAAGGTTATTGTTCTGGAATCCTGGAGGTTGAAGGATTAAAATCCACTCTGGTCGATCCTCCGAGGGGTTTTGTGTGAACACCAGACAACATGGTGGCAAAATGAACCGCCGTCATCAAGCTGCTTTTTTCCCCTCGCTCACGAATGTTTACTGGGCTGCAGGAGCGGATGGATGGAAACGGAGAACAACGCCGGGTTTCCTGTCTAGTGATTCGTAAAACTCCTTGAATTAATTTGGACCTGGAACGCCGACTCTGCTTCCAGGGAGCGTTCCCTATAAACAGTGGAAAGGACTCTCCTGGCCCTCCAGTTCTTTCCGTTCTTTCCGTTGTGTATTTGTTTGTTTGACAAACACGCACTTCTAGGGTTTAACTTTTTAAAGGATGATTAACTTCCTGGTCCTGCGTTGTTTTGGATCTGAGGAAACAGCGAGCAAAAGAAACCAAATCCATCGTCGGATGATGAAACCGTTTGCAATGTAAATGACTGCGTATGTTAGCGTGCATCAAACGTACGTATTCTAGGACGTACTTTAAAGGAGCGGTTCACCCGGAGGTGATAGCTCTCTCTTGATCTACTCTCCCCTCGCGTCAAGGAAACAGAAAACAGTCCGTAAAACGTTTGTGGAGTTTCTCAGCCTTCCAGCGTTCTGATGGAAAACAGATGTGGACGCGGCCGCTAAACTAAATGAGGAAGGTGCACGAGCTCCAACGTGTTAACGTCCCACACATCACGATGTCTGCGTCGTTTAGCTGCCATCTGAAAGTTAGCGCACACAAAACTAGAAAAAAAGAGAAACTTTTTTTTTTTGCGTGGAATGGTTTTTGTTTTGCTAGGTTGGACACGTTTGAGCGTGTGTGTGTGACAGGGCGAACGTTAACAACTTTAACTTAACTGCTACAGTGAGATGAGGCGTAAAAAAAAGTCTTTTCAAATCGATTGGGCGATTCTTGAGTTCTGTTTCCAAACCGGTCCCCGTAGGCTTCAATTCTTTACCAAAATAACTGGTTTAGAAACTTTTTTTTGGACGTAAAAATTTCAGCAAAACTTTCCCAAAACATCATCTGATGCACAAAGAAGATAAATCTAGATGTCATATTTCTGAATCCTCTCTCGATTCATCGATCTTGTTCCTGCTTGCTTTAGATTCCAGGGTTTTTTCTCAGCTAATCAAATTCTTAAAGCGTTCCATCAGCCACGCCGTTATTTTTATTATTATTACTAATATCACTGGTGTAAATATGTACGGAGCAGCTGAAGCCGTTGGAAGTCAAACGTAATCGACGGGCCGTTAATGAGCCCACACGTCGTCTTTTCGTTCGCCCGCCTTCCTTTCTGCTTTTTTGTTTGGCGCCGTGTGATCAAGATGCTAAATCCTTTCGCCCGAGGCGCTCCTCCGCTTTTTGATGTTGCTCTCGACAACACTCAAACCCGCCGAGGCGAGGAAGGAAAAAACAAAAAACAAAAAAAAAACAACTTTTCCAAGTTTAGTCGTTGAACATAATATCGAGTCTTGAACATTGATATTGACTCGGGTCCCACCAGACCAATTTAATCTGTGATTCCGCTCAGCACAGCGCATCCAGCAGGAAGAATCACGTTATTAAGCCCCCTTAATGAAACAGTCAGGATGGACCCTTCATATCTTCCCGCACTAAAAACAGCTCATCTAAATGGAAAACACATTGTCTTCATTATTTGCAAGTGTTGAATGAAGGCAGTTGCCATGGTTACAGCCGTCGGAGGCTGAAGCCTGGTTTGAGGCCACGGGGGCTTCAGGAACAAAGTGGCTGCTAATGGTGAGATTGTACAAATGGCTCTCTGAGAGGGTTTTATATCGCTGCTATTTCCATGTTGGCCAACACACAGTCGCTGCGCAACAAATGATCAGCCTCACATCATATCCTGGTGTCAGCGCCGGCGCCGCTTAATGAAACAAGATAAATCTCACAAGTTATTAGCTCTTCCACCGATGCGCTCCACTCCCGGAAACGCGGTTCCGAGCGGCTCTTCCTCTTTGTTTTCTGCTCTTTTAAGAGCCTCGCGGAAACTTCCAGTGTACACCAATCAAAATGCAGATTGTCTCCACAGCATGGCGTCCACCCAGGAGAGTTTACAGCGGAATACTAAGCAGGAGAGAGCTCTCCCCGTTCTGACTGCGGTTTATGATTTGGAGACGAGAAGATGGGAGGCAGAATTAGGAGGCGAAAGGCAACGCTTGATTTATTTTTTCTGGTGTGAATGAGGTTTAAATTTCCTTCAAATCCCACACAGATATTTCAGGTCAGTGAGAGTTTTGGCGGCTGATAAGAAGCGGTAAAGACTCACCAGGAATCCGGGACAGGGTGTCTTTATTTGCGGAGACAGACGAGACTAATAATAGAGGAAGTGGTCATGTGGGACCTCCCCGCTCCACGATTCATGTCAGGTAATAATTGGTTTACCTGCTACCGCGGCCTCTGTTTGGACGGCGATGGAACAAATTACCCAGGGGTTGACCTCCGGTGGCGAAGGGTTGACCTCCACTAGGGAGGCGGTCTGACAGGAACACCGACAGAGCCCGGCGCTGTAAGGCCAGTCTGAGTGTCACCGGGCAGAACCGTGTAAATATAACTCCTATGTAGCTTAATAATTTATAGGAAATTATATTCTTGAATATAATTCAATATATGTTCATTTTTAAACCCCTAGTCTTGCCTGCAGTTCTAAAAAACTCAAGCTGTGCGCAGCCTGGCAGACAAAACCCAGGGAATAAAATTCCAAATGGCACTTTCCACATCTATATAAGGATAATTACCTCTGTTAATGAGGGGATGGGTTGTATTTCTCTCTATTTTTACATCTTTAGGTGTTTTTAGACTCTTTTTGTTAGCCTGTTCTAACTAGTTGACGGCTGGAGGCGACCACGTTTAAGCAGACGGACACAAACCAGTGGCCTAGTGACTCGTGGGTGTCGCCCTTTGAGCCCATGAACGGGAGGTTCATTAGGACTGCTTTACACTCTGGCGGCGGGGGCAGCCTGCCTGCAGGTTTATTTAACTCACAAACAGGTCGCTGAGCGTTTGGACGCCGGCCTTCGAGCTCGTTTCATGTCTTTGTTTATCCGGGAACAGAAGAGTTCTCAACTCTCAAGACTTGTTTGTCCTTCCTCGGCGGATCGGCGGCGACTCTTTTCTCTCGCCGTTTCTTGTGAAGTGCGATGAAAGGGATCCGTTGGGATGGTGGAGGCGAATGAAGGGGGGTGCTGGAAGCCCCGGTGCAGCTCCTGGACGCCCCTGTTTCTGTGGATCCGGCTGGGAGATGCTTCCCAGTTTGGATTTAAATCCTAGCGAATCGTGGATCAATACTATAACACAATCTGCACGTTAAAAAGGTGCCCCCCACCCCCACCCCCCCCCTGTTGTGTAGATGTGTCTCTAAGTGTGTTTGTATGCATATCGACCGGTGCAGGATGTGTCGCTGACGGGGCAACCTCTCCGGTCATTGTGTCAGGGAGTGGGGGGCGGGGGGTTGCTTTCAATCCATTATTGACTAATCTCATTAGCTGAGGATCCAAACGCTGGAAACCGACCCCACCCCCACCCCTACCACCATTTGTCGTGTCACGTGCACACACACACACACACACACACACACACACACACACACACACACACACACACACACTCATTCACATAGGCGAGGGCTTGTAATTACAGACGGTGGTTTTGCAAGAAGAAGTTTTTTTTATTGGTCTTAATTAATCACTTTAATGAAGTGGCTGCCTATCGGTGCTCTCCGCTGGATTAGCTAATCATATGTTCAGTGCTTTCCTCGCCTCCTGATTGGCCGGCGCTGCCGCCGCCGCCGCTGCCTTTTGTCCCATGTCTGTCTCACGGATCACCTGTCCATCTGCAAAAACCACCGCTTTGCTTATCGAGTCGCTCTTGACAGCATCATCAAGGAGATGCAAAGTGTCTTTTAGATTTTGCACAGCTTAATAATAGTCAGCTGCTCATTTTTTTTTGTTTTTTCCAAGCACTCCTCCTCGCCCCCAGGTGTGGCCCCGGGGGCCGCCCACCTCTGCAGCGACGCCACTGCAGAGAGAGAGAGAGAGAGAGAGATTCACGATCCGACTGGCCGGTAATTGCTGATGGTTCAGCAGTTTTTCCGGAGGAATTTCTGGGGCTTTTTCCTCGCCTTACAGCCTCTCCCCCCCCTCCTGCGTCTCTCCTCCTCCGCCGCCTCCCACGCCGGGGTTGTTTATGTTCACCTGTCAGCCTATCTCAACTTCCCTGATGGATGACGCGCAGCTCTGTTGTTCGCCAACAGCTAGAGATGGGATGCAGTTAAATTACACCCGTGAAGATACAAGATAGGAATATTACAGGAGACATCAACCCGCAGGTAGACGAGGAGGAGCCCACCCGAAGTGTGTGTCGTTCATTTGGAGTCGAGCGTTTCCCCGTTTTGGCGTCTTACGTCTTTATTTTATGTTACTTTCTGCTTATCGACTTGTTTTTCGGGAAAAATGGGTGATTTCGGCCCTTTTGTGAAAGCCAGAATCAAGCATCTGTAGAAATGGGGGGAAGGTTGGGTTTTTGTCGGAAGAGAAACCAAAGACGTGTCGTCAACAACGACGACAATGTCAAAATTGTAAGAGCTCCTTTGATTTTATAATTTTCTAATTTTTTTTATTTATTTTTCTCAGATCCGGTGTCAGTTTCACTAAATTCAAATCAATATTCTGTCAGCTATGGGTCTCATAACAAAATACTCCTGATTGTGCGACAATGCCTCAATATGTGGACGTGATGGAATACCTAAGAATAAACGTGTGCGTTATTAAAATCCTGCGTCTTACAACCAGAAGTTGTGACAATAACAAAATCTTAATATCTCTGTAAGAGTTCAGATTGATTTCTGTTTCAAAATTAACTCTGTCTCCTATTTAAAAGAACTGATTTATCAATAATGACATTGAAGTGTGATGCAGGCCATTATAAGCTTCTCTTGATTGGCGTTGGCGCCACTGAAGCGTCTCCGGCTCACCGCGGCTTTATTTAAATAAGCTTAGAGCGCATGACGATAAAAATAAACAACTCCGCCCGTTATGAAGTATTTGTGCAGGTATGAAAGAGATTATGGGATGTTTGTGTGTCTCACAGCTTCATTTGACAGTCGTGGATTGCATAACGTCTCTTCTGTCCCGGCATCCAATATTCATTTGAAGCTATTTTTAGCGGTGGGATTATATAAAATGAGACATATTGTCCCACAAACATGTGATCCGACCGGAGACCACGGCTGTTTTTACTCCGCTGCTCCGGCAGTAATAATACGTCCTGAAAGGGACGACAAAAGAAAATATTGAATTAAGGTCTTGACAAACCCTAACCCCCACCTCTGAACAAATTTCTCGCGACTGCTGGAGATACAAGATTCTTCTCGATTCAAGTCCAAAAACTCCAATCAGAGCGGGGGTCGCGTCGTGGAAACGGTCCGAGGTCGGAGGTCTGTCTGTTGCATGGGATCCATCACATGCCCCCCCCACTCCCACCACCACCACCTTCTTTGTGATCCCCATTAAGAAGATTTGTGACACAGCTTTACAGCGGCGTGTGTTACCTAACCTCTAAATCAACCCCCGCCCCTCCACATGGACGCCCTCCACCCCGGTCGTGGCGTGGAGGCCGGACGGAGTCCAAGCGTCCGCCTGTCTAGTAATGTGTTGTCATTGACCAATTAGGAGCCCCGGATCAAACGGGGGCCCCTAGACGGGCCCCTCAGTGCGCTGTGCTCTTTTTAATTGAACACATTGGTGGGATGACTGATGGCGGCGGATACGAGCCTCCAACGCCGAATAGCCTCCAACGCCGAATAGCCTCCAACGCCCAATAGCTCAGCAGGGCTATCAAACCATCTGCAGATATAAAAAGTGTACTTCCATGAGGTGGAGGAGGGCGAAGCTGGTCTGAGGGGGGGGTGTCGGGGTAGATGGGGGTTGGGGGGGGTCAAATAGAGATGTGGCCGCTGACGGTTTGATGGTGTGTCTTCTCATGTTGCTGCTGTCCATCAGCGTCTGGGCAGGTTGAGCTCATGCTCTATTTAAAAGCTCTCCTCTCCCCTTCGCTTCAAAAGGCCAAAGGTCACTGGCACAATGGAGGCGAGGGGGCCCTCCATCCCCCAACCCCTCGCTGGTTACCCCCCCCTGTCGTGAACATGAGGCACTAACTTATCCCTGCCCATGCACCTTGCTCCATTGCAAGGCGGCAAACACACCCTTATGTCCCGCTCGCGGCCTTCTTTGAATTCCTTTCCATGTATTCTGTCACTCTTCCTCCCCTAGCGCTATCACCCCCCCCCCCCCCCCCGATCTCATAATGGCTCCTCCTTGGTAGCGGCTGCGTCTGCGCCTCCTGCTATTTCAAAGTTTTAGCCGGCCGGATTAAGCGTGGCATGTGGAAAATGAACAGCCAGTCGCAGGAGGGACATATGAGCTGAATGCATAATAAACCAGGAGAGTGGCAGCAAAAAAGAGCAGAGGGATAAAAGAGGGGGTGGGGGGTGGGAGGGGCTCGCTCTCACGCCGTCTGAAGGCGACACCTGCATGGCAACAGAATCCCTCGCCCGAATGGACAGAAAATACCTGTTTGGCTTCTCCGCTCGCGATCAAAGGTGGTTTATCAGACGGGGGGGAGTGCGAATCCGCCATTGGTGCAGGTTTGCATCATTCGCCGCACGCCGAGGCCGACGGGGCGCCGCAGTGAGGCTAACCGCTAGCTGCTAGCTCCACGCTGCTCTGGAGACGATGTGCAGTCATGTGGCTCATCTGTGCTGCCTCCAGCACACACACACACACACACACACACACACACACACACAGAAGCATGGAATGGATGGTTGTAGCGGAGGACAAACCGGAGAGGGAAGAACTTCGGCGATGCTCGTCACGCTGGGGGAAAATAAAAACGATCAAGACGAGAGCGAAGAGTCAAGTGTGACAGCAATAAAAATCTGGACAATTTTGCAGATGCAAGGAAGTGGAATTCATCGTTTCCAAACGCTCCTGCTTGAATCGTGGCTGCGCTGCCCCCTACAGGTTCCGATCATACTGCACCATTCACACCCGTAACAAACTGGGTGTATACTGTATATGTGCGAAATAAACACACATCTGTTTTTACCTCTGCTGACAACAAGAATACCCCTGTGAAAGCAAACATACTAAAATTGGAATCATACAATCAATATATTAATATATTTATCACTTATTTTAGCTTCTTTTTTTTTAACTTCTAACTGATTGAAAGACGCGTGGAGACGTGTTTCATCCGACCATCCATGACTGATCTGTTGAACCTGGAAATTAAATCACTTTATTCTTCTTCATGCTTTTCTTGCTTGAACTGGTGCTACGCTGCCCCCAGTGACCTCCGGTGGTACTGCAGCCAAAGAGCAAAAATATTTTCATTTTCTAAATCGTTGGTGAAACGTTAACCTCGGTCGGAGGCGAGATCTTGTTTGGCCCCGCTGTGATCCCTGGCCCTGTGTTTTCTTCTTCTACCGCAGCAGCAGCAGCAGTGGGGGTTTCAACCACCACCTGCCCCCCCCACCACCACCACCACCACCATCACCTCCCTTTGCTTTTCTAATCACACTGCAGATGTGCCTGATGGCTGAACAATCTCTGTGTACTGAACGTGGGGCTCCCGCAGGAATCCAGGAGGGTTGCTTATGTGAGCTGTCATGAAAAAAAAAAAAAAAAAGTTGGGGGGGGGGTCTGCATGAGAGAGAGAGAGAGAGAGAGAGAGAGAGAGAGAGAGAGGAAGAATGGGAGAAAGGAAAGAGCGAGAGATCAGTGAACGGCGACCGGAGCGGCGGGGGTCCCGGGATTGAGTGTGCCCACCCTCGCTCACGGGTTGCCGCTGGAGCTGCAGACCAAACCACATTAAATAAAAGAAATCCATTCCCAAGCCTGTTAAGGAGCCATGTGGGGAGGTGTGAGAGTGTGTGTGTACTGTGCAGCAGAGGAATGGGGGGGTGGGGGTGATGGAGAAGAGGGAGGTGGAGCAGGAGGCAGCTCATATTATCCTCCGTGCCAGCGCTGGATGGAGGCTGCCGAGGATTATTCCACATTCTGTGAAGCAACAATGGAAGCGGCGCCGATTCGTACACATTTCCATCCGTTCTGCTCTTTCCTCCGTCGAACAAACACAGCTTTGTCCGTTGGCTGCTCACCAGGCGGGGGGAACCAGGCAGACACCTGGAGTCCTAGAGCCTCCTCCACCCCCTCCCTCGGTGCAAGAAAAACGGCGTCTCCACAATGTTGAGATAATTAAAGGGGAGCTTTCACGCCGGCCTCGGCCGACAGTCGGAAGAAAGCAACACACACATCTCTGAATCAGGCCTCATTAAAATCATGAGGGTGAAGAGATGCTTCCACCCCCCCCCCCTTCCTCTTCCTCCTCCTCCTCCCCCCTCATCTTTATCACCCTTAAGCAAGTGCTACAAACAGCCGAGCCCTCGTCAATGATGGCGCCGATTAGTCCTTTACTGCCGGATTCACCTACAGCAGAGGACGTGTGTGTGTGTGTGTGGGGGGGGGGGCGTCACCTTGAGCGCCGCGTTCCCACCAGGTGATGCTGATCACCGCCCCGCTCGCTTTTAATGGTGTCAGCATTGCTTTCGATTAGCAGTAGGGTAGGGGCGGGGGGAGGTTGGGTGAGGGGGGGGGGGTGTTTTGCACGGCTCTGCAGAGGTGTAACACCCCCCGCCTATCATGTTGTTGTAAAGCACATTAGGAGTGACTGAAGGTGTTGTTATGGTATCATGATGCTGGTCCGGAGCTCAAGAGAAGGTGATGTGTGTGTGTGTGTGTGTGTGTGTGTGTGTGTGTGTGTGTGTGTGTGTGTGTGTGTGTGTGTGTGTGTGTGTGTGTGTGTGTGTGTGTGTGTGTGTGTGTGTGTGTGTGTGTGTGTGTGTCTATAGAGTCACACACACACACCTCCTAATTCACTGGGTGTGGTGCAGAATGAAACAGTCCAGGTTTGGGTTAAAGCGTTCAGACCACCAGGGGTCTCACCTGAGTCAGCCCCGCCCCCTTTGAGTCCATAAATGGGAGTGTGGCACCAAAAGAGAGCAGAGACAGTTTCAGAGCAAGAAAACTGCTAGAAAGGAGCATTGCTTCAACTTCACTCTTCAAAATAAAAGTTAAAACATTAGGTTTCCCTTCTTTTGGAAAGCTAGAGGGCTTTTAATTTAAAAATTGATAGTGTTTAGTTTGTGTTTGCATTTCGAGTAACTGGGTATACTTGTGAATGAAATGGGGCATTATTATTATTATTACTCAATAAACAAGTACAGAAACAACAAAGAAGAAAATAGGACGGGAAAAAGTGAGAAAACTCCTCATTCTCTTCTTCTATTGTTACTGTCGAGACCTTTGACTCTTCGCTGCCCTCTTGTGGACGCATCAACAGTGACGTAAAAGTCAAATGGACGCGAATCGACATCAGAAGACAGTTTGTTTGCATTAACGGAGCGTGAATGCAGCACAAACACTAATTATTAATTGCTCTTAAAATGCGACAAATCTTTCAGTAACATTCAATTAAAGTCCTTTTTCTTTGACGTAGCTGCTAACTGTAGCTAGCTCCCACATGGCCAGGATGTCAGGTCAAATCCCAACCCAGTTTAACCACAGTAAAACGTTCCCAACCCATCGATGTTTCCGCGTTCCCTAAGAGGAAAACATTATAAATGGAGGCCGCGTCGTCACCGACTTGAAATATCCTCCCCCGACCTCGGAGTGGTTTCAGTTCAGGAGCCGTTAAACGAATAAATTAAATCTGTTTAACAAATCTTTGCGCGCTGGCAGCTCAGCTGTGCGAAGCGGCGCGGGTTTGGCGATCCATTTGTTCTGCCATGATGGCGGGATAAAGCTAATCATTGTCTACGCATTCCCCCCCCTCACCACCCCCACTGTTTCCATCCTGCCGAGCAGGAGGCTCACAACTCGTCTACTTTACATTAACGTCCTCTTTGAAGACGCCGGGTTTGGTTTCGCCGTCTGAAATAGATTCCGAACTGTGTGACAGTTCAAACAGCGATCGCTCTTGCTTATCCCGCCTTAACGCCTCCGCTCCTTGTGATCTAACGTCTTCCATCCTCGCGCTTCGGAACGGCTTCTGTCGGCAAACTTAAACCCGAAACGCGCTTACGTAACGCGATCATGTGAGGAGACAAACATGGACCCCCGTCTAATGGGAGACAATCGTGTCCTCTGCAGGGCGCCGCCAGGAAACAAAGCCTTTTAAAGTGGAGGTGTAAGGGGGGGGAAGAAAAACATTGTTTTACCCCAGAGGTGGGCTGATAGCGCCGTGAAAAGCCCATTTGAAGAGCGAGGCCTCATCTGTCACCGGGCAATGGAGGAGGCAGCCATGCAGAAGCCCCCTGATTATAAAGAGATAATTCCATCCAATCCTCCGGTGGTGCTCCATCACCTTGGCGCCACCCTCCGCTGCCTTTCATATTTGTTCCCAGAATGCATCGCCTCACCCGTTTCGTTTTATTACAGCTCCCACTCCATACGTATATCTTGGCTCCCGCCTAGAAGGAAAGCAGGTCCTCACCTCCCATTCTCCCCCCCCGTCTGGCTTTTGTTGTTCAGGAATCCACAACTTGTTGTGTAACGCCTGCCCAGTAGCGGGGCAAATGAACCTGGGGTAACTTCATGCATTTGCACCGCATTCAGCTGGGGGGTTTTCTGGCGTGGACGGCGTGAGGTAATGAAGCGGAGAGCCGAATAAACCAGAAGATCTGAGAGCATGTAAATAAGCAGAAAGGCTCATAATTGCATCTGTTGTCATATCTCGTAGCATCGCGAGTTTAATCTTTAATTTGGCTCTTGTTAGTCATTAAAGATATAACAAAGGACTGGTGTTTAATTAGAGAAAATGAATATCTGGAAATTTAATTACTCCCCGGTTCTGTCGTGTAATTCTCCTGGAAAAACGAGCGAATGAAGGAAAGACGCGAAGGCCGGTGGAGGTCAGGAGAACCATTACTGCGTTTGTCCAACAGAAACAACAGGAGTGGTAAAAAAGAGAGCAGTCTCTTCTCCCCCCCTTCCCCCCTCGTTTTTAACTCGCCGTCGGAGGCGGAGAGGGATGACACGGACGGCGAGAGCAGCTCGACTCGCTCATCAATAACCACAAGGTCAGACAGGCAGCGCCGGGCTGAGTGGGCCCTGTTAGGAAGCAGCAGCTGAGGATTTGTAGGGCTTGTAAAGGCTTAAAGCAACACCGCTCCACCTTCTTTGTGCCACCGGCCGGGGCTTTTGCAGGGGCCAGGGAGACACCTGCTGGCGGCGGAGGGGCATCAAGGACCCGGGGACGCCCCCCGCCCAGGGCGGCAGGGGAAGAGATGGAGGGTAGAGAAACGTAGGACCTCTGAGAGTGATGGTTTTAGTCCTGGTGGTACATTTGGTAAATCTTTTGTCACGTGATCAGCATTTGTTTGTTTGTTTGTTTGTTTGTTTGTGTGTCTCCAAAGCTGTTTACATCTATGTATGAAGAAAAGTTGGGTAGACATCGAGGCAGAGCCAGGATACTGTAAACATGACGAAATTGGGATGCTGTTAAATATTTATACACGTAGAATAAATCAAGTGAAGTCAAAAAATGTAAAGTTGACTCAACTTATTCATTTTAAATAGCTATCAATCAACTAAAAATGCTCATTTCTTTCACATATACTGAGAAATTCACAAATATTTTCAGATAAAATAAACTAATCTCGGTTGCAGATCAAAATATTTTACTGTTTGTTGGAGATATTTTAACAAAGCAAACAGACCAAAACGACCTCGGTCTAGATAAACTGTTGGTTCTGTTGGTTAAAAGTTAATTCAATGCCACAGCTTAGCTTGTTAGTGTCTTGTAGTTTAACAGCTGCTGATGTGTTCTACGATCTTTTTTCACAAATTTTAAATTTAAAATCTCGTGAAATCTGGATATTTTGTATGTTGCTTCCTGCTGGTAAAAACCTTAAAAACCTCTAGTCTGGTGTGTCTAGACCTCCCCTCGCTGTCTGAAGTCACCCACCAGATCCTTGATGTCTGCAGAGAGAGGAAGACACCCGCCTTGATGTCTTCTTCTCCGTGAGCGTTCTAATTTATGGGATGGAATGCACTCGTGTGCCCTCGTCTCCTCTCAAGTACAGGCATGAGCGGCTCCAGCAGCTAGCATAAAAGCTCTTTAGCCGTCTAGTGGAGTAGATTACCGGCCCCGCCGTTAAATCCGGCCCCAGACCCCTAAGTGAGCATTATCAGTGTGCTGCAGCATGCTGCCTCCTCTTCCTCTCCCTCCATCCTCACCTCGCCGCCGCTCTAGTCCCTCATAGTTCTCTCCCTGTGATGCTAATGGAGGAAGATGGCGCAGGTTGGAGTGACGGCGGCGAGCGTTTGAGCGAGGGATGAAGGGACGACTGCAGCGGCGGGAGGATGGGTTAGAGGAGGAGGGATGCAGTAGAGATGGAGGGATGGAGTAGATGATGGAGGGATGTAGGAGGTGATGGAGGGATGTAGTAGGTGATGGAGGGATGTAGTAGATGATGGAGGGATGTAGTAGGTGATGGAGGGATGTAGTTGGTGATGGAGGGATGTAGGAGGTGATGGAGGGATGTAGTAGGTGATGGAGGGATGTAGGAGGTGATGGAGGGATGTAGGAGGGATGTAGGAGGTGATGGAGGGATGTAGTAGGTGATGGAGGGATGTAATAGGTGATGGAGGGATGTAGTAGGTGATGGAGGGATGTAGTAGATGATGGAGGGATGTAGTAGATGATGGAGGGATGTAGTTGGTGATGGAGGGATGTAGGAGGTGATGGAGGGATGTAGTTGGTGATGGAGGGATGTAGGAGGGATGTAGGAGGTGATGGAGGGATGTAGGAGGGATGTAGTTGGTGATGGAGGGATGTAGGAGGTGATGGAGGGATGTAGTTGGTGATGGAGGGATGTAGGAGGGATGTAGTAGATGATGGAGGGATGTAGGAGGTGATGGAGGGATGTAGTTGGTGATGGAGGGATGTAGGAGGGATGTAGGAGGTGATGGAGGGATGTAGGAGGGATGTAGTTGGTGATGGAGGGATGTAGTAGGTGATGGAGGGATGTAGTTGGTGATGGAGGGATGTAGTAGGTGATGGAGGGATGTAGTAGGTGATGGAGGGATGTAGTTGGTGATGGAGGGATGTAGTAGGTGATGAAGGGATGTAGTTGGTGATGGAGGGATGTAGGAGGGATGTAGGAGGTGATGGAGGGATGTAGGAGGGATGTAGGAGGTGATGGAGGGATGTAGTTGGTGATGGAGGGATGTAGTAGGTGATGGAGGGATGTAGGAGGTGATGGAGGGATGTAGTAGGTGATGGAGGGATGTAGTAGGTGATGGAGGGATGTAGGAGGGATGTAGTAGGTAATGAAGGGATGTAGGAGGGATGTAGTAGAAATGGCGTTGCTAATGTTATCTTTATGATAATGTATTGATTATCAAAAGGATCGTTGAAAAAGATTGTTTAGACACAGAGATGCATTTTGGGTTGTTTTGTTGACCTCCGACAGATAGATGGCAGCGTTATCATCTGTAGGCTTCTGTTTGCTTTTGAACTATTACCTAGAATTCAGTGGGCGATGGACTTCAAGTGAATTTCTCTAAGATCTTTTTGTCAAAAGGAAAACGTTTTCCATCATGCGGTTCATTAAAACCAGTCGTGGGCTTTGCTGGTGGGAGGGGGAGGGGCTGGTGGCAGGGGGAGGGGCAGGTGTGAGGGGGAGGGGCAGGTGTGAATCATGTCTGGGCTCAGGGTTCAGATAATTGTTAACCAGAGATTACATAACGGCTGAGTAACGTAAACACACCGCCACATGCCAAGTTAATGTTCTCACCGGCCTGATGGAAGGGATTCACGCATTCTGAGATCATGCTGACAGTGTGTGTGTGTGTGTGTGTGTGTGTGTGTGTGTGTGTGTGTGTGTGTGTGTGTGTGTGTGTGTGTGTGTGTGTGTGTGTGTGTGTGTGTGTGTGTGTGTGTGTGTGTGTGTGTGTGTGTGTGTGTGTGTGTGTGTGTGCGCACCCTGAGGTCCTGTAAACACACTCAGACATCCTCTCCAAGTGGTAGATGGCGTAGCGTTCAGGGCGGCCGCCAGGACTTGTTGAGGAGCTCAAAGGAATGTCATCCTATGGGCTCCGTGGAGCGCCTGTCAAATCAATACCACACACACACACACACACACACACACACACACACACACACACACACACACACACACACACACACACACACACACACACACACACACACACACACACACCTACTGTAATGTAATGGGATTGGCAGCTCTAACCCTGGTCTGTGGTTCTGTTACAGTTTAATGGCTGGGAGGTAGAGGCCGACGAGGGACAATCAACATGAACTCCATTCCGTCGATGGACAGACACATCCAGCAGACCAATGACCGTCTGCAGTGCATCAAGCAGGTGAGACGCTGCTGCACCTCTGATGCCTCTTCATCTGCTCATTTACACAACAAAACAGCTGTTTGAGCTCCATAATATCACATTCTTATGTTTAATAGTGGAAAATTGCGGGAAAAAAGAAAGATTTTCAGCCTCTTTGCAAATTTTACCATTCCCAGTTCTGTACTGAACTTTATTTATGAATGCATTTTAATAATGTTTGGTTGATATGAATCTATTTTAAGCTGACAAACAATTATTTTTTAATATAGTGCAGAAAAAATGTCCCCGCCTTATCTTCCGCTGCTTCTTCCTTATTGTGAGTCACGGGGATTGCTACAGGCTAATAATATAATATGTTTTATTCTGATTTATTGTACAGTAACATGATATTATGTGCTTTAACATTTTACTATTGATTTTATGATTCCAGTATTTGTGGCGGACGAACGTAAAGTGGAGTAAAATGATAACTTTTATTTTTCCGTGCATTTTCTTTAAAAACCTACATATAACGGAGAACGACATAACTCTGAACAACGCAATCCGAGGTTTACCTGTGCGGTAAATATTTCCATTTACCAATTCTGATCTCCTCCTCCTATTGGCTGTTAAGCAGCTAGCCGCTAACTGCTACTAGCCGGATTGAGCCACACGTGTAATGTGACGCTCCAGATGTGTCTGTTGCTGTTGAACAGATGTATGTAAAAACACTTCCTTACATTCCTGCGTGTGTGTGTTTTAATGACGACCCGTGAATCATTCGTGTGATCAGACGTCTCCTGCTGGTCTTTCACTACCGGAGGACGTCTGTAGGTTCGTCTCTGAGAGGTTCTGCCCTCCGTGTTTCTGCTGGGTTTCTCTCTATCCTGGCCTGGAGGTATTTGAGCCTTCCTGTCGGGCTGCAGTGAAGTGACTAATCTGTTGGGTCCTATTATCGAGACTTTCAGCGTGACTCCGGTTACCCATGGGGGTCAAAGAGCAGAGGCTCCCCTCCATCCCCCATCACCACCCTCTCTCTCTTTCTCCTCTCTGCCGGGCGAGTCCTTTTGTTCTCGCCGGCGTTTGCTGCGCAACGAATCTCTGGCAGAATTAAGCAGACGTAGTTGCGTAACCCGGGGCGACGGCGCTCACCCTTTTGATCCGTGTTCTTAACTGATGGCTGGTTTTTGTTTCCCGGATCCATCATGCAAAGCCCCTCCGGGACGACAAGGTGGACGTGTCAAACTTACCCTCGACGGGGAGTTCCCGGCAATTAGAACAGATAGCAAGACTGGATCAGGTAGAGCAAACTCAAGGCCCGGGGGCCAAATGTGGCCCTCCTCATCTTTTAAGAGCATAGATGGTCAGGGTGTCTAAAAATAAATAGGTCAAAAGTGTGCTACATTTCCCACAATGCAAGTAATTCAGCCCATTTTAACTTTGACAAAAACATTTTGAACAAAGTTAATGTCCTAGCTTGTGTTTGATGTTATTTTTTCTTTATTCTCTTGGATAGTTTGATCCTTGATTGATGGAGTTCTGTGGGTTTAACAACAAATTAAAAGGATTCTTGTTATAACAGAGAAACAAACAAACTTGTTTTTTTCTGTGCAACCTGTAATGTTTGTAACTTGAATTAGTAATAAATGTAGTTATTTAACATTAAGGAGTAGTTACATTTATTTTAAATTACACTGAGATTACATATAGTTATATTTATTAGTTACATCCGGCCCTTTGGGGACAGCTGTTACGCTGACGTGACCCTCGATGAAAATGAGTCTGACACCCCTGAGGTAGAGCGATAAACACTCCTTCTTCTTCTTCTTCTTCTTCCTTGGTAACAATGAAAGGCGAAGCGGAATTCTTTAAATCTCACAAACAAAATTCTTACACAAAAGTCGAGACGATTCGGATGTGGTGGGGTTAATACATTTAACCCCTCCAGGAAAAGATTTAAACAAACACGTCCCCATGTTAGCGGCCGGGGAAGCAGCACATGGGTAAACATGCCAATTAGAGAGATCCATGGCATACAAGGAGGCCTCCAGTCTAATAAATGGTTAAGCACTGGGTCATTGCAAACCAACTAGTCAGAGCCAGCACCCTGCTAATAGAGGCAGCTTTGTGCTGCAGACAATCAGCGTTTGGAAGGCCCGCATAATAAATACCATTTATGTCCTGCCAATTAGACGAGCGCTGAGCCCATTCAGCCCATCGTCTATTTTCATCCCCCCCCTCTCACAAAGATGATCATCAGGGGAGATCAGAACAATTAACTCACTATCCTCTCCCCCCTGCTCTCCATTGTCCAATATTCAAGCCATTAAAATAATTAAGGAAATATTGTAAACCAATCCAGCTGTTTGCTTTAATTGAAAGTGCACACACGCTGAAATTTTGGCATCTCCGGCGCGCCACCGCCACCGCCGTCGCCGTGAAGCAGGAATACAAATGAAGGCGCCTCCATTGTGTTGTTGTTTTCTGGAAGATGTGACATGTCTGTGTGAATGCTCCCAGCCAGAGCGGCGGACAGGGGAACAAATTGATTTTGTTGCTCAAATGATGAATTACTGCCGAGCGCCGTGATAAAGTAAAGGAAATTGGAATCTGTCAGCGTGATTGAATCATGGGTTTGAAAGTTAAATCAGAAATCATTATGCTGGTAATTTTTAAATTGCTGTCTTGTTGCAGGATTGTAATAATATGATTTATAAACAGTAATTTAAACCAAAAGTCTTTCGTAAGCAATGAAAACGCGATACTTTTTCATCATGGGGAGGCTAATTCTGACGCTAACATCTCACGTTTTGGTTTGAACTGGCGTTGATCAACAAGTCAAATGGTTACGAACCGGTTTACACCGGACCAGGGTCACAGATTTTCCAACGAGCTCAGTATGGCCTCCATGGATGAGTCCCAATGAGTCCATGAACGGGAGTGGGATCCAGTCTCAATTCAAGCAGCAGGAGAATTCCAAAAATTAGATAAATCTGTTTTTCGGAGAGAATTTTGGAGACAATAAAAAAAAAAACACATATCTGATTTCATTTCACCCCCCCATCCCTAACCCCCCAGCTCCATTGGAACACTCTGTGGAAGCCGGGCCCTGAGATACTGCCGGTGTGTGTTTCAGAGTGTTTTCCTCTCGCTGTGGGGAAGCCGGTTTGCTGTCAGACTCTCCACTCGCTGATGTGAACAAAGGTTTGGTGGAAACTCTGAACTCTCATGTCGCGGTGGGGGGGTGGGGGGGTGGGGGGGATGAGCGCTTCTTCCGACTGGAAGCGTCGGAGATAAACTGCAACACAAACCCTCTCTCTGCTCTGCTCGGCTCGCGGATTGCAGCAGCTCTTTCCGGGGGTCAATTGTCTCCGTTGATGTTTTTTTTTTTTTTTTTTCCGGTGCTCTGGGGTGTCGCTGAATGACAGCAACCGACAGAAACACCAAACACTGGGATTCTGAGGGAGGGATGGAGGGAAGGGTTCCAGACTGAGCGCGCTGTCACGTTCGGTTTAGCTGGAGATGCGTAGATCGAGTCGTTTTCCAGTCGAGGATGGGGGAGGATGATTGCATCCGAAGGAAGCTGTTTTCCTCGGGTCCCGTCCGTCTTTGTTTGGCTCCAACTGAGTCCCGACTGGAGTGTCGAAGGATCACCCAGGGGACGGGAGCGGAGGCAGCGAGGGGGTCTTTTGGCCGCCGGTTTGAGGTTTGATTGGTGGGTTTTGGCCGGTGAAAGGGGGAACATCTGTGGCGTGGCAGTGCCAAGCTCTCCATGTGACAGCCACACGGGTGGGACCAATTGTTCTGAGTGCAAAGAACAGTAATCACTTCAAGCCAGAGTGTTGGTGGTATGTTTTTGCCCTCCCCTCTTCATATTCTCCCCTCTTTCCTCGGTGTTGCTGATTGCGTGCACGGTCTCGCTCGCAGGCTCATCTAAATTTAGCATCTGTGGATGTGGAGTTTATCCACCAGCAGAATTCACATGCTCGGTCACACCGCCGCATCTCGTCTTAGCCTCCACTCGACCAGGGGGGGGGGGGGGCGCCTGGACCGGGTGGGGACTGAACAGGGGGGAAAAAAACCAAAACAGGACTAGTTTCATCCAGCTCTTGTCAAACACTGGCTTTGTGAAGTGATATGAAAGCTGCCTTATCAAATCCTGACCTCTGGTGCCCCCTAAAGAGCAAACAAGAAAAAGCGACTGTAGCGCTGTCACATCCTTCAGCGGAATCAAACCGCGCAGTCAACGTTAAGACGCCGGCTTGGCTTTAAGCTCTATTTACATTCCGCGCTATGAAGTGAGAGCTTTGCACAAACGCGCCAATAAAGACTTGTGTGCACAGACTTCAGGTGAAGTACATGAGCTTTTACCGACGGTTGGAGGGCCCATTCTCCAGTTCCACAGCGGGCTGCTTGGCTCCGGTTGGGGAATGACTGTCACCGAGGCGGTTGTTGGTGGATAAAGTTGCAGTTGGAGCTCGAGGCCTGCTGGTGAAACAAGGACTTCCTGGGCCATTCATTCATGCCGCCGCATGGGGAGATTTATGGCGCCCAGCGGCACAACAGAAACCTGAGGAGGGCCGAAGCCTAATGGAGACACACCCCCTCAGCCCCCGCATGAATACTTTAAAGCCACGACATAAGTCATGTTAAGTGTAATAAGATACATTTTGGGGAATGCGGTCGTAAAAAAAGACGGTGTTTTGTTTTTAAGTCGCCCTGAGTGCTTTTAATTATTCATCAAGTTATTGGCGTGGCCTCCTTGTTCCGATGGCGATTCCACCTCATCCACAGTCAAGGAGTAATAGCTTGTTATAACGCTCTAATGACACTCATTAAAGAACATTTCTTTACTCCTTTTTCCCCTCCAGCACTTACAAAATCCAGCAAATTTCCAAACAGCAGCGACTGAGTTGCTGGACTGGTGCGGCGACCCCCGAGCCTTCCAGCGGCCCTTCGAGCAAAGCCTGATGGGATGCCTGACGGTGAGCGAACACACGAACACGAGAGTCATCGGGTTGATGACATTCACCAATATTAACTTGCTTAAGGAAATGTTTTAAAAGATGACTCCTAAATGTTTGCATGTTGCTTTTGGTGAAGGAAGCTAATTATGTAAATCTAATTATTAGATAATATTAGAAAATATAGCTTATTAGGTGCGAAGACAAGGCGTTTAGGTGTGTTATGGGATTTTTTTGGTGTCATTTTAGCAACGGTTCTGGGTTATTTATGTGTGAATTCAAACGGAAGGATTACCAAACCAAAGTATTCCTCTTTCTCTTTCATTTCGGGCCAAGAAACAGAACAGAACATGAGTGAAATACGGTGGCCTGGATGTGCCACTCACCTGTCACCTTGGGCCATACTGTGCTTTAACGTACACGTTTCCATGGCGCCTCCAGCAGCAGATAAAAGAGATACCTATAGCGCCTGTTGAGTGTGATTTGTAACCCTGAAGAGAAAGCGTGGCGGCAGCGAGCGAAGGAACCCCAGAGATTTGCACTCGAGCTAGCAGTGAAACTGTTGTGACATATCCCTGCGTTCGAGTGATTGTTTGTGTTACCGCCGTAATGCGCGGCAGCAGGTGCCTTTTCCTCCGTTTCGCCAATTCAATTTGTTTCCTGCCGTGAAGATCTCAAGGCTTTTCCTTTTAGTTTACGAGCTGCACAGACTTTAGGCTGAGCCGCGATGGGAGGGAGAATCTGATGTAATTGTGAAATTAACCGCTCTCGGTCTCGGTGATGTCACACAGGTAGCGACGCCTCAGATGTCTGCGAACGGCTAATATTATTATGTCTGGATTCACTTCAAGAGAGTTTTAATGAAAACGCGTAAAGCTGCAGAAAAAAGGTGGTTGGTCTTTTGAGTTATGTTGAGTAAATAACACGTTGTCTGCTTCTTTACACACCGACTTCCACATTTTTGCACTCAGAAACGTGGAAGAATCAACAAAAAAAGCAGTTTGAAAGGGACATTTTTATTTCTAGTCAAGTGAAATAAACAAATCTTTGTATTTAACTTCTTTTAGGGTCACTAAACAAATTTTATTCCAGTTTTTAGGTCAAAATTATCAGGTTTAGAAGATGTTTCTTCTTGTTTTTTATATTTATTGTCTAAATCAAGACAACTGATAAACACAGTTTATGTTAGCAGCTTCAGAGATGTGCTTCCAGGGATGTAGTCTCGTTTATATCTTTTATCTTTAATGATTTATTCTATTTAGACTTCTTTTGTGACAGTAAAGCTGTTTGTCTTACATTGTAGAAACTTTAAACTCCTAGAGGATCAGCATGTTTGTGAAAACAAAGCAAAAACCAGCCTAATTATCCTCAACGGCACAGCTCAGAAGAATGAGTGATATATGCTATATGGTGAACAATCCGTCACCACCGCTGCACCAACTGTGTACAATTTAAGTCCTGAAATTAGAACTCCTTCTTATAACTGCTTACACTGAAATTACCATTTGGCGAGTTTAGATTCTAATTAGACAGCCTATGCTCATATATTTTCTTCTTAATGGGGGATTCCTATAAATAAAGGCCATATATACATATTCTGTTTTGGTGTCACGTCAACACTATACTTACAGGAGGTAATGATACGGTGCAGACAGCAGGGTTCAGCTGTTGTACCTCGGGGCCAGTCCTGAACTACACAGTGTGACAGCAGGCTGTGAAAACCCGGTCAGGGAGAAGAATTTGTCCATGCAGGTTTTAGTTATGTCCTAAAGGTCTAAATGTCCCGCGTTGGTCTCTTTGAGCTGATAATGGCGACGCTAAATCAAAGCCGCGTGTGCCTCAAAAGGCTGATTTACTTTACCTCCTGTGGCATGTGGAGGTTTCTCTTTAACTTTGCTCCCAGCGGGCATCTTCGCACCGGAGGCCACGTCTTCTCCTCGTCTCGTCGGGGTGATAAACCGGTGGCGACTTTTTTTTTTTTGGCCAGAATTCAGCTTTTTGTAAAGGTCAGAATCAAGGTAAAGTGTTAGCATGTGTTGCTACTGTTTAGTTAGCATGATATCTCAAGAAGGAAACCACAAGTCAATGATACTTGAAGATACTTGAAGACTTTTGAGGATAAAGAAAAACTTTTTTTTTTTTTTGCCCTTTTTTTGCGGATAAAAGATGGAATGAAAAGTGAGAATAAAGACTGAGTTAATAAACCATCTGAAAACCTCAGTTTGAAATAAAAAGAACTCCTCAATCATCTGGCGATCCGTAAAGCACCATTTCCTACAGTAACGTCAGTGTGCAAAACCTCCAAACCAAAATAACGCTGCAGTGTCATAATATTTGGGTAATGTCAGACATGCCAAAGTTTTCCAAGGAATAACATATCAGTCTTTAAAATGCTAATTCAGTCCTCGGGAGGAATCAACCTCAGTTCGTTAAAGGAACAGAATGTCGGGTGTTTTCCTGACTGCATGCTGTCGTTGTGTTCAGGTGGTGAGTCGCGTAGCGGCGCAGCAGGGCTACGACTTGGACCTGGGCTACCGGCTGCTGGCGGTTTGCGCTGCCAACAGGGACAAGTTCACTCCAAAATCAGCAGGTAAGTCCAGAGTTTTCCTCAAACCGCGTCTCGGACCATCTGGCCTCGCCGGACCGTCCGGCCTCAGAGTTCCTGTCTGGATTTTTGGCAGCGTTTCCGTCTACTCTCCCATTGCTGGGGGAGATCCTGATACTCCAACGTTTAGCAAAGCGGTTGCGTGTTTTTTTAGTTTAATATTGGACTCTTGCAAAGACAGAGGCCCAATCTCGTCAAGTCATCAATAGACGAGTTCTGTTTCAGATTAGGATTGGAACTAAAAGAGACAAACGATGATCTGGTATCATTTTTACGGCTCTTTCCGACTTGTTCTTGGCACATTCCTGGTTTTTCCAGACCTTGTACAGTAGAATTTTCCATTTGTCACTGGCAGCCGAATACTATTGAGTTAATGTTTTCTTATGACTCCGTCATCTTCGCTCAATGATGGATTATTTGGGTGGATTTATAACCGCTAAACGTTGTTATCAAACCGGCGAAAAAGTCCCCGACGCGATGAAGACGCATCGACTGTCAGCAGCTCCGAAGATAACAAAAATATTTTGTGCTTCCTTTACAGTTTTTGATTTGTGGTTTCCGCTTTACGGCTCGCGAGCCGTGCTTCTGTGTGTTTTCGGGCCTCCAAGTCGACCGGGACTTGAAAGTGGGCGCCACATATTGTTCTAGTTTTTTCTGGTGTTTTTCTGATTTACAGCACCCCAGTTTTTCATATGTGGTAAACGGGAGACTTTTAAATCATGAGCTGTCATTCTCACGTCAGCCACAGGAGGGGAATCATTCTCTGCCGACAATTAACTTCCACTGCCAAATGTTTTAATTCTACTTAATGCTAAATCAAATCTCAGGCCCTTCTTTATGGGCTTAGTTGAGATTGGCAATTGATTCTCTGTCGGGATAATTCCTGCAACAGTATTCATTTTGGAAAGCTGCAAGTACTCCAGTCTAGGCAGCATCCCAAAGAGCATTTCATGCACAATTATGTACCTGTAGTTTATATGCATGAAGGTTTGGAGAGTCGATGGAGCAGGCTGCAAAGAAGCTCTTCAGCGTGGAGGCCCCCCGGTCAAGGAGGTTGTTAAGGCGGAACTGAAAGCCCTCCCTGGCAGCCAAGGGAGATGTCTCTCAAGCGAGACTCCCACCGGGGCCCCACGAGCAGGACGAACCCCCTGATATCCAACGGGGGTCGTTGCCCGGCGACGAAGTAAGGGGCCGGAATGTCAGCAGCAGGTCGAAGCTACAGCAGGCCGAGGGAAAATTTGAGAAACCAATGTTTTA
This sequence comes from Antennarius striatus, assembly GCF_040054535.1. Lineage (NCBI taxonomy): Eukaryota > Metazoa > Chordata > Actinopteri > Lophiiformes > Antennariidae > Antennarius > Antennarius striatus. Next base: position 15,185,344 of record NC_090796.1, on the reverse strand, counting down.
AATCGATGTTACACCCTCAAGTTGACTTTGTTTTAATTAATTTAGCCAAATTTAACAGTTTCCCTCTGTGCAGTCCAGGTTTTTGTTGACTTTTCCATGAAAGAAAAAGTGTCCAGGGAACATCTGAAGCCAAAATCTCACTCTAATAACCGTTGGCCTGCTCAGTGGAATCATGCATCTTGTAATCTGCTCTGAAATCTATGTTAGAAATGTGTGTGTGTGTGTGTGTGTGTGTGTGTGTGTGTGTGTGTGTGTGTGTGTGTGGGGGAGGCAATGAGGCACAGTCGGCCTCAGAGGACATCAGGTCAGTGGATGAGCGCTAATAAGTAAATGAGATTTAGTGTCCCATTTTAACCAGGCCTAACTCGTCTTGGCTCTGACACACGGCCGCTCGGGGTATTACGTTCCCGTCCTGGACGTTGAGAGGCAGGCGCTCCGAGGGGAGGAAGGAGCTGAATTCAGTCGCAGGAAGTCGAGGTTTGCAGCCGACCTACAGCTGAAACAGGTTGTTGGTTTGACGCAGTGGTCCCTCAGGAAATGGCTGGCACAGTTTAAGGCTGGTTTTTTTGTGTGTTTTTTTCCCCATTAGAGCTCAAAAGGGCAAAACTCAAAAAAGGAGTTCATACCTGGTTTTACGACTCGACTCAGAACAAATAAACATGTCAACAGAGTTTTAGTCTTCTCTTAATCAACCTGAAAACAAGCATTAAAGACCCTAAATTGTTTTTAAACTCTTTATTTGCACAATTTTTAGCTGGATTCTTTTCTGTAACCTCTCAGCTAGAAGCATTAGCATCAGGATTAGCATCTACCGCGTCTGAGGAAGGGGCGTGACCTTGAAGGCACCATTGGATGACCCGTAAATCCATGCGTACCTCGGTGTCACAAACATGGTGATTTCGTCCTAATTTTCAGGACCTCAAGAGCAATAACTTGCAATTATTGCTGAATTTGACATAAAATTTGTGTAAACTAAATTAACACCGTTCAGACGTTCAGATCTCTGCAGGAGTTCAGACCCGTATCGGATTGAGGACACATGGAAGTCGTTAGAACCAGGATTGAAAGGATCCCAGATTGTTCTCCATCGATGAAACAGTCAGCTGACGTACGCTTCGCAAACATTTAGCCTGATTTCTTTTGGCGAAATCCTTGGCAGGATCAACCTGTTCTGGTCCTTTTGCTGTTTTGCAAGCGGCCCACAATGCCGAGCTGGGGGGAGGGACGCCGGCCTGCCAGTAGTGACCTCTTTGTGAATGAGATTAGCCTGCTCTATTAATCTGTGATTACTTGGACTGTCTTACTGCAGGGCGAGGGAGTCGAGGCGGCGTCAAAGACGGGAGATCGCCGTCCCCGCGTCGGGGGCCTCCCCCCTCGCCGTCACTAACCTTGTCTAGGCCGCCGTGATTTGGTCCGGTTCTGGACAAAAACCCTTCATGGGGGGATTTTTCTCCTCCAAGAGGGTCAGCGCGACGCATTCCCAATCGTTTGCGCCTCACCAAGCTCTTGGAATTCCTCAGCTTGAAAGAGTGAAAGGAGGCACCAGTTTCCGAGGGAGGGGTGGGGGGGGTGGAGGTTCCAGCTCCTCCAGCCGGTCATTCTCTCCCATAACAAACGGGTGAAGCGGCCATTCAGCAGATAATTAGTTGGGCTTCAGCTCTCGCTCCGGCGGGCCGGTCCGTCTGAACGCTGAACCGTTCTCGGGTTTGATCAGCGGACAATGTGGGCCGGATCGAACATTTATAGAAGTCAACATGAAAAATAACACCAGAGAAAAACAGATTTTTTTATTTTTTTTTAGGTTGGTTTGAATGGAGGCGGAGCTTAACGCTTGTTTGGGCAGGAGACTCTGATGAGGAAGGGAGTGTGTGAGATTATTTAGCCGTAGCTACGTGCTAATTAACTTATTTGAGCCATTTAAAAAAAACATGGTCAAATTAATTGTAAAGTAAATAAATAAAGTTTTTGCTGATGAAATTCCTTTGCTTGATTTGGTTATAATTTCAGATAAAATACAAATATATGACATTTTTTTAAAGTTAAATAGACCTTTCAAGTGAACTGACTTCCACACACGTGTTGCTCCAAATTCGCCGTTCAGACTTGTTGTCACTGATCCTACACACAATAAAGAGGTCAGAAAAAACACACACAACAGCCTCTAAGACTGTAATTTGTCTTCCCCTTTCCCGAGCGTCTCTCCAGCCGCTGCTGCGCTTCAACACGTGGTTTTTTTTTCCTAATTAGAGAATAAGTCGGACGCCTCCAACGGCGCTGGTGGCCGAAAACCTCGCATCAGCCGCCTTGGAATAAACAGGTTCATCAACCATTCCCTTCTCCTGGTCCCAGGTGACATCGTGTCCTCAGGTGGCGTTTAGTCCCCACCCTCTTGATAAACACTTCCTGTTTGCACAGTCAGACAAACAGAAGATGCACAAACATGTTTTATTTATTCGCTTCTGTTTACAGAGGAGCTCCTGAACTCGTCTTGAGTCGATCAGATGATTACATGATTGGTCGGTTCTACGTAACAGTCGCTACCACAGGTGCGTGTTGCAGCCGCGTCGCTGCATCAAATGTGAATCTTCTACTTTTAATGAAGTCAAGTTTGCAGTTTGAAAGAGATTGGAGCTCGTCCGGCTATAAATCTCCTCTGCGTTCATTCTGGAGTATGGTTGTGTTTTACACTGTATGATGGCTGCATGCGGAGCCTCCCAGCCAGCCATGATTGATGTGTTAACTTGCAGCGGGGGTGTCGGGGCTGTAAGTCATGCCGTGCCCTCAGCTGATAGTAAATACTAGCTGAACAAATACAAACAGGAAAGACCGGAGATAAGAGCGGCGGAGCTCCTCCGTCCTTCTTCTTCTTCTTCTTCTGTCGCAGTTATTCCGTCCGCGGCCGACCAATCGCGTTGACGCCTGCTGCTCGGCTCGACTCCGCCTGATGATGATGTCAACACCTGAACGGAGCGTTTCTGTTTGCAGAGCCACTCCGGGTGATGTTTTACTTGGGTGTACTTATTTATCCAAATACTTAACTCCTCCCTCTGTGATGGCCAGCCTCCTCCTCCTCCTCCTCCTCTTCCTCTCTCCTTAATTACACCGACTATCCTGATGGATTAAGTCGACTGTGTGAAGACAACATTTGGGTGTTTTTCCACTCCAACCATCCTTTGCTAGTTTCTCACTAGTGAACGCTGCTTTAAGTGAAATGATTGAAGCTTCTTCTTCATCTTCGTCTTCTCCCCCTCCTCCTCCTCATTTTTCTTCTTCTCATCTTACTCCTGTTACTCCTCCACCATCTCCTACTCCTCTTCTTCTTCCTCCTCCACCTTCTTCTCCTTCACCTTCTTCTTCTTCTTCTTCCTGGATTCAGGCCAACACACAGGCTTGTCTTGCACATTAGGCACCACCCCCCCCCCCTTTTTGCAGGTTTGAAATGTGAGCTGCATTTCTCCCTCCTCCTCCCTCCCTCCTCCTCGCCTCCCCTCCCCTCCCCTCTCTCCTCCCCTCCCCTCTCTCCCTTCTGGCGAAGTGGCTGTGGCTGCTTCTGTGTGATGTGTGTATTGGGAGAGCAAGCAATGGATCACTAGACAGAAAAAGGAGATACATCAATAACTGCTGCATACATCCGAGGTGAGGAGATAAGCATTTCTCTCCCCCACCCCTCCGTCCCACTCCCTCTGTCTGTCTCCCCCCTCTCTCTCCGTCGTTAACCCTTTTGCTGCTGCAGAAGCCGGCTCCTAATCCTGAATTATTTGTACCTTTTCTTCTTCTCTGACCACAAACGTGCGTCCTCCTCTTCTCCGCTTAGTGCCGTATGAAGTTCCTTCCTCCCCCCTCTTCTTTCTTTGCCACCCCCGGTTTTTTTTTCTACCACCCCCCCCCTCTTATCGTCTCTGGGGTATTTGTTGCTTGAGTGCAAAGAAGCCGGTGGCAAGTACAGCAGGAGCCCATTAGCGGTGACTCCATCTGTGATTGGTTTTGCCGGCGAAAACGGAGAGAGCAGCCATGAATAATTGATGCGTATTGTGCAGTCAGTCACTGGACATGCAGGGAGAGGAGAGGAAAACAGAGAGGAGCTGCTGCCCTGAGACACGGGGAGGGAGAGGAGGGAGGGAGGGAGGGAGGAAGAATGTTAGAGAGGAGAGAGGGAAGGTGGGAGAGACACTGAGAACGCTTTAAAATAGCTGCTGGCTTCAGTCGTGCAGAGATTAATGCCGCCCTGCGCCGCTTTTGTTCTGCCGTGGAAGCCTTTTCTAGATTTCTGGATGAATTTGTGCACCAGGAAAGAGAAACTTCACTTTATTTCACCCCTGGGGGGTGGGGGTGGCAGATAAAGGGTTGATGGGTGCAGACGGGGGCACCCTGCCACGTCTTAAACTAACGGAATGGGGTTTGACGGTATGACGAGCGCCCGGCCTGATAGAGTTGCAACAGCTGACTGCTGCGTTTGACCCACTTGCAGCTCACACACAAGGGGTCAAAATGGCCTTGATTATCTCTCCGAGTCGCGCTGACCTACTTGAGGCGGCGTTTTCCGTGAGACTCTTGGCAGTTTATCACACCCACCCCCTACTACCCCCACCACCCCCCTCCGGTGCCACAGATTCTCCACCCATGCCGTAATCCGCCGGTGTCGGATCGCATTCGCTGTTTCTCGTGGTCCAATCGCGTCTCAGAGAGGAGCAACAAGTTTAGACGTCTAGACCTCGCCGGGATGCTGATGCACCTGTTTTCTGCGTGTTCGGAATAAAAGGAACAGTCCGCCCAAAAATGGATGTTTATGCATTTATAGAGCTAAAAAAAAAAAAAAAAGCATCGTCTTAAACACCTGATGAACACCTAGACAGGAAATGACTTCCTGAAGCTAGTTCAGCTGCAGAAGACCTTTAATCTGTAACCTCCAAAATAAAAGCACAGCCTTAAACACACAGGATCATTTATCTCTCTTTTGTTTTTTAAATTTGTCTCCATTTTCTTCAGGTGTTCCTGAAAATGATGCTATACCACGAATCTGCAGAGATGCTGATGGGGATAAACTAACTGTAACCCCAAACATACTAAACATCAGCTGGTTGTGCCATCCACAAATTATATAACAAATTCCTTTTATTTTTATCTCCTGCCTTATTATCGAGATGGTAACGCACCTGTTTGGCTCATGTTGGTTATAAATTAACAGATTTTACTTTCATAACGGATTTTCGGTTACCTCGGCGATGGCGGCGTCTCTTCCTGGTGTGTTCTGTTACTTTTCACTCGTCTCCACGTCGAGGGGTTTTGGTTAAGCTGTACAGTAAAGTCCCGTCTGTGGGACGGCTCCCAACATGCTAAGACAGGAGCGCGTGTTGGTGAAGAGACGTCTGGCTAGCCGCTAAACGCTCCACGCTTCCAACTATTCATTACTGTTGTTTTGTCAGCATGAATTCCTCTTTTGTTCTCTGCATCGAAGGCAGTTTTTTTTGTTGTCCCCCCCCCCTCCAAATTGTGAAATTGCACTGATCTTTTCTTCTGAAGCTTTTTCCAAGAAAATTTCCAAATCAAAACTGCAGCAGCAGTTTGTGCGTTTGTGAAACATTCGGGATCCTTTCATGTCGATTTTTAATGAAAGAGCATCCAGTTTAGCACTCGCAGGACCTTTTGTTGTGTTGTGATCATGTCATCAAAAACGAAAGTCGGATTCTGATCGTATTTGATTCTGAATCCTCTGAAGAGCAGATCTGATGTTTATTTTTTAATATTATCTGGGGTAGCATCCCAGTTTGTGATGCTATGATCGCTCTCAGTGTGACATCACAGCCAGGAAAGTTCTATAATTGTATTATTTCTGCCAGTTTTGGTTTTGGAAGTTATTAATTTTTATTTTTTTTTCAGTTTAAATATCTGTCATTATCTTTGATGAACACATTGAATAAATTATGAGCTTTTTCCTCCACATTTCGATATTCCATCATTTGGTGCCAAAAATACTCACATGTTAGCATCTTGCATTAGCATCTTCTTAACATCCTGAAGTCACTTTTAGCTGCTGAGTCCATCTAAATGCTGAATCCTGACCAAAATCGTCTCTGATGCATTCAAACCGATGCTGCCGTGAAGATGAGGCAGAAAGAGGATGAAGGCCTTTCCTCGTCTTCTTACTGCGATGCTTTTATTGTTTGAATAGCAGCAGGAAGCAGAAGTCGGCGTTACGAGTGGCAATGAACGGCTGGATCGGATCGTTGTAAAGAGCGCATTAAAGAGGCGTTTAGTGATCAATGACTGGGATTCAAACTACATCAATAGGACTTAATTTGTCTTTATCAAGCATGCAGCACAACCCCACACACCCCCCACACACACACTTACATAAACATCATGAAAGCATAACTGCTGACACATCATTATCTATTATTATATCGATGCTTTCATTCATTCACATCTTTGACAGTTAAATTTGACGTGAAAACAAACTGAGGGTTTGTTCAGTGAAGCATCATGCAGCCAATCACCAGCAGCCCTGAGTTAGCTGATTAGCGCTACGAGCTACACGCTGTGTCGTTTTCATACATTTCATTTTAGGTGGTGAATGACATCAGATGTGCAGGCGATGACATCAGATTCGCAGGTGACATCATACACACGGTCACAAACATTTATGAGAGTAAAGAAAAGTTAAAGGAGCTTCCTGTGAGAATAATTTTGAAAGTGTTTTCATGGAAACTGAAGCATGAATCATAAATGACACTAAAGCTGACAGGATTCGACGATTCCTCGTTTTTTGTTTCTTTTTGTCATACATGTAAAAAATGTCTCGGTGGTTTGAGCGTCCGACCGTTCATCTTTTATTCCCATCCTGCTCTGCTGCACATATGGACGCCTCTAATGAGCCTGGAGGGGTGTCGGGACCCGACCCCGGCTCCTCCGGTGTCTGTTCCTACTGCACGGCTGAAGGGAGGCCCCGACCCCAGGCCCGCTGTGAAAAGGTCGCAGGTGAATCCGCCAGCGGCGTTTGCCAACCGTGACGCTGCCGGTCCTGCCCAGAACCCCGAGGTGGGCACCAGTCTGGGCACATCTGCTCCGCGCCTAATTAATATCACTGCAGACCAGGGCTTAAGGGCGTGTCTTGGTTAATAGCAGCCTGTTGCTCGGGAAACCGTCTGCCTCCCGTAAGCCGCTTCTTTGCTCATCTCATAATCTGGCTGCAGAAGTACACGGTTAAAACACGCTTAAAGCACCGCCAGGCGATTGGGGCCGGTTTTAGGAACCTGGAGGCGGATCCGTCCCGTTCAGGAAAATAAGTCCAGGTTTTATCAGTCGGTAAAGATGCTTTTCATCATTTTTAGCTGCTCAGTGACAAAATATATAATCAGCAGTCTTGATTTTTAAATAGTCATTATTTAACCCTATAAAAATCTGTCAGCGGTGTTGAGTAATGACTCATATTAAGCAGATAAAGTTTGTTCTGATTGCACTTAAAAAGCTTAAGAAACGAAACAGGATAATTAGTCAGCATTTAAACAACAGTAAAAAAAAAAGTTAAATTCCCAATACTTATATTCTCATAATGACAAACGTGGCAGGAATGCACAGTTAAAGAAACTCCAGAGAGTTCATAAAGTCTGCTCATTTATTTTCATGCAGTAAGAAATGTAATGGAAATAAATGAAACAGCTGGAAACACAAATCTAAATTAAAATGTAAAATATGCATCATCTACACTGAACGGCGGCGATTTGACACTTAAATATACCGCCAGCATATTTTACCTCCTGATTTAAGACGTAAAGATGTAGGTTTAGGAGTGGTTTTGCTTAAATCAGCTTACAGGGAGCGACATACAGTAACAGATGAAGATGTTTGGCTTTAATGCAACAGGAATTAATTCTCACCGGGGGGCTGGAATGCTATAGATTTCCACCTTCTTGTTTTACACGGACCCTGAATGGCGTGCCCTGCTTTTAATGAAGAGATTTGTCGCTCGTGCCAAAAGAGATTATGTTTGAAAAAGCTGGCCTGCTCTGGAGAAGGTTTGGGAGTGACAGCCAGAGCGATGAGATCTGCATAAATCGTATTTTATGTGTTGCTCCAGTTTCCGCCGGTGCCAAGTGGATTTCTTTAAAGATATACGAGATAATCTTCATCTTCAATCTACCAACACACAAGATAAATATCTCTTATCCTTGACTTTCTTTTATTTTTATTTAGAAATCTTTAATGTTTATAGAAAGAAATTAGCGCCACAAACATGTTTGCTATTGGCTCGGATTCCTATCTGTCAGTTCTGGAGCTGTTTGCGGTTTTCTGAATGCAGGATTTGAAAACAGCAACCCTAAAACAGCTTTTTCTTTTCCACACATGGCCACATATGTCTGTGGCCTCAGTAAAAACCTTTCTGGCTCCACTCCAAGCGCACCCCCCACCTCCGAATTCTCCTCGCCGGATGGACATGGCACGACATTGCGGCCATGTGGCCAGCAGGAGGCTGTATTTAAGCCGGGGCAGCCATAAAACCCAGCCAGCAAGTCTGGCTCCCCATGAGGCAGCGGGCCTAAGTACTCATTGACAAGACTCCAACATCACTGACTTTCCAAAGAGGAAATAGTGCCACAGACGACGACGAGGTGCAGACAGGAGGCAGTTGTAGCTGCTCCCCTATACTTTTCCACCGCTAATGAAGTCGTTCCTTCAAGGAACAGTGAAGAAGACGAGGGCTAGATTGAAAAAACAAACATAGAATCACTCCTTTGGGGTCATAAAGTGTAAAAATCTCCACACGATGTGAAAACATGTTCTTTAAGCCACATGTGCCAAACTCAAGGCCGGGGGGCCAAATGTGGCCCGTCACATCATTTTATGTGGCCCGCGAGAGCGTAAAAGGTCAGACTGTCGAAAAAAAGGGTCAAAAGTGTGCTTTGACCAAAAACTACATTTCCCACAATGCAGTAATTAAGCCCATGTTGAACAAACTTAATTTCCTAACTTGTCCTAACTAAAATGCACACTTGTTTTGAGTTCATGCATCCGCCATAGACAAGTGTTTTGTTGTGAAACTCCAGAAATGTTTTGGGGCGTGTCACATGACAAAAGGTGGGGGGGGTGTCACATGACATGAGCTTCACATCTTTCCATTACATCCTGCATCACTTTGAAATACGTGACCAAATCTCACCCACATTTAAAACGTTAGCATCTGCACTAACAGGTTTAGCTTTATCTTTCACGGGTTTTCTGTGCAGAGAATGAATCTTATGGATGAAATAAATCGCGTTGACGCCTCTTTAACTTTGTTATAGCTGCTCTTTAAAACAGTCTCTTCCATTTAATGATCAAACTGCCGTTGATGAAAAATGTGTTGCATCTGTGGAAAGACATGGAGGTTTGATCGCTGCCAGGCGGCGGCCGCGGCCGTCAGCGAGGAGGTTTATGATCCAGCCGGTAGTTTACACAGGCTAGTTTGGCATTCGTAGAATTTTCCGTGTATTATGAGGTAAATCCCAGATTTTTATAGTTCCGGGAAGCCGACGCGAGGCGCATAAATGAGGCATTCTTTGGCTAAACTAAACATGTTTTTTTTTTTTTTTTTAATTTCACATGGCTTCCCAGTAATCAGGGATGCGAGGGTTCCCCAGACGCTCCTATTTTAATTGACTTTGGCCTGCAGGAGGCTGGTGTCCATTCAAACCTTTCTGTAACGGAGGAGGAGAGCTCCCTCAGAAACCAAAGAGCGCAGCCCGCTAGCGCCGCTCTTGTTAGTTTGCTGGCGGTCTTTGTTCTGCTTTCGGCCTCCTGGCTAAACGTCTTCAAACAGGCCGTCTGGGGGCTCTGAATCTTTCCGACAGGTTTATGAGGAAAAATTGGACTTGGTATTTACAGTTAGTGTGGGAGGGGGTAGGTGAGGACGTGTGTGTGATGGGAGGATTGGTGATGTGTGGATGTTTGGTGACCAGGCTACAGCAGGCGATGCCAGGTGGGAGTCGGGGTTTGACAAGGGAGCAGGTGTCTATTAGATGCTGAGTTTGGAGGGGTGTGTGGCGGGGGGGGGATCATAAGAGCTCTTGGCATCTGCCTTACCTGCTGCCTCCTTTCAGTCCTCCTGCCAGCAAACGGAGGGAAAGCGAGTGAATGAGCGACCTCCATATTGGTAGCCATTCAGGTTTTGTTCTCAAGCTCCGAGGGTGGGGTGGGGTGGAGGTGGGGGTTTAAACACCATTAGACCTGAATATAACGGATCATTTGTTAATCATTGCAGAATAAACACAGTTCTCGTGGCTCTTCCTTTGGGTGAGCTGAACATGCTGTCAGCAGTTTTTATGGCGACTATAAAAACACGCCGCACTAAAAGGAGGCTCGCTGTAAATACCTGGAGTTTGGATTTACGGCTCTGCTGTCCGCTGACAGATGTATCTGTAATGAGGCTGAGATATGAGGCCTCGTCTTCATCGTCAGCACTGGACGTGACTTTGAAAGTTGGAGACCGTCCAGTGTGACCGGACAGTGATTTCTAGCCTTCTGTTGGTATCGTATACGTCTTAAATGGGCCTAAAACAGGAAATATCTGATCTATTTTTGCTCGTCTACATCCTGAACTGGTCCAGTGGAGATGCATAGGTAATTGTTGTCTCCTAGTTAGCATATTCTATTAGCATGGACATCCTGGATGAGTTCTTGAGGTGGATCCTAGATGTTGTTTGCAGCCTTATTAGAGGTAACTTGCATCTTTTTAAAGGTATTGAATCTGCGAGGTAGGACAGGGCGGGATTGAGTTTCTAAAAACAGGACGTCTTTTGCTGCCTGTCTAAAAATCACAGTAGTTTTATGCCTTTCCTGAGTGAATAAAGGCAGCGCAGTGACGGGCGTTGGTCGCAGGGCGATTCCATCTTTCTTAGTAGGACAGAAATAACCGACATTGTGCTGTAGGCTCTCTGCCTGCACTTGTGGTGAAAGGTGGGATGTGGGGGGGGAGCGTTATCATTGGGCAGAGCATTGAACAACTGTCAGGGATGCTCTCCTCGTCATTTGTCATGCCTTCCCCGGGGGGGCCCCTGGTGACAGAGCGAAGCTGGAAACTGTAGTCCCAACTAGCGGAGCCACCCATCTAGTCCCAACAGATGCGTTCACAGCCCTCGATTGTGGATGACCATCGGCGCCGCGCAGCTGAGCACCAGAATATCAATATGGCTTCAGAGCCGGGACCGGGGCCCCTGGGACCCCTCTGCAAGGCAAACAGGATAAGGCCCCTGTCCTGATGGAGGGCCCGAGACGAATGTAAACACAGCAGAAGGAGGCTGTGTGTACCAAACGGCAGTTTGATTCACTCCACACAAGTGATTGTGAAGAGCGAGCCACAAAGGCGCTCGTCTCCAGTTCTGGCTCCTCTCCGGGTGGGAAACAGATGAGCCGTCAGGGAGGAGGAACGTCTTTTGTGTCCATCATCCAGGCTGTCCCTGAGAGAGGCTCTTCCTGTCGGCATTAGCTAACCACTACGGGATCAGCTGTGCAGGCGTGTTGAGCAACAGAAGAAGTGCAGGTTACCTCTAGTTGGACGGGAATAATGGGAGCTAATTGAGCCGTAGCGCGCTGGCTAGTCGCCAGGCCCTTGGAATTGAACACTCCCTCCATCAGAAGGTCTAGAGAAGAGGGGAGGGTTCTCCTAACAGAGATGTGAAACTCATAAACCCATTACCCGCTTACATTTAATTAAAGCTAACGACAAATCTGCCTGGCGATCGTGGAAGAGCACCTTTTCTGTCAACTGAAGCACAGCCGGCGTAAAAAAAAAATTTTTTTTAAAAAGGCAGATCAGTCCTCCGGAGGAGGAGCAGCCTGTCTCCTGGCACCTGCCTCGCCAAAAAAACAGGAGGAGGATGGAGGGAGTGGGGAGGAAGAAAAAAAAAAAAAGATAGAGAGAGCAGGAACGGATGGGAAGGAGGAAAAACCCAGCTGCCTCTGCGCCCCAGCCCCGTGCTGCTTTTAAAGGAGGTGGGGGGGGGGGGACTCCTGGCACCATCTGTACATGTCTTTTGTATTCCGGTCCTCATCTTTGCACAGAGCGAGAGGCTGGTGTGCTCAAAGGAGAGGAGAGGAGAGGAGGTGCCTTTTGGAGCGCAACGATAGGAGAAGGTGTGTTTTTTTTTTTTGTCCTCAGAAAAAAATTCAGCGCGCTCAGAGGACGTCTCGCGTCCCATTTATTTTACCTCTGCGGGGGTTAAAACAAGCCGCCGTTGGCGTCGCTGCTTCCTCGTGTCGGCCAGCTCTCGCTCTGTTCGCAAGCAGTCATGTGTGGTCAAATCTCTGGGTTGCCATGTTTGTGATGTGAGTCAGAAGCTTTTGTTTGTTCCTCCCTCCCATCAGCCCCATTAGCCTGATGCCTCCTGCCTCTCAGACTCACTCGGCCTCCTTTTCTTTTTGGGGGATGGGGGGGTGGGGGGACGGATGTACGTATGTACGGGCCTACGCTCCTGCACCGTCTGCTGTCACGTTGACGTGGCTTTCTGAGCAAAAAGAAAACCGCAGATGAAATCACCGTTTCCCACCCCCTCCCCTCGCTTGCTCGCTCGTCAGCCTACAAGTCCTGTTGAATCATGGGAGGCGACGGCTGCCCCACGCTTTGATTTAATCCACCCCCCCCCCAACCCCCCCTTTCTTCCTCTGACACCGCCGGGAGAGGTGAGGAGGAGGCGAGGGAGAGGAAGAGGAAAGTGAGTCTTTTGTAGTTGGCTCGGGACAACAACATGCGCCGCAGATGAAAAGCATATGATTTGATCAAACGCGGTCTGTGGTGACTGCTTAAACCAGGCGGTAGGTAGGGATGGGAGAGGATGGGGAGGTCTGGGGGACATCTGCAGGCCCAGAGCGACCCCTAGTGGCCAAAAAGCTGCAACGAAACGCCTTAGCTTTCATTGTAAAGATGCCTTGTTTGGATTCAGGCATTCTGAAATCAGATAAAGATTTATTCGTTTCATCGTTTCTCCTCTTCCTCCAGCTCTTCTGTCCTCCTGGTGCGAGGAGCTCGGGCGCCTCCTCCTCCTCCGTCACCAGAAGAGCAGACAGAACGAACCTCCGGGGAAGGTGCCCATGCAGCCGCCAATGAGCTCCATGAAGCCCAGCCTCTCACACGGGTCAGTGTTCGCATCCCTTCACCTCTCCACAGGAGAGCCTATAGGGTCAAACTGTACCCCTCAAACCCCAGAACATGTGGCGAATACGGGTAGTATTTCAACAGGAAGTATATGCTTTTATTTTCTAATCCAGACACTAAAAGCTTTGTCTTTCCCTACCTTTCACTGCAAACAGATTCTGATTGAACAAATGTTTGTGAAGTGACGTTTGGGCCGCCTTGACGTGTCTTTGTCCCTCACAGAGATGGCTCTTTTCCCTACGACTCCGTTCCCTGGCAACAGAACACCAATCAGCCTCCGGGTTCATTGTCCGTGGTGACCACCGTGTGGGGCGTCACCAACACGTCGCAGAGCCAGGTGAGGTCCCACACCTGTCCAAACACACAGGAGTGTGTTTGAGCCACCTGATGAGATAGTAGAGCTGCCTGACCTTAAGTTGACTCCACTGGGAGTGAGTCTAGAACCAAAAACCTTCATGGAAACCAAACCAAACCCACTGATGGAGTGAATCAACAATCTGTAGAACTCCGTCTGGTTCCTGACCTCCTTTCCTCCCAAAGTTAACCAAGACTATCTCAACAGGTGTTGGGGAATCCCATGGCGAACAACAACAACCCCATGAACCCCGGGGGCAACCCCATGGGCTCAGGGATGTCAGGTAACAACCCAGGGATGAACTCCCCTCAGTTCCCCGGCCCCCAGCAGCAGTTCCCCAACAAAGGCAACTCCAACCAGGGCTACATGCAGCAGGGGATGTATGGGCGACCCAACTACCCTGGAGGGGGAGGCTTCGGTGGCAAGTAAGTGGACCCTCGACCCCCGCCCAAGATCTACTTCTGACCCATCCAGTGTGACGGGTCTAAGATCACTTCCTTTCCTCTCCAGCTACCCTGGGGGGCCGAACGCTGGTCCTGGAGGAATGGGCATCCCTCCTCACTCCCGTCCTCCTTCAGACTTCACCCAGCCCGCCGCCGCCGCCGCTGCCGCTGCAGTCGCTGCCGCCGCCGCCACGGCGACTGCCACCGCCACGGCGACTGTTGCCGCGCTGCAAGAAACCCAGAACAAGGACATGAACCAATATGGACCGGTAGGACCAGACTAACACCTGCCAGCACCTTAGAGACCAGCGTTTGCCAGGTGACCGGTCGACTCACTGACGGTTGGTTGAACCCGTTTTGTCTTCCAGGTGAGTTCCTCGTTCCAGATGGCCCCGAACCAGCCGTACAACAGCCAGTTCATGAACCAGCCGGGACCCCGCGGCCCCCCGTCCCTCCCTGGAAACATGGGCTCAGGCATGAATGCGTCCAACATCAGCAGCCCCCCCATGGGGATGAATCAGCCCAGAGGCCAAGGAATGGGGCCTTTCGGGGGTCACGGTCAGAGGATGCCGCAGCAAAGCTACGCGGGCCCCCGGCCCCAGGGCATGCCCATGCAGGGCATGAAGAGGCAGTATCCTGGGGAGGTGGGTGGATGGGACCCCAACCCCGTTTTATCTTCATCTTTTAGCTGCTTGTTGAGTTTACGATTGTCGTTCCAGCCGAGCTACGGCGGGCAGCAGTACGGACCAAACAACCATTTCCCCCCCCAGCAGGGCCAGTACCCCACACCCAATGCCTCAAGGCCGCTGCCGTCCCCCAACTACCCCGGACAAAGGATGCCGGGGCAGCAGGTGCAGGGCCAGTACCCGCCGCCTAGTGGTGCCATGGGGCAGTACTACAAGGTACAGACGCCCCGATTCAGCTATTATGATGGGATTGGTAGAAATGTTGGGGGAGGGTTTTTAATCTGTTTCGATCAAATTACAGCAGGAGCCGCCGTTTAACGGCCAAACAAACAACTTCTCTGGGAGCGGCTACCAGTACAGCCAGGGCAACATGAACGGGGTAAGTCCTGGTTTGGGCCAGCCTCCCCCCTTCAGGTCGGTTCATGTTGGTTCACTCACCCGTTGTCCTCCATGCAGCCACCCAGACCAGTGGGGAACTACCCTCACTCTCCGGTGCCGGGCAACCCAACCCCTCCAATGACCCCAGGAAGTAACATCCCCCCCTACCTGTCGCCAAACCAGGACGTGAAGCCGCCCTTTCCTCCTGACATCAAACCAAACATCACCGCTCTCCCTCCGCCTCCAGGTCAGTAACCAGAAAACAATCCCAACAGTTTTTTGTTAATTGATTGTTTCGTGACGGTCTGACCGCTCTTCAAAACCTGCAGCCAATCACAACGAGGAGCTGCGCCTGACGTTCCCGGTGCGGGATGGGGTCGTCCTGGAGCCCTTCAGGCTAGAACACAACCTGGCCGTCAGCAATCACGTCTTCCACCTCCGACCGTCTGTGCACCAGACGCTCATGTGGAGGTAAGACGACATTCAGTCCGCCTTTAGATGTTTAATCTCCTCTTAAAGCTTCATGATTGCTTAGTTTTCCTTCCTTTGAGCTCCGTCGACCAAACATTCCCTGGCTGAGTGAGGATGTTTTCACACCTGTACTTTGGTTCATTTGCTGTGGACCAGTGATCCGGGTCCTGTTCACACTGACTTTTTACTAACGGACCAAGAAAAGTAAACACAGATCAGATGGTTGGATGGTTCTGACACCTGTTGTCTCGCTTCATCCGACCTTCATGCATAGCGACGCTGCAGGCACTCCCAACGGGTTCTGATTATTTTCCCACTGGGAAGGTTTTGTCCACTCCGTGATGTTAAAATCCTGGCGTTGGTGTCCGCCCTGCTGGTTCACATTCTGGATCAAAATCCCCCGTAACACTTCAACTTCTCTTGTTTGCTCGCAGATCTGACCTGGAGCTGCAGTTTAAGTGCTACCACCATGAAGACCGTCAGATGAACACCAACTGGCCGGCGTCAGTCCAAGTCAGCGTGAACGCCACGCCGCTCACCATCGAGCGAGGCGACAACAAAACCTCCCACAAACCCCTGCACTTGAAGCACGTCTGCCAGCCTGGAAGGAACACCATCCAGATCACGGTCACCGCCTGCTGCTGCGTGAGTCTCAGATCTTCAGACGGACTTTAAAGACTTCCGGGGGTTAAACATGATGTTTAACAAACGTTGTTGTCGCCCTCCCAGTCGCATCTGTTCGTGCTGCAGCTGGTCCACCGGCCCTCAGTTCGCTCTGTGCTCCAAGGCTTACTGAAGAAGAGGCTTCTGCCTGCAGAGCACTGCATCACCAAAGGTACGTCGGCAAGAACGCCACCTTTTACATCCTGACCTGATCGGTCCCTTTGCTTACACTCGTCTCCTTTTGCTTTGCAGTTAAGAGGAATTTCAGCAGCGTGGCGGCGTCATCGGGCAACGCAACGCTCAACGGAGAGGACGGCGTGGAGCAGACGGCCATTAAGGTTTCCCTCAAATGTCCCATCACCTTCCGGCGAATACAGCTTCCAGCTCGAGGCCACGACTGCAAACACGTCCAGGTAAGCAGAGCGGGGATCAGCAGAGACACGGCGAGGGTAGACGGGTTCCGGTTGACGGGTTTCCTTCTACTTCCTGCAGTGTTTCGACTTGGAGTCTTATTTACAACTGAACTGTGAGCGGGGGACATGGCGGTGTCCTGTATGCAAGTAGGTTCATCCATCTACATGGGAACATCCCATCATATGTGATCACTCTCCGTGTGCATGACCAGTTTTCACATTTTAAGCCCGGCCTCTCTTCTGCCCTCAGTAAAACGGCGTTGTTGGAGGGGCTAGAAGTGGACCAGTACATGTGGGGAATCTTGAACGCCATTCAAAAGTGAGCCGAGACCAGAGTCACTTCTTGAACATGTATTTGCATTAGTTTCTCTGGGTGATGACCGTTTCTTGCTTCACCAGCTCGGAGTTCGAGGAGGTGACCATCGACCCGACGTGTAGCTGGCGGCCGGTGGCCATCAAGTCCGACATCCACATCAAGGAGGATCCGGACGGACCGCTGGCCAAGAGGTTCAAAACCATGAGTCCAAGCCAAATGATCATGCCTAATGTGATGGAAATGATAGCTCAGCTCGGCCCCGGGCCCTCGCCGTACCCGCTACTGTCCTCCCAGCAAGGGGGCAACAACAACGAATACGGCGGCCAAGGTAGAAAACGAACAAACAGCCAGACCTGCTCTGAATCAGGTTCGCCATGTGGTGACCGGTTTCTATTTCCTGCTCCAGGCAACAGTTACCAGGGGCACGGGAACTTCGACTTCCCCCACGTGGCCCCCAGCGGTACGTCGATGAACGACTTCATGCACGGCCCTCAGCTGTCCCACCCGCCAGACGTCCCCAACAGCCTGATGGCCCAAGACAAGCCGCTGTCCCACAACATGCCCGACTCGGTGAGTGCTCCGTCGCTAGCTTTCACCGCTAAACGCTTAGCGACCGCCTTCATGATGCACCCCTTCCTACCCGCCCCCCCCTACAAACAGATACCTCACTCTGTCAGCAACGACCAATCACACGGTCCTCTGCAGCAGAGCTTACACGCATCTCCGCACCCTGGGAGCCAATCAGGGCAGCAGCTGCACCACAGCGGGCCTCCTCAGCCGTCGCGACAAGCTCCGCCTCCTCAGCAGCAGCAGCAACAACAACAACAACAGCAGCAACAGCAGCAGCCCGGCCCCAACAACCACCCCCACGGCGATCTGGCCTTCAACCCCTCCAGCAGCTTGGACGGCCAGGCGGGGTCGGACATGCCCGAGCCGTCGTTAGACGTGAGTGCTGACGCCCCCTGTTGGAACGTTCGCCGTCCGCCTGAAATAACCAAAGTAACCGCGTGTCTTTTTTTTTTTTTTTTCCTCAGCTTCTTCCAGAGCTGGCCAACCCCGACGAGCTGCTGTCCTACCTGGACCCCCCCGACCTCCCCAGCAATAGCAACGACGACCTTTTATCGCTCTTCGAAAACAACTGAGGCAATCCAGAACCCGTGAACTTCTTTCTGACTGCCCGCGGCGTCGCCGAGGCGGTCGCTCGCTCCGTACTTGACGAACACAAAGATGCACTCCTTTTCTCTTCTTCCTCTTGTACAGTTTTGATTGGCCAGCGCAGATTTTGACTGACGGAGGTCAAAACTCAAAGACACGGCAGGATCTCACCCCTCCTCCACCGTGGCAATACTTCTGAACTGTGCAGCTATTTGGTTGGTTTGTGTGCACATTAGGAACCGGTTGTAGCATTTTTTTATCCATGATTTTATTTCCTTTTTGAGAAGAAAAAGGAATTTGCTGTACAAAACAAACTGAGACGAGCCTGCGCTGTCTGGCCAGTGCGTTTTAAAACCACACTGTTATTCCAGTCTGAGAGGCTTCCCGGTGTCACAGCTCCATTCCCCGACCGGCCCTGGTTAGTTGCACTGTTTTTTTGTCCGTCACACATCATTTAAAAGCACAAAGAGATTTTGGCAACGAGGAAAAAAAAAAACAATGAAATCAGTCTGTCTTTGACAAACATCTTTTTAAAAAAAAAAAATTGCTCTTCTGATAACAAAACCTTTTTGGGAATGATTGGCTTCCACTTTTTCCACAATTTGATACGTATTTTTGTGACAAAAAAAAAGCAAAAAAAAACAACAAAAAAAAACAGATCCCATCCTTCATCCCTGCAGGAGGAGGAAGAGGAGACGTCTGAAAGGAAAGGAAAAGGTACGACCTGAGAGGTCCGGGCTCCCGTAACGATCCTGCTGCGTTTATTGCTTGCTGCTACGACTTCCTTCCATGCCGTCTGCTCCGCATGAGCCTCGCTGTCGCTCATGTCAGCGTTTGTTTTGCAATATCTCTCTCCTGTTAAATGATGTGCTGTTAAAGTAGTCTACAAAGTGCATGTGTGCCAAGCCCTTGTCTAGTGCTGTTCCATGTGGTGAAGAACCGTTCGTGTGGAATTTCCTTTTTCTAGTATGATTTATTTAACGCTAACCTTGAAGGGATGAAGCGGAGGACGGCGAGACGTTCATCCAGTCTCCGTTGGATTGTCTCGTTTTTGTTGCTGCGACATTTAAACGAAACTTTTTTTGGGGGGCGGGAAACTGCTCAACATCACCAAAGTTAGAGGATGAGAATGGAGACGTTTGCATTTGCTTGGTCCTGCGTAAGACTGCGTGTATGAGTGTGTGTGTGTGTGTGTGAGTGTGTGTGTTGGTGTGATGGGAGGTGATCTTATGTTAATAGGAGGACGAAGTCGGTTTATAGTCACTGCTGTTTGGGAAATGGCTTTGAAAGGAACGGTTCACCCACAGATTAGAATTCAGTGACGCTCTGATGGAAAGTCAGGTGAAGACACAACATTTATGGAGCTTTGCTGCATTTTTGTCGCTACAGTAACTCCAAAAGTGGATAAATTCGATCTCAAAAGGTCAAGATGAAAAACAGCAAAACAAAAAAATAAAAGAAGAAAACGGCAATAAAACTACGAGTCCCAAAACTCCGACCTTTGAACTCTCTGAAGGAAGGTGGGTACTTTAAGGCGTGGAATGACTCCAAACAGCTCTACTGTATATTGCATTATCCAGTCTCCAGATCCAAAATACATTTGAAAAGACTTTACTCATACAACTCAATAGAAATATCCATTGTGGCTGCTAAGCTAACGGCGTCAGAGCCCGTCTGAGGATGGCGCACAAGCTCGAACGCACTTGTAGACGAAACCAGGGAGAACCTGAGATCTTTACATACCTCATTACGGCTCACATGCACACGGTCAAGCCTCCTCAGATGGGTCGCGTGTGAATAAAGTCTTTTCCTGTCTTGACTTGGATCGCTCCATACGAGCTGAACTTCTAAAGACCATCCCCATCTTCTTGCGTCGTTTTGCAGAACGTTACTTTTTTGCTCCAAAAGCATTGAGAGAATTAAAAAAAACTTCACCCGACTCTCCATCTACACAGGCCTGAATTGTGACTTTGGGGCGGACTGTTCCTTTAAAGTTGTGTCACGCAGACCTTTTTACCACATCTGTTGTCAGTTTCACATTTCGAGGAGAGTGCTGTTCAGTATGCAAATGTATTATTTTTTAAGAAATGCTATTGTACTGTAAATATCCTTGTGAATATTTTTGTATCATCTCGGTCATGTTTGTCCTTCCGATCATTTGTCGTCCATCTAACCGCGTGCGCTCCCGTCTAACCACTGACTTTGTAACCAGCATTCGACAGTCTCTCCTGTCAACGCGTCTCATAAGCTACCACCTGCAGGTCGTCGTGTCATCTAGTCAGCTTCCTCCCAGCGCACCTGCAGACAGGTGTTCCTCTTCCCGCGTCGTTCCGGTTGGTCGTGCATCTTAGTTTTCGCGGATCAGACATTTTCCGTCACGCTCGGATGAATTGGATTGAAAATCTTGTCTATTCACAAGTTTATGTTCACATTTTATCAGTGATACTGAAGAGTAATGGATTTAAAAGGATTGCTTGCAGTGTAATTAGTGAGCTATGTGAATATCATAATTGTTGTCAATACACAGTGGTATTTTAAAGATATATCACAACCATATTTTAAATAAATCCATGATTATATTTTTTTTATAGAAAATTTGGCTTTTTTTAAAAGCATGAGACCATAAACATTTTTATCCCCTTTTTAGTTTTGGTAAATTATTTTGTACTGGTTTTTCTTATTAATCTGTAAGGCTAGAAATCCAATTTCTTTCAATTGTGTGTAACGGTTTTATGTGAGCATTATTTTAAACGTCATTTAAGAACTATTACAAGCATCAGCTGACATGTTGTTTCATATTTATGTCACAAAGAGACAACAAATAATCAAGACACTGCCACTCTTCACGTTTATTTACTAGTTGGATTGAAACTCTTTATCGATTGTCATCTTTTATCATGTTCTCATTTTAAAGTGGTTGATAAGGCAGCAGCCAAAATTTTTAGTTGCACAATCACGACCAAAAGGGCCATTTATCTGGGGTAAGTTGTTGAAAATATAAAATGAAAATAAAAAAACATGGAGTAAGGGCACGCTCATTAATCTGGCCTGGAGATGATATTCCGAGCAAGGCTAGAACAAACGTCCCAACATGCCTGTATATATGTAAATGAATATAGAGACATGTGAACTGAATTGTATTCATGTTCCCTGGGAATGTGCATTGTTTCTTCAGAATAATAAAAAGCTTGCAACCCCTCTACTGGAAGTGGCTGAATATGGAAAATGAAACCCGTTAGCTAGTGTCTGTTAGTATCTCAGCATTTTGTTCCCCTGCTGTAATATACTTTCACCTCTTTGGTTAGGGGGACTGGGACAGCTATGTTTTACATGTAATATTTAGCTTAAGTGTTCTAGTTTGTCACCTGCTAAAGCTTAAGAAAAAAAAAAAAAAAAAAACAAGGTTACAAAGAAAACAGTTGGGGAGAACGACAGATGAAGGGACGGGTCCTGAAGATTGTAACCGAATCCATAGTTTGTACAATTTTTGATATCATGAGCGTTTGGGAAAAATGACACAATCTAAGGTGATTCATGCGATGTGGCCATTGTCTCTATTGTGTACATTGTATGTACAATCATTTCATATTCTAAACTGGTCAGAAAATAAAGGAACTAATTGTGATTTTTAGTCTTGCAGAACTGTATGTAGTTAGATGATGTGACATCCTAATATTTATCTAATAAATATGTATTCAGATGATACCTGTATGCTGTGGTCTTGTCTTTTGTGAACTTGCAGCACAGTCAACAGGGTGTCTATCTAAACAAGAAGTGTAAATTACGGGTGGCAAATTTGAATTAATCTTTCCACCACTGGGAGTGTGAGTTTTTGAAGAAGTAATATACTCAGAATTTCAATTTAAAGAGGGAATTACACATATATGGTCTGTACTAATTTTAAATTATGTAATGAGGTGAAATTGAGTCAGAATTTTAAATGTTTTTAAAAAGGCTTAAGTTTATTGTTGAATTTTAACATATTTAGCTTGAACATAAAAATTTATAACAATATTCATGACAGTCCAACGTGATTTGACAGAACGTTTAATCCATTTCATCTGTTATTATATTTCTCAACGCTTTAGTTGCCGAAGAAAGAAAAAAAAAATCGAAAACAAATACAACAACCAGAATGCCCTGGAGCAGCAACGGACCAATCAACATTCAAGCTAATTACTGACGTACTACAAACAGGGCGGTGCTTGATTCCTGCATTTCCGGTATTTCCGGTACGGCAGCCGGCTGATATACTATAAATTCTTTTTTTTTTAAAGCGTCATTATTGTTTTATTTTCTCAACTGTTTGTGTTGAAAAAGGCTTTAACTAAATTGAGGCTGTGAACATGTGTAATTTCTGTAAACCACGTTTATTATCGCGAGGTTTCGTACGATCTCACTTCCTGTTTCGTAACGAAAACTTCCGGTCTTCTCACGTGTGGGTTTGACTTTCGCCGGCAGTTGTGACCTGAGCTGTCAGAACAACCACATTATTCAGTAAAATGTTATTAACGAACAGAATAAAGTTGTGTTCTCTGGCGTTCACCGCCGCACGCCTCTACAGCACCGGGCCGGCGGTCGCGAACAAAAACCCGACGGTGTTCTTTGACATCGCTGCAGACAACCAGCCTTTGGGAAGGGTAACCTTCGAGGTGAGACGATGAACCAATCAGTTCGATAACATTTACTACTAAATAAATGAGAAATAATTACGTTTATTTGCACGAGTAATTTGCTTAGTCATGGTTGTGCAAAGAACATCGTGTTCACATGTCTATTTATTTATTTATTTTTTGCAGCTCAACGCGGATGTGGTGCCAAAAACAGCAGGTGATCAATGAGTCAAATTTTCATACAGATTGATTAATTAATTGATTGGAAATTCAGAATGAAATAAAATAAAAACAGATGGGGTTTTGCTTGTTGTGCTCAAAACGCTTCAATTTCAAAAAGATTTCATAATGGAAAACTGGCAGGAATATCCCCAAGAAATATTTCCCATGAACTTTTAATTACTGCCAGATTTTAAAAAGTTGCACTAGAATTTTATCCCTGTTTAGATAAAACAACCTCATCGAATCTTTAATCCGTTCTGCAGAGAACTTCCGGGCGCTGTGCACTGGTGAACACGGCTTCGGCTACAAAGGTTCCATTTTCCACCGAGTGATCCCTCAGTTCATGTGCCAGGTAGGACTCCGTCTGTGGGTTTTGTGGGGTTCAGCGTGTTGTTATGGTGCTGCAGCAGTAATGCGTGTTTGTTTGCAGGGAGGAGATTTCACAAACCATAATGGGACTGGAGGGAAGTCAATCTATGGACTGAAGTTTCCTGATGAGAACTTCCAGCTGACGCACACTGGACCTGGTAATCATCCTGTTGTGCTTTCACGTAATAAATATTGGAGTAGATCATGTGCAGCAATTAATTCCTCCATCCATGGAACACTCAAATTTTACCAAAAAAAGAAGAAAAAAAACCTCATCTGCTCGATCAAACTTGATTTTACACAAATTTCCCTTGGAGAACTTCTGAATGGGATTAAGTATCCATTAATCTACTCTCCCTGAAGTGTGAGATACTAGTTCACTGTTTTTGATAAATACTAATGTTTAACTTTGGGTTTTTTTTACTATCTTTAATAATATTAAACAGGAAAGCATCATTTTGTGAGACCGAAGGTTCAAAATACAATTTCATTAGGGTGCTGTTCCCTGAGTTTACCAGCAGGTGGCAGCAAAATACTCCTGAGAGAAGTTAGTCATTTTTCCCCATCTCGCTAATACCATTAATAACATTTCCATGTCTTCGCTGCAGGCATCTTGTCTATGGCCAATGCTGGACCAAACACCAACGGGTCCCAATTCTTCATCTGCACCATGAAAACAGATTGGTATGTGCAGACAAACACTCCATTATAAGGCCTGATGCTCCGCAGGGTTTTCCAGCACAAGTTGCCATAACTGGCCTTAATTTAAAGGCTGTGACTGAACAGCCTGTTGAGACATATGTGTAAAAAAAAAACACAGAAAGGCCTTGTGTAATGAGGACAAAACGGAATTTAACTTTGCAGAATGATGATGCAACACTTTCTGTTCTGTTTTCACAAAGTGACAACTTTTATTGTTTGAGGATTTAAAGTAGCTATGCTTATCTGCTATTTATTTAGATGGTTATCTATCCACCCAAACTGGTGTGGGTTTGTGAGATGATGCCTCATTTTACATTTAAAATGTGAACATCTGTCTGCTGAGTACATGTCAGTTGGTCCGTGTGTCAGACGCTCGTCAATAAAACACGTCCTTTATTAAAAAGGGTTGTTGAATCGCTCCCAAAGATTTCAGTCTAAAACCTTTGGAAATTTTTTTATGAATTTTTTATAACTTTAGTCATGCCGTCATAACTTTAATGGAATAAAACTACTGATGGAACCATGAATTCTGATGTGGAATACAGCGTCTCTGCTGCCGTGGCATCACGATGATTCCAGCGGAGCGTGGAGGATTGTCTTGCCGTTCGGGGGTAGTGATAACAAATGTCCTCTTTCTCCAGGCTGGACGGTAAGCATGTTGTCTTTGGCAGCGTGAAGGAAGGAATGGACGTGGTCAAGAAAGTGGAGTCCTTCGGTTCTCGGAGCGGGCGGACCTCCAAGAAGATCACTATCACAGACTGTGGAGAGCTTTAGTGGGCTCCATGTGCGCGGCGGACACGTCTCATCTCCTGCTGTAATTTAATGTGAGAGTGAAAGAGGCTCTTTATCCGGCCGTGTGGGAGTCTAGGACTTTATATCTCTAACGCACTTAACAGAGTCCTGCTGCAAAATGTGTTTTATAAGACTAACCTCTTAATTCATTAAGAGTAGCTGAAACTTGTTTGTTAAATGGGAGTCTGTTTGCAAAAAAAAAATAAAGTCACATTTTCTAAAAGCTTGTTTTTAGCTTCTATTAAAAATAAATCGACAGACATCAACAGAAATCCAAAAGTTTGGAATTTATTTGATTATGTTTCTGTAGATGAAGTCTGTTGGATTTTGGTGGTCATCCTACAATGAATCCAGTGTTCAGAATTCACTTCCTGCTGATGGAAGATGAGTGAAGAGGAGCTGCACCTGCAGTCCTCCTACCAGGAGAGGGCACCAAGCTTCATTACAGGTGTGTTAAGAAAAGGAAGGTGTTCCATAGGGAAGTAAGTGAGCCTCACAGGTGAGCCTGAATCATCATGGTGGTTGATGGAGGGTTTTTTGGTTGTTTGGGTCTCCACAATCTCGTCTACCTTCACCAGGACCAGGACTCCGGTGGGTTTAATAAAAATGTAGGAAAACACTTGAATTGGTTTTACAGTTTAAGGTGTGGCAGTTTTTGAGGGTTTTATCAGCAGCTGAGGAATGAAGTTAGTGTTGCGTCATTCTTCCCTCCTACTCCTGTTTTCCTCATCATCTTCAGTTGGATAATGATCCCATTCCTGGTCCGGTCTGTCTGGGGACATTTTTCATGGAGGGGTCAGCCCGCCGGTTGTTCGCTGGTGCCGTCGCTGTGGTCTGGTCATCGGCGCTGCACCAGAAACACAAATCTGTTTCTGCTTTGCTCTGGGTAAATTTTACCAGATGCCTTAAGGACAGATCTAGATTGTGCAGTTTTATGTTGTGGGAAGATAGAAAAAAATAAAGTGTAACATCTGGATCAGTTAATGTGGATGTGGTATTTGACTGTATGTCCACGTACGGCCCAGAATTCCAACTGCCTGATCTCATTGGTTTGCGTTTTTGTTTGAGATCAGTAAGAAAACGACAGACACGCATGTTTTAATGGATTTTATTTTTTTTTAAAAAGAGGTCAAAGGCTCAATCTGGGTCACTTTAAGGCACAGTAAAGGAACAGGTTTCCCAAAACACTAAAATTCAATATTTTTATGGAAAGTTTGCAAGATAAAACATTGGTGGAGATTCGCAACAAAACTTGCTTAGCTTCCCTATCCCATGATGCATTCCTTCATCCTTTTATCCAGATCAAACCTTAGTGGGTCTTTTTGTGGCCTTAGTTTAATCCTTAAACCAAATTTTATGGAAATCTGTTGTGTAGGTTTTGTTTAATCCTGCTAACAATCAAACTGACCAACTAAAGGTCACAGACAATATAAAAAAAACTATCATATATCCATATTCGTGGTAGTCAAACCAATATATGTTAATGTTGACCGAACAGTAAAACTCCTGCAAACTATTCAGGAGAAGGTCTTTTTTTTATTTTGCACAGTACTCCAGAATTATTTTACAGACCAACAAACATGGTAGTTGATGAAATGATTTTTTGCATGGACGGTTCATTTAATAGTCATTTTACTTTTTTTTTTTTTTTTTTAAGACACAAAACCCCTGAAAGGCAACCTGCAAATGCCTCGAGGACCTTTGTTCTGCTGAGGTTTTATTCCGTTTTTGTCTTGCGTTGCTTTGAGACATGGAAAAGCACCTCGGTGATTCTGTCTCTGGGCACTGAGTGCCTAAATAAAACTGTTTTGTCATTCATCTGACATCAGTTTTAAAACTAAAACTACATAAAGAGATTTTCAGAAATACAAGTATATAAAGAATAAATGTTAGGTGGTATATTCCATAACAAAGTCTAACAAGTCATGGCTTCAAAATATATTCCAAAATCATGTACCCTCCAGTACTTCCAATACACATTAATGCTGCGTATCCTTCTTAGTAAAGTTTTGTTGCATAGTTTATACAGAAAACAACATTAAGTTACCTCTGGAATATACAAACATAAAGAGCGTCGTCATCTGCAAACAGATGTAGTTTTCTTAATTCACAGTTGTTCATATTCTTACGATAAAAAAACAAGAACCCAGCAAATCCCGAGTCAGGGAGAATAAACTGTTAGAGGCGTTAAAGTAGAATAAAGTATATCCTATTATGTTTTTAGTGAATGAAATGTGTCCCTTTTCCATAAAGGCATTTTATTGCACACGGCGGCAGTAGTAGCCGAGGACTTTGCACTTTTCACACAGGTGTTGAGGATGCTCTTTGCTCTGATCCGAAACGTCCAACCCGTCCGGTTTCTCCAGAGGTCGCTGGGGTGAGAGGAAAGAAGCTGTGATTGTACAGATATCTTAGAATCACGTATGACTTTGACATTGTCTTTAGCCATGTTAGCGGAGGTTGTGATGTCTAGCTACCTCAACTAAATGTTCATTCGGATCGTCATCTGGATCCAGAATGTTTTGACATGTTTTCTTCACCATTAAAGGGGCAGCTATTGTCTTTAACTTCACGGATAATGACCGCCATGATAAAATGACATCGCTGTGAGCTCTGGCACACACCAGATCCAAGTTATTGTCTAGATTTGGTGATCTGTAATGTAGAACCTGGTCATTCCTTGTGTGCCAGACGGAAGAACTAAGAAACTTGGTTGAAGGATTAGTGGGTTATCAGACAGGAGCCCCTTAAATGTCATAAATAATAAATATTGTGATCCAAAACGTCGGACGTTACCTGTTTATGAGGGTAAACATTGATGTGGCACTTGATGCATTCTTGACCCATGTTGGCCCACGAGTTCCCGCTCATCCACTTCCTCTTGCATTTAGGACACTTGTATTCACCGAAGCACCTCTTCTTTCCCTGATACGGGGTGAGGCCTTCACCTTTGGGTCGAGCCTGAACAGAAATGTGCAGCAGACATGAGTAGGAATCCCATTTAGACGTGAGATGTTTCAATCATTTTCAAATGGCATCAACGGAACGAGAAGAAGAAGTCACAGAACGAATCTAGTGCCGTAACCATGGAAATGCAAAAAAATAAAAGCAAAAGTTTCCTCAAGAGCAAAAAAACCACAGGGTGGACGGCGCCCCTCCTTCCTTTGGCATAAAAGAATGAGACATTTCTCTACGTCTGAACCTCAAGGCTTTGCAAACATGTTGGTTTTTGCCTCTCACCACCTTTAACTGGAAGAGACCTGCCGACCTATTTGATTTCTTTGGGCTGCAGCCAAGTCAAAGCTCTGCATGATTAGAGCGTGGACCGATAGCGGCCCCGTTGGTGGTCAAGAGCATCGGGCTTGTGGGTAGATTTGTCTCAGGAATGAGACGATTATTTATGTTTTCTGTCAGCAAACATTAAGAAGCTCGTTTTCTTTGATACTCGAGGACTTGGGCGATGGAAGAGGGATCTTTACGTTCTGTAGGAACGTGTGTCTCGTCTAACTTCTAAGTGTAGAAGTACAAATTCTCCTCATACTGAGGAGGAACATGGTTTATTTCTAGGAATTTGGGTTATATTGTAATGATTAAGTCTAATTTATTTGTTGGACAGAAAAGAAGGAGTCTCAGCTTTCCCATTAGAAATGAGCTCCCTCCCTCCAGCTGTGTTCCCGAGGGACCATGAAGGAGGCCCCGGCCTGTGGGGCCTCCCTGCTATAGGACAAATACCTCTGGCTCTCAGTCATCCCTCCCAGCTGGCCCCTGACCCACCAATCAGGACGCAGAGATCTAAGCAGGGAGGAAATAAAACCCAGATGAACTGTGCACTTGTATAACATGACAAAATCCTAAACACATCAGAAAGAAATCATCTCGAGACCGGTTTGAATTACCGAGTAACTAGGGCAAGGCAAAAATTAAGAGCGAGTCCTCCGCGCCACCAGAACGGAGCATGCCAAGTGGTGTTTTGATTTCGCGGCGGGGAGCATATGTCAGGTAGAAAAAAACCTCTTACGAAACACGTCCACGGCCCCAGCAGTGGGGTCCCCTTGACTGTAAGGGCCAAATCTGAAGCATTACAGGACCCGTGTGGACATCCACCGCCAGGCTCCGCAGGGGGGTCACGGAGCATCGCTTTCCTGAGGGAGGAAGCAGCTTTCGCTCTGCAGAAGAAGCAAAAACAAACTCCAACCGACCGTTTGGTGCCGGCAGGACGGCAAAGGCTACGGCACACTCCTGCGTTTCCACCGGTGGCATCAAAGATGTTACCGCTGACAACCGACAAAAAAATCAGCCGCCACGGCGAATGGAAGCTGTTAAGGGAAACGGGAACGTTTGAGTAACCCCATAAATCCATCATCTGTCATGAGCACAGCAAGATTCAAAGAGTTCATAGTTAATCTTTTTAGAATAATATTTGGGACAACTAAAAGTCGTCTCTATGACAACGTAAGGACGGGTCACACGGTCATCAATCAGCTTTAAAGCAATTCAAATGATGCCGGTGGGCATCATGTTAACAACACAAGCGTGACGTGATCACATTTTGACAACACGCCGGAAAAGTCTGAACGAATGAGAGTCGTGCTAACTCATGCTAATTATCGCTAAAACATTGGAAAAGCAACATATCTAAATGGAATGTTTCCTCAAATATCCAACAATGCTAAACAAGGCTAAATAATGCTACACATCTGATGCCAAAGTGAGGAAAGTTTCGAAGAGCAATCTCTCCAAGCATTGGAGAAAGTGGGAAACAGATCGACCCTCCTTTCTCCAGAAATCCGCCAAAATCCTGAACAAATCCATCCAACAAACAAACCGACTAATTAAAGGTGTACCTCTGCCGGCGCTGCAAAAAACATTCCCAGAATCTGCATCCGTCTCAAAATCTAATCGCCTCTTTCACAATCGAAGGCCACAAATATTCGCTGCGAACCGTCAAGACATTCTGCTAACCAGCAGACAAACAAGCGATGGAAACGTAACCTCTTGAGGAATAAATCCTTCAAACAGCTGTTGAGACATTCAATCCTCAAATATGAACGTTAGTGTCAGCAAGACGAAGAGGACTACATCCTCCGTGGGCCATGAGTCTTCCCACATCTGAAGGGAATCCATCAAATACTTGTTAAAATCATCCCTACATTTTTGCCCAAACCCAGATTCCTCACATTCCGTGTACCGCATGAGAAAGTGTTTTGTTTTAAAATAAGTAAATATATTAAATTAAGCTGTTACGTGCAACAAAACCGGGCCCGTCCAGCGGCCAGAACTTCAGTCGGGTAACTTGAATCGGCGCCGGAGCACAAAGTGCGATGTGACGCCAGATTTTAAGGCTGCAGCAGATAAGCCTGGCCCGGATCCACGGAGCCTGGTGAGAGGGGCCCGGGAGGTTGGCCGCCTCCCCCCGCCATCATCTGGAAACCATCAGGATAAACAATGGGCTCCTCCAAACCCCAACCTCCTCCCCACCCCCCACTCCCCTCACTCGCTCACTCCCCCACCTCCATCCTCCCATCGTACATCCATCCTGGAGAACTCAGCTCGCTGGAAACCATGTGGACCCTCCACCCACTGGGTTACTTTCCTATCAGACCCCCCCCCCACCCCCCCAGCATCAAGGAGAAGCCCAGCTGTTCCCAAAACATCACATGACCGCCTGGACTGAAGCGACAGGCCTGAACGACTCCTGTGACGCTTTCATTATCTTGTGAAATCAATTTTCTCCACAAGGGTTTAAACCAACAAACGTCCACTTCTCTTTAAACAGGAGGAGCAGAAAGAGGAGAAACTATTAGTGGAGTGGTAATGAGGTTTATTTAGGGGACAGGAAGTCCAACATGTTCAGCTTCCTGCTTGGAGATGTGAGGATTTATGACGTTTCTCTGGTTAATGTCATTGTAAAAAAAAATCGTCTTTGCATAATCGTCTTAAATTCTCCCATTTGGAGAAAACCTATTTTATAACCAGTCGTACATTTTTTCCTAATTTACATCAGAAACTTTGGATAAACCCTGTCGAGAACATTCAGGAGCTGCCAACGTAATAAAATCACAAACTTCTTTCGTCAGTCTCGACTCCTTATCTTGAAATATTTGACCTCCTGACCTCTGTGTGTTGTGTCAACGTCTGCCTCTCAGATATAATTCACTTCCTCTGCAGCTTTTCTGAAAGTTGCACGTCTGCAATAATGAAAATGATGAGAGAAAACAGCTGGCGGACAAATACACACACACACACACACACACACACGTAAACAGAAGGATTAGCATCTCGTGTGGTCGCGGATGACATTTCCAGCTGCAAAACCGGCCTTCTGTTTCCCGGGTGACGGGCCGGAGCAGGTGGGCCGGACAAATAGACGGAATATTCTTCAACTTCAGGCCGAAGCAGCCGTGAGACGAGAAAACGAGTCTGATGTCATCATCGTGTGAATCTGACCTCGGGTCAGTCCGGAGTGGATTTAATCCCATAGATTTCAACATTCTGGATTCTAGAGATCTGTTGTAAGCTCCCTTCTGCAAAACTTCTCCTTTTTCATATCAGTTTGGGATCTTTGGCGAACGATAGTTGAAGATTTCCTTTTTGGATAAAGCGATCTTGTAAATGTTTGCATCTACAACTCCTTGAGAAGCTCTCAGCTGCTGATGAGGATGGTGCAATAAAACCAGAATCTCCATTACAGCTCATAAATCAAACGGGGGTCAGATTGTTTCACCATCTGCTTAGGATGAGCTCAACAACGTGAGAATAATGTATCGTTGAAGGTCGTGTATTTAGAGCCACCGCAGGGAAACTTATCATTTCTCGCTCCGTCCTCTTTCCTTCCCCTCATATTTCACCTGAACGGGGAAAAACTTTAATCGACAACAATCAAATCCTCCAGGATTTTAAAAAAAAAGTGATTTAATCTCTAAAACAGACGACAATGTTCTTTTCCTGCAGATTCATTACTTCTGATCGGACGACGGCTGTTTGTCTGTATCTGATGCTCCGTCCAGGGTTTCCTCTCTCTGTCCCGTTCCTCACCCGTCCAAAGGAAACAGACGGCGCGCCGGGGGGGCCGGTAAGTCATCAGACTCATCAGTCTTTCCTTCGGATTCACCCGTTACATGTTTGGCCGCCAGCGCTGCCAGATTCCGAGAACCTGTGTGATCCGACAGAACGAACGTCCCGAGCTGCCAGATACAAAATGTGAGGGAGTGAAAACCCAAAAAACACAGATTCAAAACCTGACCTGGGTCAATGCAAGGTTCTGATTGGCTGCAGGGATGTTGATTACTTCCTGTTAACGTTCTTCTCAGCGCAGTGATTTTCTAAACAGACGTTAAACGTAACTAAAGTCGCGCTTGTCTTTCTGGAGCAACCCACGGTTTCCTAAAGCGCTCCGGCTGCAGACCGCCGCCCGCTGGCCCTTTAACTGACCGGAGCGGTGAACAATACAGCGTGACTTCCTGACCTTTGACTCCCCGGCTCCTCTGGGGAAACAATGCGCTCCTTATTTTAGCCCAGCTCTTCCCACCAGACTGCCGGTTACTGTCGGAACACTGGTGCTTGTGTGCTCGCTGTACTGTAACCGGGATCAGCCAGTTAATTGGAAAGGAGTCGTTGGGATGTTGTGATCCCAGGTTAAAGGTGAACGCTGTTAAACTCGCAACGTATTCGCTCCTCTGGCTGGAAAGGGAAAGTCCATTCCAAAAAAAATGTTACTTCATGTTGAGTTTCATTAAATCAGAAGCAGTGATTTGGTAAAGCTTCAGTTGCTGCACAGCTTAAGGTTATTTGGAGGTCTCACGGGACGCGTCTGGACTGCAGGTCAGCCAGAAAAAGATGCCCGAAGGGCTGCTGGGAAATAAGGATTTGTCTGATTTCTTACATTTGTATTGAATAATCTGGAATATGAACAATTAAAACCACCTCCACCGACATGTGGTCCAAACTGAGGTCCCGCCTCTCTCTAGTAGCACAATACATGAGGGCAATTCATGCTCAACGGGCGGCGTAGGTCCATGTTTGTGCACATTTTCTCCATGCTTAGATTCATACGTAACAGTACAATACCACTGGAGGCCTCAGGAGGCAGCGTTGTAGCATCACAACTTCCTGTATCGCACACACAAGTCTTAAAGTTAACAAACGTTGGACTCATCGCCGCCCCCCTGTGGATGTATCGATGCTAACAGAAATGAAGGCGTTAAAAGGATGCATCGTTTGAAGTACACGTGTTTTTTTTTTTATATAGAAGGGAAAATAAATAAATTAGCTGCTAAGGGAAACAGGGTGGAGCTCCAGGTGGCCAATAAGAGTTCAGATTCCGCCTCTGCTACCAGAATGTTTGAATAACCATGTGAAACCACCTGTTTAAAGTTACCAGAACACAGGAAAAGACATTTTCCCGGTATAAGACCCGCTCACACATGTTCAATACTTCCTACAAATGTGCATGTCAGTTTTATAAAGTTTTTTTAAAAAAGCCTCAGATTCCAGCCAAAAAAGAACAAAAACTAGTTTGTTCATTAGTTCCAGCTTCAGAGGAGCTTCATCTGAAGAGGCCTTGTCATGAAAACGTCTCCATAATCGCTGCTTTGGTTAGAAAATATCAGCAACACGTGCTAAAATCTGACATCATCTTTCTGAAGCGGAGGAGCGCGGCGGCGAGCCAGAGAGCAGAAATGCTTTCCAGACTTTTTGCGCTTTTTTAGAGGCGTGTCGACAAAGAGGAATCGTAAATATCTCGTTGTAATCCTCCGACGTCTTAACCTCCTCGTGAAGCCAGCGGTCCGGCTCTCGGCTCTGCTGTCAGCACAGGATGTTTACCGCTCATAGCCGGGCGTAGCATGGATAGCATGTCTAATGCCTTTCAGTGCGGATGGAGATGCATGGACTCAACCTCCACTGGCATCATTTTTCAACTCCTCAGGCCTCCACTGATTTTGCCATGTGTTTCTTTATCAGGGAGGTGGACTGAGTGTTGACACGGGCCCCATTTCACCCCGAGAAAAGGCTGTTAAAGGCCCCCGCGCACCCACTTCCTGTATGCTTCTTCTCTCAAGTTACTGAGCCATGACATTCTTTGATTCCTGCTCGCTGCGGCTAACCGGTGCAAACCAGTTAGCTACGGTAGCACGCAAAAATGAATCCGCTGCTGATGCTAATAGCTGTCCATAATAGCAATCTGTAGCTATGTGGAACAATTACCAATGCATCTTCCAGTCTGACGGCGGCTATTTCATATGTACAGAAAATGGGCTCTGCAACTTTGGGACACGCCCACTTTCTTCCCCAGGTGTGCACAGATGTGGGGATTTTTAGCGTTCGTCGCAGCTCGCCGCGTGGTTTTCTCCACATTCTTCAGATTCCTCTGCTGCCAGCGAGGCGTTCAGCACCGACCTCCTCGGTGTTTGCAGGAGATGGAGGAGAGACGCCAACCAAACCGAGCCGCGTCCCCATTCCTCGTTTTTGGGAATATTACAGATGTTTATTCGCTTTGCTCGTAAACAGGCGGGACAGAGCTAGGTTGTTTAGCACCGTTCCAGAAATGGGGAAAAATGTTTTTCTTCCTGTCAACACTAAAAAAAATGTCACTGCTTTTTGGCAAAGTTATCATAAATCAGGGTAATTGGGACTCAGCCACACTTGCCTGGTAGCGCCTTCCAGTATCTAAGCTAAGCTAAGCTAACAGACGACTAATATATTAAGATGCAAAGGTGGTGTCAGTCTTATATTATCTGATCTATCAATGTTGTTTGACCCTTGGCAAGACTGGCAGTAATATCTCAAAATGCCCAAATATGGCATTAAAGGAACGTTTCACCATAATTTAAACCCTAACCCTAACCCAAATTTTACCATAAGACAAAACATAAAATTTAATGTCTTCTGCATGATGATGAAAATGTAGTCGCGTGGAAATTCTCACGGGAATGTGATGCATGTGCAAGTGTGTTTCAGAACCGTTTCCCTGTTCTAGTCTGTCAATGCGCGGGCATCTTTCAGATCCTCATGAGGCTTTTTTAGGACACAATATATTTCTGTTCCTTCAAGTCAAAAGAAGAAATCTCCATAACAGCACACAACTCTTAAACTCTTTACTATAGCCGCTAAGCTAATAGTAGTAGAATGCATCTCATCTGAGGTGGGTGAAAAAACTCAGACTTTCATAATGGATGAGAAGAAGTGACACCATGAAAGCTGCAAGTTATTATGGAAGCTCACTTTACTTACACAAGTCCCCATCTTCTTCATTTATTTGCTAGGATGCCTGAATGCTATTTTGCTTGCAAAGCTACACCCATTTTTCCATCGGCGCAGAAATGAACCAAAACAACCTCCTTTAAATTTCAGGTGAAACGTTCCTTTAAGTAAATACAGCAGAAATCCAACACACGTGAAGAAATGTGGCTTCCTGTTGTATAAATTAAATCTTAAACTTACAAAACTAACAGAAAAAGTCTGCTAAAAGATGACTCCGTAAAATTCTACCTGAATCTGCATGAGAACGTCGCACCTTTCACACTTAACGCTCTGTTTGCCTTAGAAAAGGAAGCAATTAAACTTCACTGACTCCTTTTTTTTATTGAGCGTTTAAATTCGGCTTGCTGTTTGAACTCCTACTTCTTTCTACCTTTCTTCTTGGGTACATCCTGTCTATCCTTCATTTGATTATTTCCATTATACCTAACAAATGTCAGGCATTTCCCTCTGAAGGTGATCAATGGCGAAGCGCAGCTGTGCATAAAGTCCTGGTAATATTTCTTTGGTGTTGGGAGCAGAGGTCGTGCCTCGTTCCACAGAGAAGACGATCATCTTTCATTAAGGCCGGCTCCGGATCAGATCGGACATCTGCTGCTCATTACCAACCTGTGGTGGTACGGCTAACTCAGGCGTGTGCCGAGGAATCGCTTTCACTCCCAAAAATTGCAACGCAAACATAATAAGCTCACTTAGAATGATGTTTTGATAGCATTAAATGAAATAAAGACGAACAGTCCACCTCCGTGGAACATGGCGCGAGCGGAGGTTGCCGAACCGCACCAGACTCGTTCAATTAGCCGAAGCATCCTGGCGTGGTTAGCTTCTAACTACTTGATGCACGTGTCAATAAAAACATTATTGCCCA
Organism: Antennarius striatus; assembly: GCF_040054535.1. Classification (NCBI taxonomy): domain Eukaryota; kingdom Metazoa; phylum Chordata; class Actinopteri; order Lophiiformes; family Antennariidae; genus Antennarius; species Antennarius striatus. The sequence continues at coordinate 15,149,518 of NC_090796.1, read as the reverse complement.
ATAACCCCTTGTTTGGTAGAACACATGCGGGCTGCTCCACATGTGTCGCGCTGGTGAAATCCCATCACGTTTTCACCCATCTCGCATGGGTGTGTTTGTTTATTTGTTAGCAGGATTGCATAAAAACCACTGGCTGGATTTCTGTAAAAACTTGCAGAAGGGTTTCAATCTGGTTGGACTCCCCGTCGTGGCGAGGAGGTTGGGGTTCAGGTAGAGGTCAGGAGAGAACCCTGGGGAATTCTGGTGTGGATTAGGATTAAAGGATGGATCCACAGATTAATTGTCTACATTTGTTTTTTAAATGTGTGTAGAGACATACTTGCAAGTTAAAAACAAAAACAACTATATACAAGTAGTTCTCAACATATGAACACAACTGGTTCTGAGAGGTTGTAAGTTGAATTGTTCATAAATTGTTCATTTTTTAACTTTAATCTAAATTTGAGGTTATTTAAATGTCATTACTACTCTAAACACTAAAGTACTATTCCCCAAGACTGTCCAGAAACAATTTCAGGACATTAAAACAACACAGAACAAGAACCAATGCAGTCACAGACTGCAACATCCTGCAACACCCCTGAATTCAAAATTTTACCCTGACTTGCATAGGTCAAAGATCAAAGCTAGTGCTCTGACCTACTTTCATAGAGCATAAATTTCATAAAGCATTACCTTTGATCTACGGTCTTACTCACACTGGCCTTCTACCTCGTCTTCTTATCTGGTTCCTGAGTGTACAAAAGTTGAAATTTGACCTTGACCTAGTTTTCTCAAGGTCAAGGTCATCTCATTTTCATCCCCTTTGCTGCCCGAGTAACCTGCTTTTTGTTTCATCTTTCTATCTGCAACGGTTGCGAAGATATTTGGTGGACATACGAACGAACGGACAAACGAACGGATGAACACACGAACACTGACACATTACAGGGAGGAGTTCTTGTCGGATGTGGCCGCGCGCGTTTGTTTGTAGCTCTGAATGTCTGTAAGTCGGTTGTTTTTACCTCTATTCATCTCATACCAACCTACCCGTGAACTCACCTGCATCACATGACCAAAACAAAGATATCGCCGTGGCAACTTCAATAGCAACACAGCATTCCATTAGCATATGATCTGTGACATGCTGTCTAATCAACAACAACAACAACAACCTTCTATTGCTGAGCCAGCTGCTAACTGCTAACAGCGGCTTTTTGACCGTCATTCTTATGTCAAAACAACAAGGTGAAGCGGAGGCGTGCCCATCCCGCCTCAGACAGGATGTGTAAAAGGTGAACATGCCAATGACTGGGGGCACTTTGCATGTCCTGCACACATGTTCTTCATCATACAGTATGTGTTCTCATTTGACAGACAGCTCCATCCAAACACGGCACAGCTGCTTCGGTTTACACCTCTGTCTGCCTGGATCTCCACCTGACTGACGTACGGCATCTCTGACCGGCTCACCTGAGGGCAATCTTTGATGTAGTGTCCTTTGTTGAAGCACAGGTGACACAGGTAGTTGGGCGGCGGCCTTTTGCTGGGCTTGCGGGTTTCGGGGGACAGCGAGAGGTCAGAGAAGTGATCAGCCAGCGAACTCAGGCCGTCCACGATGTTGTTGAGGGACCCGTAGGGCGAGGAGCTCTTGTAGAAGTTGTTGCTGAAGGCCTGTTGGAGACAGGAAGGAATAAAAAGCACGGCACAAACAGATTCTTCTCTCTCATGAAGGAATCCATCAGCCAGCTCTGCACAAAAACGTCTCTCACAACAGACACGCAAATTATTGTCGTGACTGTCTGATGTCAGGCCATCGCTGTGATTGATTCTCCTGACAGCAGCCCACATTATTTCATTTCTGCAGATGCTGCGGCTGCTGCGTTCACACTGCTGCACCAATAGTGTCCATTTCCTCATCAGAACAAAATGCATTCTTCTAAGCAGCTCTATTGACACCACACAATCAGTGTCTTTGTGCCTCTTGAGGAGACGGCTGCTGTGGCACCGCGGGGCTAACGTGAGGACGAGGAGCCTGGCTGTTTAATCTGAAGGCATCATAGAACGATAATTGTGATCAGATGCTTTTGAACCACGCGACTGCGTGTTCGAGAAGTGTGTGAAGTTACAGGAAAGTTCAAAAGTGACTCAGTGAGTGCAGGAAAAATGTGTTTTAAACCCTTATTTTTTGCATTTCGAAGCATTTTCCTGAATGTGGCCGCCTGAGGCCGGCCAGGGCGACCTCGAACATTTTTAAAAACCTTGTGAGAGTTCTTTCTCAACCTGCAGCTTCACACTGACACCAGAACAGTCTGAACACACTTAGGCACTATACCAGGATACAAAACACATATTCATATGCTGCCCGCTCGACCCATGAAGGCATGCAGGTGAGGGTTACTGTATGCAGCAAAAATAACCTGGAATGAAAAATGTGTTTGACGTGAAGAAGTAAAGGATGATTAATCACTGCGATCCGAACATGAATTCTACCTCAGTCCTCAGGTGGAAGAAGTTGTTCAGATACTTGGAGCTCAGATCAGCTGCGCTGCGCTTGGAGATGTTCAGGTCCTGAGGAGAAGTGTCCGACTCGGCTTTGAACGCATCAAACGCGCCTTCCTGAGCGTCTTGCAGAGACATGTAGACCCAGTTGAGCAGCTGAGCCGGTTGGTACACGGGGGTACCAGGCTCCACGGCAGACATCATGTTGGTGGAGGACTGCGCCTCTTGGAACAAGCACCGTCAGAACCTGCCTGGTTGTCTGGATCAGCCAACTTCTCTCAGTCATCCCCCCGCTCCGGGTGGATGGGCGTGAGCCTGGCGCTCACCCTGAGGACCCGTGGAGGACCCAGCGAACCGGACAGCCAGCAGTCACCGGGGAGAGCGCTGTGGAGGCATGAAGCGCAGGAGGCTGAATGCCGACGGACGCAGGGCGCAGCGCCGCGGCCAGGACTGCGGTTGCGTCACAGCGGATAGGAGGGCCATCCCGCGCCCCCCGTCCCGCACAACGGCAACGCAATCTTTATGAAACACGTTCTGTACTATTGAAAACACATGTCGCTTTTGCAACGTCGAACCAAAACATCCATGCGTTTCTCTTACATTTGGACACGAATGGAAAGTTCTCTGCGCCTATTGTTCAAAAGTAACCACAAGTACATGTGTTTGTCTACATTCTGAATACGACCAAGAAGATGTATCGATTTCACTGTTCGTTTATTATGTTCGATAAATTGCTCATGTGCATTCCGCACGCAGGGCGTTTTATCCGAGTTTCTGCGCTCCGCAGATTCAAACTGTTCCAACTTCTCTCCTCTGGTTGGCGCTACAGGGAAACGCACGAATGCCTCCACCCTGATGACACCCACTTAAATTAAACCCTGCACATTTATTCAATACACACAAGCACATAAAAACTGTGTGTATGTTGACCAAGACCAAGTTAGAAAACAGCCTTAACCTTTATTTTTGTTTGATTTTCAGTATTTGATTAAACTGTTTCTTGAACTGTTATTAAAGTCTGTTGGTTCCTGATTTAATTAGTTGAGTAAAATAATAAATCAATAAAGAAACTGGGGGTTCTTCAGGTTTTAAATGTTCCACAGTCATTAAACGAAGTCATTTTCAGGATGGTCCTTCAGGTTGACCGTAAACCTCTCACGTGATGCCTTCACTGACCACTCACCATACGTTTACGTGGGGCTGAATGTTTGGCCCACCAGTGGACTGCTGCCATCTAGTGATTTTGGTGATACAGAAACATTTACTAAAACACTACGCCCTTGTTTACAACAAGAGTTCAATGATTTAAAAAAAAAACTTTATGTGAGAAAGTTTTATTTATTTTCTGTCAGTCATGGGAAACATTCTGAAAAAAACAATTACAAAAGCCCCAGTTATTTATTTGAATGCAGCAGGTAGGACCTCATGTGGGCGGAGCCTTGTGTGATTAAGGGCGTGGCGTTCTCTAACTTGGTTATTCTTCCAGAAATGAATCGCTTTGCTTTTCCTGTGCTTTTTTTTTAATAACTTTAGAAGCTAGATATTCATTTGCAATATCTGGATTTTTATTTTTATTTTAATTTAAAATTAAATTTTCATGACGATAATTGAATGTAAAATTTAAAAGCGTGTCTCTGGTTTCCAGGACGACTAAGCTGTTGTGTCTCATAATAAATGTCACCAGTTGTTGTGAACAACTGTCCCAGTGTGGGGGTGAAAACGACAATCACGTCCATCTGAGTCAACATCACCCCCCCCCCCCACACACACACACACACACACACACACACTGACGGCTCAAGGTGATTAACACACAAGCCGGAAACAACGCCCAGGCCCCGCCCACTGCTGCAGCCTGCCCCACTCTTCCTGGAAGCACGAGCCCGCGTCAAACAAGTGAGTAAACAGAAATATTAGCATTTTAACCTTATTTTTGCAGAAACACAACGATTCAAACGCGTAACAGACGAGTCCCGCAAAGTGTTGAAAGTGTTGCGGGGTTTGTCTGCGTCCTCCCCGGCCTGAGGAATGCAGCTACGCCCAGTTGTGGAGACAACCTGTACCGAACTGATTAACGGGAGCGGGGCGTCTGTATTTAAAGTCCGAACATGGCTGCTTCGCGTTTGAACGCGTCTTATTGCGTTTAGCTAACTAAATGCTAGCTGAACGTCCAACGCGAAACTCCTCGCAGGTTATTACGTAACGTTAACGGATTGGAGTGATGGCAGAAGATGGAAGTGCTGAAGCCAAACCTTCGTTGGGGTTCATACTCTGATTACTTTTGGAGTAAGTAACTCGGGAAACACCAACATTAATGGCTAACAATATTTATCGTCGCTTGTTAAAAGTAAACGGGCCCGTGATGTTGTGCTGCGTTCAGGTGCTCTCGTTCAAGTAAGAACGAGGAGATGTTGCGATTATCTTAAACGATCTAACTTGAACTATCTAATTTAATTAACTAAAATCGTGAGTGAGTGTAGTACAGTATTGTAAGGACCTACCGATATTGTAAAAGTGGATTATTTTAACTGTTCTCGTAATGTTAAAATACTGACGGAACAAGCTAAGTGTTGATCTGTTACATGATAATGATGCTATTATGTTCTAATTTAATTATTAAGCCATTTTATAGAACTTTCTTCCAGTTTATTCCCAAATCCTATCATAGGATATATTCGATGCTGTATTTACGGTAATATTTAATCGCCACTTCCTCCAAGCAGTGGTGGAGATTTTAAAATTTACGATAGTTTTGAAAGCATCATCGTAGCAGGGTCCAAAGGAGAGGGGCTAGGAGCTAACAGGAGACGGCTGACAAACACACGCCCTTCCTCAGGTCACCTCTGACACACAATCAGTTCAAAGAACCCACTTTAAGATGTGTAATATTAAAATGTTAACTTTTTTAAATATTAAACCCAGTAGCTGCAAAACGTTTGGCTTCCCATGGATGAAATATCTATATGGCTATAAATATCCGCAACCAGCCATATATAGATTTGATGGTGTCTCCGTTACACAGGAGTTATAGGAGTCATTATGCTTTACATCACAGTAACATGCCTGAACTTCTTGTGTCCAGGGTCTGAAGATGAGTTACCCAGGATACCCACAACAGTCCGGTGGATACCCGCCACAACAAGGAGGGGGATACCCACCCCAACAAGGTGGATATCCACCTCAAATGGGTGGCTACCCCCCTGCGCAAGGCGGATACCCTCCCGCACAAGGCGGGTACCCTCCCGCACAAGGCGGGTACCCTCCCGCGCAAGGCGGCTACCCTCCTGCACAAGGAGGCTACCCTCCTGCACAAGGCGGTTACCCCCCAGCAGCAGGCGGTTACCCCCCAGCAGCTGGGGGTTACCCCCCAGCAGCAGGGGGTTACCCATCACAGGGTGGTGGCTATCCTCAGCAGTCAGGAGGCTACCAGCCACCACCTGGAGCTGGAGGTTACCCCTCCATGCCCCCTGCAGGTGAGGGATAAATTTACCACCTGTTCTTTGTTTGTTTTTAATTGAGCAAAACACCTTTCTAATCAGTTCTGTTGTTGAATTAATTTTTAGTGATGAGTCAATATTTTCTTTGCAGGTGGAGGATGGGGTGCAGCACCAGGCGGCTACGGAGCGGTATGGAAATTCTTATCTCGCTCTTCACCTCTGACCTTCGGTGTCATTAATAACGCGTTGACTGACTGACGTTAAATCTCATGTTTGCTTAAATCACCTAATCTTCCCTCTAAATGAGGCTGATCACCCTGGACTTAGCACTTAGCTGTCTTCTGTTTGCAGGCAGGAGGTGCTCAGCAGGGGTATCCAGGGGGTCCCGCCCCAGGCCAGCCCATGCCAAATTACCCTGGAGCTACACCCTCAATGCCCGGACACGGAGGCGGAGCCCCGTCGCACTCTCAGGGGCCTGCCGCTCCTGTAAGGTTAACTCTTCTTCACACTAGCTAGTTCCTGTTGTGTGTTCACACCTGTATTTCACAACCGCTCTGACTGATCACATGTGGTCAGTGCTAAGTACAGGTGTGACCTGTGACACATTAAGATCTAATTAACAAGTACTGTTTACCACATTCAAAACGTTTTATTAGGACTGCACCAACGCCTGTGAAACAATAAACCACAACCACACGCTTCTGACACCACAACAAACCACCTGCTCACATCATGAGCTAACTTCCCATCATTCATGAAAAAACGCCAAAGCAGAACTCCTTTGCTAGAGGCAGAAGTCCCATTTAAATAATGTCAGCTTGTCATGGCATCGGTCTGACTACTCTGTGTTTAAAGACTACGGTAGAACCTCCAGATACAACATCAGTGTGACCAGATATCGTTCTCGTTGGTGGAGCAAAGATGCCCTCCTGACTTTTATGTTTCTTTTCATTCTTTATCATTGTTTATGTAACTTATACATAATTATACACAGGTAATGTCTGCATGTCCATTGGTTGATAAAAATATGTTGTTTTTTTTCATAATTTAGGGGGTTTTGGACTTTTTTTCAAGGCTGGAATAGATTAAAATGGAACGGATTCAACTTGTATGTCCAGATTCTACTTTCCTTGTGTTAGCAGTTTTCGAACACACTGCCTCAACTGATTTCACCTTTAACACCAACTCTGTCTCATTCATTTGTGAAGTTGTGTTAATACAGTTAATACCAGGACCTTCTTTGGTCCCTGTTTGCTCCAGGGATGTTTGAGTAGACGTTAAGGCCCGGCACAAACATCTTTATTTAATCTTACTTTAATAATCATCTTTTATTGATTTATTTCTAGAAAGGGTTCCGTGGGTCCATTAAAGACTACCCAGGAGCCGACCCACTGAGGGACGTGGAAGTTCTTCGCAAAGCCATGAAGGGTTTTGGTGAGTGTGGTGTTTGAATTTGACCCCCGAACCCCTCAGAAGCAGCACTCAACATAAGCCACACTTTATTAACAGGCACTGATGAGAACGCCATCATTGAGCTTCTGGGGAGTCGTTCCAACAAGCAGCGGTTTCCAATGGTTGCAGCCTATAAGACGACTTATGGGAAGGTGGGTTGTCCCACATTTTGTGTGAAACCCTCAGTTTTCCATCCAAACTGACTCTTTTTTCTTTCATTCCGTTTTCCTCCTTAGGATTTATTCCATGATCTGAAGTCAGAGCTCACTGGAAACTTTGAGAAGCTGGTTCTCGCCATGTTGAAGACGCCCTCACAGTTTGACGCCTGTGAGCTCCATGAGGCCATTAAGGTCAGCAAATCAGATTTGTTTCCTCAGAAAATGCTTTGGTTTTAGTTCAGTGACACATCATGTATGATGAGGAAGTAAAGAAGGAAGCTGTGTGAATGGTGACATCATTTCTGCTTTTTCCTTCAGGGAGCGGGAACTGATGAAGCCTGTCTGATTGAGATCCTGTCATCACGCTCCAATGCAGAGATCCGTGAAATCACCAGAATCTATAAAGCCGGTGAGAAATTATGCTGCATTATTTAAAAAAGTGATTCAGCATTTATTTGTCTGTTCTCCAAAAATCCTGAATATTTGAGTATTTGTTGCCCCGGCTCAGGTCATGTGGTGACCTGTCCCTACCTCGTGTAAGGACGTGATGTTTTACCTTTTTGAAAATAAATTGCCATGAACTCTTGTTGAACGATCGGCTGGGGTTCAAAGTGGATTACATTTTAAAGCCGATATTGTGATCCCATTCAGATGTAGAAGTTTTCAGTCCTGCGTGTTGTTTGGTTTTGATGGAGTCAGAGGGTTGGACGTATCTGAACCAATTAAAGCTTACAAATGGGAGAGAATGTGCATGTTAGCATTTCCCAGTCGACCTTTAATGTATGTGCTGAAGAACCAGAATGATTTAAATATGCCAACACGATGCAAACAAGCTTACGTACCTTAAAGACACACCTTCCTTCTAGAGTATGGGAAGAGCCTGGAGGACGCTATCATCAGCGACACATCTGGACACTTCCGCAGACTCCTGGTCTCCCTCTCCCAGGTAGCTGCTGCACATTTTCCTGATAGCGAACGAGAAGTCTGAACTTCCTGTTCTCACACGTCTTAATCTAACCCAGGGGAATCGAGATGAAAGGGAGACGGTGGACATCGCCCTGGCCAAGCAGGACGCTCAGGTACGTCTTTGGTGTGTTTGTGGCACCAAACCTGAGTGCGTTCCTCTCAAACCGGGTTTGTCTCCATGACGACAGAAACTGTATGCAGCCGGGGAGAATAAAGTTGGAACTGACGAGTCTCAGTTTAACGCCATCCTTTGTGCTCGCAGCAAGCCTCACCTTCGAGCAGGTGTGTGTTCGATAACGTCTTCTGCCGTGGTGTTGCTGTTGTTCTTCCTCATCTTTCCAATTTTATTTTTATTTTTCTTACCTTTTTCCACCTATGATCGTCCTCTTCAGTCTTCCAGGAGTACCAGCACATGTCTGGAAGAGACATCGAGAAGAGCATCGTCAGGGAGATGTCTGGCAACCTGGAGTCTGGCATGGTGGCTGTGGGTATGTTCAGACGTGTCCCGGTGTTGATCCGGATCAGGGCCAGAATCTAGCAGCTTGTTGTTGAGCCGTCTGTGAACTTCTGCTCCTCTGTCTCAGTGAAATGCATTAAAGACACCCCGGCCTACTTCGCTGAAAGGCTCCACAAAGCCATGAAGGTCAGCTTGCTTTCAGTCCTCATGTTTGATCCTTATGGATTTCTCCACTGCTCTGAAAATCTTCATGTGTGACGTTCTGACAGGGAGCAGGGACGAAGGACACGACCCTGATCCGCATCATGGTGTCCCGCTCCGAGGTGGACATGTTGGACATCAGACAGGCGTACGTGAAGACTTATGGGAAATCACTGTACACTGACATCTCAGTAAGTTGCTCTGAACACGTTGTGGTCATGTGACCCACGCCGAATCGTTGAGAAAGTTAACTGATCACGTCTCGTTTGTCAGGGCGACACCTCCGGGGATTACAAGAAGTTGCTGTTGAAGCTGTGTGGAGGTAACGACTAAAGGAGGGAGGACAAGCCTTCATCAGGACGCTCCTCGTCGTCACTGAACCGTTATAGGACCTTATATCACCTGTGATGCATGTCGTTCACTCTCCTATAACAATCAATCACTATAATCGTTGTTTTGATTTTGTTTTGCTACTGTTTTGTAGTGGGTTGTTGCCAAATGGTAGATTTATATTCACATGGATTTTTCAGTTGGATGGATGAGAAGGTCAAAGGTGGAGGAGGTAAAAAGGGTCTGAATATTTCACAACTGGAGGATTTAGTGGCGTTTAGAGCCAGTGGGACATTTCTAATCCCAACTTTAATATATTATCAAATATAAAACTACAGTCAGTTTAGTGTAACAAAAGTGTCGACGTTTGGCCACAGAGAAATCTGAGTGACTTTATTTAGTTTCTGCCACTACATAGTAAAAGGTTGCTCTAATAGAACCGCATTATAGAACCTGAAACATTTTCAAGTTCACTAAATATTAAAACTCTATTTGAAGGAATGTAACTGTAAAGAGATGCTAAGGGTTTAACAGGAAAAGCTTCAAGACACAATGAAGATTCTGATTGATCAAATGCTTAAAATCAACATTTTATTTTATAAATGACTGATCATGACTGTTACCAAGGTAACATCGTCCTCGCTCAGGCCATGTCCATGCATGGTTTTCTAAAAGCGAGTGTTTTCCCCCTCTGTTTAGAAAAAAAAATCGAGATAAACGAGATTGTGTGGATTCGATTTTTTTTTTTCTAAGCAGATGGGGAAAATATTTTTTTAAGATAACGCCCGTCTATGCCTGAAAATGGCCTCAGGTTTCAGTAGTATCCATATATGGTCATGCTAAGATAGTATAGCATCTAACACAGAATATATAAACTCACTGTTAAATTAAACTCCAGGTAACTGAATGTAAGATGAAATGGGGCGTGTCCAGACTGTGACTGGGTGGGGCATGAAGTATTATTACCCTCCTGTGTTTGTTTACTGCTTTTAATATTGTGCAAACAACCCCACCAATACCAGCGCAGCAGAATGGACCCAAACTAACTGTAACTGTATATCCAAAAAACTAAAGCTCCGCCTCCTACTGTGCAACCATCCAATCATAACTCGGATGGATGGAAAGCAGTTAACCAATTAGATTGTTTTCTTGCGCCTGTCCCCACCCAGAGGGGAGAAAAAGACACCTTCGCTGTCTTACACTATTAGCCCCAGGCCCCGCCCCCCACATCCGGACACACCCCTGACAGGAAGTAGAGCTGAAGTCTCTCCTGTGTTTTTAATCGAACCAACAACCAGTTTTATCGTTGTTTTTATATCCGCTTCTGTGAACGTTTGAACTCACACACGTGGTTGCCTTGTTGACAAAAAGCCAAAGCTGAACAGGTCACGTGCCTTCCTGACGCTCACGCGCTCACCTTCCAACACGGAAGTGAATGAGTTTGGTGCTCCGCGTCTGCTCCTGCTTTTACACCTTTGGTCGCCACTAGGGGGCGCAGTTCCGTGTGGGTTTGCACAAAATTATGTGTGTCAGTCCCGCGGGTGAAACTCCGTGCAAACCTTTCAGTGTTCTAACATTTGATCGCCCCACTCATTTCAATAAACAATAGGATCTGGATCTTTGTCGTGTTTGTGTTTTGCCTGAAACTTCCTGCTGCTCGGAGCCGGAACACGATCCACATCTGCATTTCAAAGCCGGGTCGGGCTCGTTTTCACTGCTGAAGGTACGACGGATGCGGCTCGCAAGTGCTGCTGATCGTCCACGTCACGGAGTTTATCTCAAGGCCAAGTGCGTGGGAATGAGTAACATTGGGGGAGTTTAAGACTCTTTTTCATCCTCACTTTGGAGGATGAAATGGAACACGTCCCAAAGTTACCACAGGTGCAAGAAACATCACCAAAATGTTTACGTGACCAGGTGAAGAACCATTTCCCCACCACAATGAGAACCCGGTTATGTCCTCTCACATCTTTCATACCTATGATCAATGTAGCTCAGTTTGCATGTTCTCAACCAGACACGTGGAGAACATGCAAACTTCCTGGAAGTTTGGAAAAACGCTGCTGCCTGGAAGCTGATAGGCTGAGGGGTTTTCACTTCTGCTTACAGGGAATTTTGTAAATGTTTCTAAAGGGTTAACACTCATGGGACGTTTTTTATTTTATAAATCGTTTTTAAATCATTTTAAATAATTTTCACTTGGTCTGATTTTTTAAAAAATACAACCAAGTAGTGTAAGAATATTGAACAGATTTTATATCCATGGAGAAATTATATTTAGTTCATATCTGCCACTAGTTCACATTTACTCATGACACAGCAGTTTGTTTCTTAAGACATTACAAAAAAGATCTTAGTGGAAAAGAAAATATCAAATGAATAAAAGATATTAATCAGGTTGAGGTTGGAAATGAGGTTGGAAAGGCTGTTTATTCCCGTTTTAAATGCTGATCCCGCTAGCATTCAGTAGAGTTTATTTCAAATATTTTCTTTTATTAAATTTGATATATGACATGATCAGAGGAAGTCACGTAACATCCGCCAGAGTTCGGGGAAAGTAAGTTTTTTTTCCCGGCATGAATTTCAGTGGCGGCTGGAGGACATCTTTGTCTTATGCGTTTAATTTTCAGCAAACATTCAAAGAAGATTTAATGGAGAGGGGAAAAAACGAAGTTATTAAAAACGCATCCAAAAAAAACAAATAACTTCATTTGGAGCTCCCGTTTAGACGCGTCACCTTTCTCTTCCCCAGCAGAGGGCGCCACCATCAATAAGACACCCGAAACGAACATTCCCGACTTTAGCCGAGCCCGGGAGGTGACTCGGTGTTTCATTGAACTTCGACCCTGCTGAAACAAGCCGTCATGAGAAACGTTCCGCTCGCCCATGATGAAAAGCAGGTGGATTTCTGACTCCAGCGAAGATTTGAAAGCTTTTGTTAACCGGAGAAAATGGAATTTAAGCGTGTTTTTGTCTACCAACCAGGAAATAACAGGAAAAACACGGTGGGACATCTAACGTGGAGTGGTTTCCGAAGAAAAAATGGCTAACAGTCAGCTATCGGCTAACGGGTAGCTGGCAGCTAACAGGTAGGAGGTAGTGAACAAGTAGTGAAAACCTTTTTCTGCATCGGATGTCCCTCAGACAAAAAGCTGTTCAATTTCACTTCATGGAACCAACGCACTGCGGTGTGGTTCTCCTGCTGAGCCCCTGTGTTGGGTTACATCTCTGGATTCAGGCTGGGTTCGAGTCCCTTCAGTGTTTTGTCTTTGTGTTAACAGGAACAAGAATTAACGAGGAAACACTCTCAGTGTCACTGAATGACTGCCACTGATTAAACACACACATCTGAATGTCTCCTCTCCATCTTTTCTCGTCACAGATGATCAACCTGTCGTTATGATTATTGTCTGTACAGGAACGACGCTCGCTGCGCAAAGGATTCTGGGTAAAGGGGGCGTCAGGAAAGCGCACATGTGTGTGAACATGGTCAGAGATGAAAGCTGGAGACGACGTCTTCATTTGGAGGTGCTGCTTTGGACGCCAGTTATTTGGACTGGAGCGTGTCCTCCATCAGAACGTGGACTCAGAACCGTCTCCTGTCTCTGTTTTGTCCCCAGGTTCAGATGTCGAAGCTCCTGGAGATCCTGAACCCGGAGCTTCAATAACAGAACTTGATGCTGCAGAATCTCCTCTGGCCCTAAACTCCACCTGGAGCTTCAAGAAAAGACTAAAAACATGTTCCTTCAGATTGTCAGATGGTTTTGTTGTTCCACTCAAGTTTGTGTGGTTGACTTGTTTAGTCGCACAGAATTAACCCGACATTTTTAAGATGTGAACATCATAAAACTTTCCAGTTGAATTTCTGATGCTCTTAATAAAAATGTCAAGCGGAGTGCTTGTGATACGGTTAGTACTTTCAGCGATGACTACAAACTTCATCTTACCCTATAGGCGGCGGCTATAGCGACATTCTTAACTTTACGTGCAGGATTAGAGTATCCTGTGTATTACAGTAATTTAGGTTACTAGTAGAGTTGGTTTCGTGTCGTTCATGTTGGCGGTAAAATATCAGCCGTTTCTGGTTTGAGGCTCCATAACCCCATCTTTCAATACCTCCAGAGGGCCAGGAGGGGACAAGGCCCCCTCCGGCCTCATTTCTGTGAGACACAGCTTTGATCCAGAACCCGCAGCGAGTACGGGTTGGGCTCATTGTGGGAACTTACCCACCATGCCACGGGTTCCTTCACACTCAGACCTTTTCTCCGCGCGTATTTGTCTTCGTCTTTCAGGAAATAGCCTGAAAAATAATGTGGGGAGTGAGATTTGATCCTATAACCTCAGATCTCAGTTCCTCCTCTCATCCCTCTGAGCTAAACCTCCAGCTGCAGTGACTTAGTTTGGAACTTCTATTTATGGGGTTTACAGGTGGAGGAAACAACCAAAAAGTTTCTATAACCAGGTTAAGAACCATTTCCCCACTACAATGACAACCTGGGTGTGTCCTCCTTCCTATATATGATCAATTTAACTGAGCTACGTGCATGTTTTTGGATCCACCAGACACGTGGAGAACATGCAAACTCCTCACAGAGAGGCCCTCAGTGGGGTTTGAACCCCAGACCTCCTGGCTGTGAAGCCACAGCGTTACCACTGCGCCACCGTGCTGCCCTGATGAGAGGACAAGGAGAACTTGAAAGGAGAAATCACGCTCCCAACATCCTCTAAAACCCAAGACCTTCTCTTTACTGCCTGCACTATTTGACTGGACTAACTTCTGCTTTATTTGAAAATGTTTGAACCTTTTTCTTGGTTTGGACCAGTAGATTTAACCCACAACTTTAACTCTTTATTTGGACGGTAAAAATCGTTCAAAAATGATGTAAAAACATTAAAAACTCGTCACCAGTTTTTGTTCGTACTTTTCTCCTGAAATTGAATCAAATATATTTCCTGTTCGTTTGATACTTTTATTTTGAGCGACCACCAAACATGAACACAAATTGCTGACACTGCCCTCCTGTGGTCAGTAGCCGCATTACACCCAAAGCTGTACAAATCAATCCATTGGACTTTAAGAAAGTTTCATGAAAACGTTTCGTCTCTCATCCAAGAGACTTCTTTTGTTCTTCGTGAAACTTTCTTAAAGTCCAGTGGATTGATTTGAACAGCTTTGGATAACCATGACCTGGATAACAGAGAACGTACACAGACATATTTTAGTTTTACTCAGTCTCCAAACCCAGACGAACGATCATCTGCTTTACCTTTTGTTAAGATGAACGAAACAAATCAAAATATTTCCTCAAAGTTGGAGTGCATGGGACGCTTTTGGTTCGATGTAAATGGAGAAATATCATTTCAACGTGCAACATTCTTGATTGACGGATCGGTTAAACCAACAATTAAAGCATATGACTCCTGAGGTGAATTCAAAAACCGACCCCCCCGTCCCAAAAAATAAAAATAAAAAAGACGAAAAAACTTTCAAAAGAAAAAAAATACAAGCAAAATAAGACATGCAAGCTGAATTTACACTTGAGCCCTGACTCAAACCATTTCCTGCTCTGTAAATACATTTCCTACCCTCTCGTGGTCATACTGAGTAACTACAACAGCAACAATGAACACAAGTACAGTACTGATATGCTTTAAGCACAACATCACCAAAAGCCTTAAGACAAACATGACAGTAACGTTGAATTTCCTAGCTTTATGTCTGTTGAACTATTCAGTGGAAAACCACGCAAAAAAGTTGTTTCGGAAGACGTGTCAATAATGTTATTCTACGTTCTTGAAGAATCTGTAATCGTGATGCCCTCTTGTGGACATAGTGGGTAACTACAATAACATGGAAATAAAGTTAGACGTTGTTTGATCGTCAATAGCTTCCGGTTATGACTATCAAAATAATGCGTGTTGAAAACAGACTTGTTTGCCTCATTATTTGTATGCGTATGTTTATGTTCTCATACATTTCTTTGGTAAACGTTTATGTTTTCATACACTTCGGTCAACTGGGGTTCTTTTTCCTCTTCTTGGACACGATTTCCTCCTCTTTGGAGAACCCCCCCCACCCTGTCACAGGGCACAGAGGAAGCTGGTGTTGGTGGTATTGATTTGCGAGGAGGAACAAGTTCGGATAGGAGCTTCTGGGATCTATACCCAATAACTCACAGGATCCGAGGATCTTTCAGGTGGAGGTGTGGACAGAGCCGCTGCACCTCCACGATGGCATCAGCAGTGGCTTTTCTGGAGGCTCTCACCTCTTTAGCATTTTTGTCAAACAGCCTCCATAGGTCAATGGCTGAAAATAAAATAATAGAAAATTTAGTTGGTAAATAGATAAATACAAATGAACCTATTATTCTATTGTTTCCCTACCTTGATAAGATGCAGTTGGTTCTGGCTGAGCTTCAGTTGAAAAGGCCAACGAAAAGACGGTTGTGGTCTCACAGTACTTCTCATTGACCTTTGCATCATCGCGTCTTTGAATGAGGAAATTCAGCCTAAATAAGGCGAAGGCATGCTGCCCCCAACTGGCGGAAAAACTCACTGCAGCGATTTGGAGGAAGAATAAAATTTAGTTAATATCAACGAAAAAGGGTGAATACTGTATTTGGGATGACGTTTTTATGCTTGCTTCAGGTTTTGTTCGTTAGATCTCTTGACTAATGATTATCCAAGAACCAATTAAAAGAAGTGTTTGAATGAAAATGGTGCGTTTGTATTTATTCATTCGGTTGGATTTTCATTTAATTAACGAACCAAAGTTTAAAAAAAAAAACGAGTTGGATTTGATTGCTCGTTTTAGAGAATTAAACCTTTTACGTTCTGAATAATAAATTGTTATTTTTTTTAATGTTCTTATTTTTAAAACAATAATTAATAAAGAATGAATTTTAAAAAAAGAAAAACAATAAGAGGGGTTTTTTTCTTTTCTTCCAGAGACCGGATGTGATTTTCTATCTTTAAAATAAGAGCCTCAACGCTAATGCGGTACTGCAGGTACAGAAGAAAATAAAATGTTCCGTGTTACCGGTATGTAACGAAACCTCAGCATCTGTAATTTCATTCTCAGGTTTAAATACTGTCAACATTTTCATCCCAGCATCCGTTAGTTGTAGCGTGTTGGAATTAATCAGCATCGCTGGTTTGCAAGCGCCCCCGTGTGGTCACTCAGAAAAGCGTAGTTAACTGGAAAGTTAACTGAGGTCTATACCGGAAAAAGAAAGCTACGTCTTCAAAATAAAAGCAAAGATTTCATCTCGTGTTTTCACCCGTGATTATTTCATGATGGTAAGGATGTTTACGGATGTAGTGAAAGAAGACATGAAGGTAGTTGGTGTGAGAGAAGAGGATGCAGAAGACAGGGTTAGATGGAGGACACTGATTCGCTGTGGCGACCCCTGAAGGGAAAAGTTAAAAGGAGAAGAAGACGGATGAGGATCTTACAATGGACTCCTTTAGATGTGAGATGGATCCACACAGACTTTCTTTTTGCGCTATAACTTCCATCTTTTTCATTTGTAGACTTTTTAACAATTATAGATGAAAAAACAAATTCATATTTGGAGGTCATTTCATTTGATACACGATGTGATAAAAATGGAAAAACTGGATTCGTCAGATTAAAATAGATACGGATACGGCAGACTTTTGCCATTTTAGTAGTTGTTTTTTTTTTTTTTTACAGTAAATTTTTTTACTGTTGCGCGTAAAACTTTATCTCTTCAAACTTGTTTACTGTCGTCACACGGCAAACTTAGCTGCTTTTATTTTGAATTCCGCATCCGGAAATAGATCGCGAACGCGGCGTAAGCGGTCTGTCAGTCCCCGGAGGCGCTGACTCCGGTACCGGCTTGCAGGTGTGCTCGGCTGTGCAGGAAGCAGACGGAAGCGTTAATGACCGGTTTTCAGCTTTTTCCTCCTCGTCATGACTAAAAATCGATCCAGCTGCTGATTTGACGCTGAAGATGCTGACGGACATGATCGTGGAGGAAGAGTTTGAGATCAAGGAGGAGGAACCGTGGTATGACAAGCAGGACCTTGAACATGGTACAGCTCTTTCTTTGTCTCGAAGGATAAATATCTTTATTGATCCTGCTTTTATCAGTCAAATCAGAAGAACCAATACACGTGTCATTGATATATTCAGGCCTCACGACCAACGAGCCCTGCAGGTGGACTGCAGGTTAAATCTGCACCAACATCTTTGTGGTTTTCTGGAATGGTTATTTGTGGACAGGATGTTTGATTTCTAGCAGTGTTGGGTCAGCAGGACGTTCACAACATGCTGCAAATAAAATAAAATAAAAATAAAAACAGAAAAGTCAAATTAAAAACCACTGAAACTGCACGCGTTTGTGATTTTAAAGTGTAAAAAAAATTTCTCTTGATAAATTAAATCTTCAGTTTAATTGTTTTTACTGACTTTTTTTAAAAAAAATATGTTGGCTGACAGGAGTAAAAACTGTCTGCTTCTGGAAAAGGAGATATTTCTGAATGAAGAGGGAATAAAAGTGACAGCAAATTATCTTAAATTCTAGTTTTTGCTGAAATCTGTGGGCATAACTCGTCCGAAAATAAATTTGTTTCTAATTTTTAAAAGTAGTCTACTTAAATTCATAATAAAGGTTTCCATAAAATCCAATTAGCCAATTTTTTATGTTTTAAGAGAAACTACAGTTTTAAATATAGACAGTTTGTTCCGGTCCTCATGTCCACCACTTTGACTGTGGTTCTTTGCATCTCTCCTGTAGATCTGCAGCTGGCAGCTGAACTGGGGAAGAGTCTCCTGGAGCGAAACAGGGAGCTGGAGCAAGGTCTGCAGCAGATGTACTCCACCAACCAGGAGCAGCTGCAGGAGATCGAGGTAACGGATCAGAGGCACCGTCTGGAGCCTGAGGACGTCCTGCAGGCGACACCCAGGGCTGACAAAACTCACCTGAGCTGTTTATAACTGAAGTGATCATCAATCACAAATCAATTTTAACAAAGATGAGCTTGTAAAGGTTTAATGTTTCTGTACAAATAGTCATTTTTTAAAAAACATTAATCAGATAGCATCCGTTCTCCATGTCCTCACAGCTCCTGTCTGACATTATGCTGAATGGAACCAGAACCATGAGGGCAGCTCAGAGTTTGGGTTTAATTTCATTAAACTTGAACAATCTCAGCTTGGGTCGTTAATTTTATCTTAATCCCGTTAGCATGATCCCCTCGACGGCGACAGGAAATCAGGATTTAATTTTTGTTTTTGGAGATTATTTCAAGATGAAGCTCTGATGTCTCGGTCTCTGATGTCTCTCGTGTTTGTGTCTGATTCCATCTCATGACCCCTGTTTCTGTGTCCAGTTTGACGCCTAACCGCTAACAGGAGACCTGTTGTCGCTGCGAAGGCAGATTAGACGCCTAAAAGGTCCAAAGTGTCCCGGCTGATAAGCGGCGGACGTAGATAAAGACGGCGTTCCTTAAAGGAGCCACTGATGGAGCGTTTAGAGACGTTTAGGTGTTGCTGGGAAATCACAGATGTTAAACTTATGGTTTACTATTGGAGACATGGTAGATGACGCACGATATTTCTCTCCTCCAGTACCTGACGAAGCAGGTGGAGCTCCTCCGTCAGGTCAACGACCAGCACGCCAAAGTGTACGAGCAGCTGGACGCGTCATCACGCGATCTGGAGCTGACCAATCACAAGCTGGTCCAGGACAACCGGACAGCCCAGCAGAAGATCCAGGGGTGAGTCAGGAACAGTGGATCGTCTGTTCCACATTCTTCTTTTTGGACGGACATCCCACAATGCCGCTGTGTCGTATGCGTTCAGGCTGACTGACACGGTGGAGCTCCTGCAGACGCAGGTGGAGGAGCTGCAGCATCGGGTGGAGGAGGTGACGCTGACTCCTCGTCCGCCTCAGAGGAAGTGGCCTCAGCGCGGCGCGCAGAGTGTCTCCTGCCTGAAGGAGCTGCAGGGCGCCATGAGGTGAACGCAGTATTGTTTTGCTCACCTTTCTCCTGTACAAAAATGATCACTCACTGAATTATGATTCGGTGAGACTCGCGATCCAGCTACACGCTTGACTTACATCTCACACACACTTCCTGCTGCTTGGACCGTTTGATTTACTATTTGGGGGAGGAAGTGGAAAGAAAGGCGCTTTTCATATAATCCAGATTCAACGGAGTTGTGATCGGTTCTACTGTTTTCAGCTGTGCATCGATTTTCACAGTAATATTCAAAAAACATGCAAAGGAAATAACAAAATTCATTCCATTGAATGTTTTTCTTTCCAGACTGTTTTTTTAGCAGATACTGCACTTTGGCTCTGTAGTGGGTGACTCCTCCAGCGTCTCTGGCTCGGGTGACCTTTGGTTTTAGGCGTTTATCACCTGTGATAACTGTCAGGTGGAAGATGTGCCGTTTAATATTGAGTCGAACTGATTGAATTGTGTAAAGAAATAGGTGAAATGTCGATCTAGATGTTTATTGGTGGAAAAATACCTTTGATCCGCCTCAGGTTCGATGATGACCCGGATGACGACCCGGAGTCGTGCCCCGTGTCGTGGCGTGAGGAGGAGCAGGCGTCGCTCCAGCAGTCCCTCCGCTCCCTCCAGACGCAGTTCGCCGGCGAGCGATCTCGACGGGAGGCGTCGGAGCGGGAGGCCGAGCTGCTGGCCGGCGAGAACGCGTCGCTGGAGCGGCAGCTGGCCGGGATGGAGGGCTGTCGGGTGAGTCCGAGGACGCCTCCTCATGCAGGAGTTGAGGTTTGAACGGGACGACGGAGGAAAACGGCGTCCTTTTGTTTCAGGTGCGGGTGACGGAGCTGGAGCTGGAGGTGGAGGAGCTCCGGCAGCTCTGGAAGTCGTCCTCCGGATCCTCCTGGGCGGACATCACCCACGGCTTGCTGCCCTCCAGGATGCTCCCGGAGGAGGAGGAGGGCGAAAGAGACGCCGTGAAAAGCCGCCGGGCTCTGAAGCGCTGGGACAGCGAGCGGCTGCTGAAGGAACCGGACTCCCCAGATCGGATCTACGACCACGAGTGTTCCTGCGCCCGCCGGGCCGAGGTGATGAAGTTCCGCGGGATCTCACTGCTCCACGAGGTGGACGCCCAGTACAGCGCCCTGCAGACCAAATACGACGAGCTGCTGCGGCGCTGCAGCCTGGAGGAGGAGGAAGAGGAGCTGCAGGACGGACGGGGTCACAAGTCGATCCGGAGCACCTCCCCCGCTCCCACGGACGCGGAAGACGGCTTCCACCAGCCGGAGTACAAGGAACTCTTCAGGGAGATCTTCTCCCGCATTCAGAAAACCAAAGAGGACCTGAAGGAGAACAGGGGGAGGCTCCCCGCTGGAGAAGAGACGCAAACATCCAGTTAATCATTTCCAAATTTAAAATTCACCAGGCTGTGTAAGTGTCTTCTAGTCTCGGACTGAACCGACCTGTCGGTCAGGTGACGGCGACGTCTCCACGGATCGCTCTTTAGTTCACAAACTGGATCAGTAACTCTGACCTGATCTTCTGAGAAGATCAAATTAGAAGTTAAAATGTCTTCCTCTGAGACTATCTGTTTTGAGCCCGGAACCATCAAGTTCTGCAGATCCAGATGATATCACCCCTTTCCTATTACTATCAGAATATTATTCTAAAGTAAATATCACTAATGACTCAGAAACACAGCTTAAAAGATGTCATGTGACCACCAATGTGTCACATGACCTGTAGATTTGACTTGTATCACGATACGATTGACGGTGGAGCCATAAAAACATAAAGCAAGCTGACTCATCACATCCCTGTCTTTCTTTTGCCCATTTCTTTAACTTCTAATGTCAATCTCGTCGACTCCTTAGCGTTCCCTTTCTGCGTTGAATCGAATGAACGACCTGATTGGTTGTGAAGAACCGACGACTTGATTAGTGAAAGCCAGAACGTGACAAAACCGCTGTTCGAAACCGCATCTTTATTGACCATCCATCCAAAACCAGGTCTCAAAAGGAAACTTTCAACCACAAACCAACATTTCATCCACTTGTTCGTGTTTCAGCACGCATTCCACTGAAGCTGGGTCAGTTTCCAGGTTCACGATTGGATAAAAAAAAAAAGTGTTTCAGTTCCACGATGAGCTCACTTTACTCCCATTATTCTCCCTTTTAGCTTCAGCTTTGCTGATTTGTGAGGTTTTTCACGTCTCTTGAACACGTTTTGGTGAGTAGCGACATCGTCTTAAAGGTCACGCCTCTCCTTCGTTTTCGTGATGGATCAAATCTATTTAGCACAACAATGTCAGATGTGAATGACAAATCAGGAACTGCTTCTTCAACGTGTTTTACCCTCAAGTTCTCAAACAATATTTTGCGTCGTCGATTAAAGTAAAACATTCCTCGGGCAAAATGTACAAACCAGGAGTAAAATGAAAGAACCGAAGCTTTCCTCCGAGCAGCAAAGACATTCCTGTCTTGAATGGGATTAATCAAACATCTACTGTAAAACAGCTTAAATATGGTGCCATCTCTTCATTTTTAATATTCATACTTCCTCCTCAGACACTCCAGCTCTCAGTCCCGAGTGTCGTGGAAGTTCTGACCCTCCATCGAGTCCTCGCGTTAAAGTCCGATGCGTCAGAAGAAGCGTGAAGCTTCGTGTTCCAAGCCGACAGCTGACATCTTTGTCCTCATAGCTGGGCGAGCTGTGATTGGCTCCGATCTGTCTGTCTGTCTGTCTGCCCTCCCAGTGGACACCAGGGAGGAAGATCTGATTGGTGGACGGTGACCTCAGGGGGCAGGCTCTCAGGGTCAGGACTGTATGGTGCCTTTGAGGTACCACATCCCGGCGTGGCTGCTGCAGCACTCCTGGAAGGAGACGACAGGTCGGATCAGAGACGGAACAGAAGCTTCTCGTGCGCCTTCACCTGTCCGGTCGCGTGTCTCACGTTCAGCAGCCGGTCCACATCCACCTTTGGGACTTCGCCTAGCTCCTGTGCCAGTCTGGACTGGACCATGGCCCTCCTGACCCGGTAGTTCTTGGTGAAGAGGTCGTACAGCAGCCGGCGATGCTGCAAGAGGAAACGCAGCATCATTTAAAGGAGCGGTTCACCTTTCTAGCACATAACGTGTTTATTTGATAGATCAACTGGAGATGAGTGATAAAACTAGACTCACCTTGTCGAAGTCCTCTCCGCTCTCCCACAAACCAAACACCTTCTGTTCGTCGGGGGCTGCTTTGCTGTGAGCAGGAAACTAGAGGGGAAACAGTGATGTTAGAAACACGCCAGTTCAAATTCCTCAACCTGCAGACAGGAGAGGAAACACGTCATCAAGATTCCCAGCGATCATGGAATTCAAGATCCTATCTTGAAAGGCACGTGTGATCCATTCAGCGTAACGGTGCATGCAGGTTTGCAGTGTTATCTGAAATTTAAGCACTTTTCACAAACTTTCAAGGCATGTAAACCAAAGATTCCAGGCTGCACAAGTTACTGTCGTCACTTCAAACTTCAAAAATGGGTCATAATTATGTCATTCTCACTATTAAATAAATATTTTCTTTACAGCGATTATAGCGTATCAGCAACACATTAAAAATAAACTGAGGACATTACAATATTTGAACAGGACTAAAACCAACACCCTCCAGCTTTAAGAACGGTTGCATTAATCTGAATGTTCACTTCCTCCTCTCGGATGATTAGTCTGATCTGGGTGAGGCGACCAGGATTACCTCCCAGACACAATCCATGGACCACACCTGAGCTCTGAGCGGTCAAACACCTAAACAATGATGTCACCAGTGATTTAGCACCACAGTCTGCGGATTCCAGCTCTGCCTGCATTTGGAACGACAAACCGGATTAGACCCTGAAGCGGTAATGAGCTTTAATTTCAGGCTGATAATCCGTTGCATAACAAAGATGGCGTCCAGCCATTCATTCCCCTGTGGGGGTTTCAAATCCTCCGAGGAGCTCACGGCGGGACAAAAGCAGGACGAGGCCGGTCCTGGCAGGAGACCCGGCTTCTCCCTGAAACGAGACGCTTCCCAGCAAATCTTAAAAAGGTAACAGATTACATCCTGCAACCTTCAAACAACCGCCAAGCAGAGACACGGAAACCGGAGCTGAACCCGAGAACCAGGTTTCCTTCGCTTCAGAGCACTAAAGACTTGCCAGTAACAAAGAGCTCGCGAGCAAAACGACGGTTGAAGTCGTTTTTGTCCGTGAGAAAAGATTTTAACCTGAGAACACGACCCGCAGGTAAAAACAGAACCAGTGAGTTCCGTTGAACGACGAGTGATATGTAATCCACCAATTGTTTCCACCTCAAAAGAATTGGTGGCAGCAGTTTTTTTCCAACGACGCCTTAATATGAGAAACCGTGAAGAAGAACAGAACCCAGCAGCATCCAGAGTGAACTCATCTTCTCCTCAAATACTCACAGGCACCATGATCTGCTTGCAGTGGCTTAGCGCGATAGCGTCCGTTAGCATGTGGTCGGAGACGGAGTGGAAGCCGCTCTGTCCCGCCGGCATGGAGGCCAGGTGGAGGTTCAGCAGCCTCTTGAACTCATTGAGCGTCAGTACAAACTGCTTCCTGAAAGTCTTGATCACAAATTCCTGCAGCTCCGGGGACGACGTGTGGGCGGGGCTCCCTCCGTTACCGATGGCGTGCTCGAACGCCGGGGAGGTGGCGCCGGGGTATCCGTTGACAGAACCGTTGGGGATGGAGGAGGAGGAGGTGTCCATCGGTTCGTCCTCGGCGTCGCTGACGGGTTCCTGCTTGATGTGCACGTGGCCCCCCGCCCGTCGGGCGTCCAGGTCCTTCTGGAGGGACGCCCTGTTTTCTTGAGCGCGTTCCTGAGCCGCCTTCAGACGCTGGGCTCCGCCCATGTGGACGGGCTCTGGAAAGAACACACCGGCGTCAGTGACATCATCAATGAAGATCAGATTTGCATCAACAGGAGATAGAAATCTGTGCTCACCAGGATGAGGAGAATTCTTTGGCAGGAAGTCATCTTTAGAGAATTTAAAGACCTTTTCCAACCTTTAAAAAAAAAACAGAGGAGCAGGAATTAATTCCACTATTATTAAAGACTTGACTTGAATCCAGAGGAGATGGTTCTCTCCAACGGGAACCTACTTGCTCTGGATGCCGAGCCACAGCATGTGTTGTCTGTGGGCAACATCTGGGTGCTTCTTCACGAAGTCCACGTCGGTCGGCAGCAGGAACTCCCAACCGCGGTTGACGCGAGGAGCCGCCACGTGCTCCAGGAACTCCTTCACGTCCTCCGGAGGAAGCTGGGAGAAGGACGATCCGATATGTCAGGAGGTTTTTCAAGAGGCTCAGACGGACAGAACGTAAATAAATTCAAGTATTGGGGGGTGCAAAGATGAGCTGAGTCGTCATTTAGGGACGACGCTCTTACTTTGATGATGGATGTGACGTCCTTCCTCATCACAGAGCGCTCAAGGGTGAACCTCCATATCTGCAACCAGGAAAAACTGGTTGTAGTCACACAGGAATAACCTTTACAGGATGTTGAAGCTCAGGACATAAAAAGAGCGTGGAAAAAAAAAGCAAAAACTCATGAGCAGCTCACCACAAAGTCTCTGCCACGACAGAGAACCTCAGCAGGAACGCCGCTGTGAGGGCTGCAGGTGTTTTTAGGATACAGGACGTCACTGAGGGAAACAAACACACGCCGCAAGTTCAATGTGACCCACGTTAAAACATTAAGGTGAGACGCCGCCGCTCCTCTGAACTCGTCTGCATGTTCTCACCTCTTCACCACCCAGTTCCCCTGAACCAGCAGCGCCACCTGCTGGATGCAGCGCAGCACTGCAGTGGAGTCGGTCCCCGAGGCGAGCAGGCCCATCAGGTTAGCAAACGGCATCACCTTGACTGCAGATGAGCATTAAGAACTCTGGTGTTAGGATGCATGGCTCTTGCTATTTTAAAAAGACGTTTAAAATATTTCAATATTTTAAATGTGCTGTACATTCCTTTCCCTCACATTAGTACGATCAGACAGTAAGTTAAACTGCACGTGTTAAGCAGATTAAAGACTTTTTAAACACAAACCATCACATCAAATGAACCCAGATGTTTCTGGTTGGCTCACCGTTCTTCATCAGGGTCTTGACCTGGTCTCCCAGGGGCAGAGTGCGGAGCTGAGCCATGGAGAGTACATTACTGGGACCGACAGGCTTCACACTGACAAGAAAAAGAAAAGACAGTCACACATAACAACGCCAGTGAAGCCGATGTGTTTCCATCTCACAGCTCTGCTTGGAAACGTGAGGGAAACTTACAATTTTTCCTCTTCCAGCGGCGGCATCAGCATGGTCAGGTACTCCCTGCAAAAGATAAGGAGAGGTGACAGTACATCAAAAACACAGCATGGTCCAACCTTATTTTGAATCTAGATGATCTTTTAAAGTCAGGACAGGAGTCAAAAGTAATGAAAGTCTGTCACGCCTCATGTTTTCATACTCACTTTGGAGTTTTGACCAGCTCAGAGTTCTCTGAGGCATCTGAGGACTGACAGAACAGATACTGTCGTTCGTGCTCCGAGCGTCCGTCCTGAATTTAAATCATAAGGAAAAAAAAAACTTAAATAATCAAACAGAGGAAATAATAATGACCCAAACATAATTATTAAAGAGCATATCCAAATGAGCCGAGATGGTTTAGAAAAAAGGAATAGACTAAGCGCATAATAAGAGCGCCCTCTACCTTGGCACCATGGTAGTGCAGGTGGACCCAGGGCTCCTCCGCCTGCTTCTTCTGCAGGAACTCATAGGACTGGATCCTCCTCTGTCGGGCCTGTTCCGACTCGGGTCGAGCAAACCTCACCTGGATTGAAATGGTAATCCCTATTAACGTTGAGTTCACCTCCACTCGTAGCCTCAGTGTTAGAAAGAAGGTGTGTTTGTTATGGAAAGTGTGTCCTCACCGTGATGGCCTTGGCCTCTTCCTCAGCTTCATCCTGTGAGGAATCTCCACCTGCAAAAGTGAAAACAACATATGATGTCATCATATCTGATAACAACACTCATTACAAACATCTAAAAACATTTATTAAGATGATAAAATACCTTATAATCAAGAATTTATTTCCATTTTCGCAATTGAGGTTTTAATATAATGTGATCGTTGATGAAGGGACTCAACAGTTTGACAGGTTGCAGTTATTCCTGTTACTGATTTAATAACTAAAGCTCTGTGACCACAGAATCCAGCGTTTGTTAATCCGAAATGTTCGTATAGAGAACTAGTATGAACCCTGGATTACAAAAACAATACAAGCAGACACACCTTCGTTAGCAGCCTCCCTCTCTCTGGTTTTGCTGTCAGCCTTGTCGAGGTAAGAAAAGTTGGGCCTCATCTGGAGGATTCCTGTCAGAGGTGTGACGTGAAGCTCACCTGGTGGCACGAAGGACACAACAGTCAGCAACACAAACACTAGTTATCACCAGCGGTCAACCGATCAGACTGTCATGTTCGGTTATCTTGAAGGGAAACACGTAACTAGACAGTGACCTTTGCATTTACAAGCTTCAGGTTAAACAAACAAAAATAAATTGGGTGCTAATAGCAACAGAGCTATGTCAGACCTTTGCGAAACACAGCAGCAGCGTATCTGGAGATGTTGGTGGTGGCCTGGATGGAGGAGAAGGTCTGTTTATCCATCATTTTCCTGGAGAGGAAACAAAGATGGTCCTTTTTTTAAATTCCAGATGTTCCTGTTTCCTCATGCTATGCTATGTGTTGGGCAAAAGCAGCTTTCTGAATGGTTGCAGGTGAGTTTGAAGAGGACATACGCTGAATAGGTGTTGGTTTCATCATAACCCATGCCGTCCACGTTGAGTGCGATCTGCTCTCCTTTGCTGCGGCAGTAGTTTGGACTCGTTGTGTTGATCGCGATCTCCAGCTCCACCTGCATCAGAAGTAGAAGAAAATTACCAAACTATTCCTACACCGATGGATCACACCTGATGGGAGAAAAGGTTTTTTGTTTTTTTTACCCTTTGCTGTTTGGGTTTGATCTTCGCTCCCACATGGTTGATGTCATCATAGGTCATGGTGGATGGCCGGACGGGGTACTACGTCAGAATAAACGGTGAAATGGTTTCGAAGATTTGGTACACTAACAAAACACACTGATGACAGAGAAGTTCTCTTTGGCATTAAGCAGAAGAAAGGAAATCATTACCTGGAAAAGATACAACTTATCTGCGAGGCTTTTGGCCAGGTACACATCAATCTGAAATGAAGACAAGCATCGTTCTGGTTATGCTACAGAAAACAGAAGCAGGTACATCGTCTCATTCAGCTCCCAGACGAATACACGACTGGGAACCACAACTAGCAGATGAAAGCAGATGTCTCAACGTGAAGCTCACTGAAAGTATAAATAATGTTTGGAGGCACAGTATCAAGCTTCAGCTACACCCAGGACAAATTCACTCTGAATATCACACACTTTTTTTGTTAACCTGCGTGCATACCTCCTCTATAATGGGGTCATCATCATCCCCACTGGCCATATTGATGAGAAGAAGGACGGGAAATGAAACAGGAGGGAGTGGCAGCAGATCGCAGATATCCAACCTGAAATCAAAAGAATCACTCGGTTAGAGACTTATTCTACAGACACACTTTTATCAAGACGCTCAAGCCAGAACGGCAAAAATCTAAACTGATGACAAGCAGCGTATGCTGTCACAGCTGGAAGCAAAAGCATCTAAATCAGGTGTTGCTGTGTCTGGGGTTCAGATGAGCTTCAAAACAGCTTTAAATTCCAAACACAAATCTTGACGCTTCTGATTCAACCTTCAACCTCAGAGATCACTGGTCATTCCAAAAGGACGATGATCCCAAAATGACCTTAAGAGTCCATCAAGGTTTGGATTCAGAAGTTCTGGATCATTACAGAGTGAATCCCATGGAAGAATGGGGTATTTACCAAAGAGGAATGGGCTAAGATTCCCCAGGAATGCTGCCTGAGCAGGTATGTAACTACAGTACACATCACAGGAATGTTAGGTCATAGCAGCTAATAGATGCTCCATTATGTCCTACAGACCCTTGTTATTAAGGGACTGAATAGTTTTCAGAGTGACATAATCAGTAATAGACGGGTCACATTATGGCACAAGAAAAAGTTCTTTTTAATGGGAATTTGTTGTAGAGGGTCTGGAACCCACTACGTAATCCCCACAGTAGATCAATAATCTCGGCATGGTCCTGTAGTCTGTCCAGTGATGCAGCCAGATAAATCAGATGATGCAAGACGACGTAATCCATATTTTACGCCTGCGATTCACACAAACACTGCATGGGGAAAATAACCACAGCTAACACACAAAACGGTGGATTTAAACTGATGTTACTCATTAAATGTAGGAGGAAAAGACAACAAACTCAAGACTACGTTAGCCTGATTGACAAACTAGCACAAACACATTTCAACCACTTGTTCCAGGCCTCGACTAGGACTACAGCTGACATGTTCATTCACAAAATAAAAAAAAAAACAGGAACGCTCAACCTTTGGTCCCACAGAAACAGTTCTACGTCTTACTTTCATGCAAACAAACGAACCAGCACAGAACCTAAGCTAGCTAACGTAGCTAACGAAGGATGCTCAGCGTAAGGCAGACAACTTTAGCCAGACGTTTGCTAGCTAGCTCGTGCTAACATTCACATGCCAGTTAAAATTAAGACTCAAATGCCCAGCGGGACATTTCTCTGGACTACAACCGGCTCTCACCTCCGCACCGGACCGAGCGCTTTGAACTGTCACATCCGCGTAAGAATGGCTCTGAAATGTGAGTTAGGCTTCAGTTTATCTAACGCCGCACAGGTCTATCGCGTTCATGTTGACTCTGCTCCTCACGGGCACGTGGGGAGGAGCCTGTACCCACAATGCACAGCGCATCCAACACGTCTTTGTCGTTTGGTATAGTAGAGTTTCTTTGTATGTATCGTCAGTCACTTGTTTATTATGTAATGTGTTTTACATGCATTAATTTGCACCGTTAAGCAACAGAAATTATAAAAATATCTTGGCAGCGGTGGGATTCGAACCCACGCCCCCGAAGAGACTGGAGCCTTAATCCAGCGCCTTAGACCGCTCGGCCACGCTACCGATGGGGATAATGAACACCTGTTGTGCTTATGAATATATCAATATATCATTACACGTCAGGGATGTTTTATGCTTAAACTGTACAGTATAAACTTGTCAGCCATCCCGTCACGTCACTAACATAAAGACCAGCCAGTCAGATACAGTTTTAGCTTGAATTCAGGTGCGCATGCGCAGACAACGGTGCCAAGTCAGCAAAACCAATGCAGCGTATCCGAACGATCGACCACGCTGCCTGTGAAAAACAACACCACCACACGAGGGCAGTATTTCTTATTTCTTATGTCAGATTCGTACAATCCACATTTCTGTACAGGATCTCATCCTGTATTAAATACATTACTACAAATAGTTTGTTTGGTGCATTCTGTGCTGCAGTTCAAAACAAGACATTAAATAAACTACATTCATCATTCACTGGTATATTTATTCAACATTATGTTAAAATTATGTATGTCATCAAAAAGTTTAAGCAAAGCCAGCCGACACATTTTTAAATGTTTTGGCTGAATTAGATCATTTTAATCCTGGATTTAGATTTAGATTTCAGATTTCAGATTAACACTTGCAAGATGTCTTGTTCTGATTGTGTCTGTGAATACAAGAAAAGAAACGGTAGGAATAACGACAGATGTTAATACAGTACATATAAAGCAATGCAAACTTTATTTTAGGGTCTGAAAACCTGCAAATTTTTTTACATACATACTCAGTATGTTAAAAGTTTTAGACACATAAGTAAACCATGTTCTTCGTTTGAATTGTTTAGATTCTCTTTCATACGTAGGGCAAAAGTCATCAGAAGTGGGAAATTAAGGGAAGAGCCAAGTCAGGATGACAATCACACACACACACACACACACACACATATACAAACACATACACACAAATCTTTAATAATCTGTAAACTGTAACCATTCAAGATGTATCTTGAATATTTAAAATCAGCATAGCTATCAGGAGACACGATAGCTGCCGTGTCCTGATCCCGATAAAAGCGTGACGTTTACTCCTCCATCAGCGCCCAGGCCTCTTCAGCTTTCATGTAGTACTTGTTGGCCAATCGACCTTTCATGGCCGCCATCGCAGCTTCTGCTGCTTCCGTAAAAAGATCACCTACAAGGAGGGACGTTATGAAAGGTTAGGATGCGTACCGTGTACTGTGAAGCCCGTTTAGTGATTCTCCATTCAGACCTGCTCTCTGAGGGTCAGCATCCAGCGAGAAGCCTCCCTCCATGTACATCTCCGCCTCTCTGGCCAGCAGGAGGTAGCGAGGATCGTCTTGAGTACCGTCAAAATCTCCTCCTTCGTCAAAGTCCGTCATGTTCAAGGCACTGTCGTACCAATGAAGCGCTTCCTCCCAGTCCTGCTTCCTGGTTAATAGAGTAATAAAACCCAACAATGCACAAATCTTCAGAAAGAAAAGCTCCTTCTATGGAGCGTGTGATCATCAGAACTTTTGGATCATGATTTGTCTTCCCTGACCTATCAGCTGAAAGCCGGTCTCCTGTATCGAAGGCTTTGGCCACGATGATCATAGAAGATCTGTCACCGGCCTCAGCAGCCTGCAGGAGATACTTGAAGCCCTTCATGCGGTTTCCTGCGTTGTCCTGCAAACCATAAAAAACAAGAAGAAAGTTAAGACAATAATTACACAATTTGCGTTGAAAAAAAGCTGAGGGGAAAACAAACGGCAACTACCTCGACCTCCATCTCCGGCAGGATGTGGTGAGGCAGCTGCATGTAGCACTGGCCCAGGACTATGATGGCCTCCAGCTCTCCACACAAAGCAGCTCTATCTAGATGGAACATGGCCGAGTCCTGGTCCCACTGCTCGTTCTTCTCGCAGAAGCGACCCGCTTCGTGGTACCGCACCATCGCAAGGTGGACCTTAGTGAGAGAAGTGATGAAGGTGAAGCTAAGCATAAAATCACCAGAGTCTCCTAAAATAAAACCCTTTTGGCAGATTAAAACCCTGAATGTCTAGAAAGACATTAAGGCCTTTTCAGGATTCCTGAAAGGTTTTTGGTTGCATGAAATATAGCAACAAAAACATCTGAGGAAAGTTCAAATATTGTGTAATACTAAGTGTTCAAAGTGCACAAAATGTAAACTCCAAAAAGTCAACTTGTTAAAAAAAAAGTGTGAGCATGCAAAAGTGAACAGAGAGGAAAACATAAGGTCCATGAAAATCTTGGGAAACAAAAAATATGAAATCTTCAGAGGAAGAACTTCAGTCTTAATTTTCTGACACTAAACTTTTGAGAGCATTTTTTTTTTTTTACCTTTCCAAGGATGGACTGTCCGATCTTCTTCTGCATCAGAGCACTGAGCCGCTCCACCTCAGTGGCAACACAAGAAGATCTGTGGACATGAGCGCGAGAAGAATGGTAGAAGCTCCACTTCTCCTCCGTCAGCTGAGTGGGAAAAAAGACAGTAAAGAAACATCAAGGACAGAGTATGAACTACCAGATGAGAGAAACTATATAGGATGAGGGTAAAATCCAGTGCAAGAAACCACACTCTCAGGGATGTACCCATCCAGTCAGCTTCAGCTGCAGTCAGCTCTGGGCTGGAGGAGTATATCCCTGCTGGTTTGTCACTCGGAAAATGCAAAAATCACATAAAGCAGCAGGAGCGAAGACATAAAGACAAGATAACGAGAATCATTAAAAAGAAAGTGAAGGTGGTGAAACAGAGGCAGATGGTGTTTCAGTTCTCAACTCTTGATTTCTTTGTATTTTCAAATAAAGGAGGGCCTGGAAATGGTCAATGTTTCTGTAATCAGATGCTCAAATCTCAACCGGAGACTCATGCTGGCCAAAGCAACAAGACCGCACAACAATGCAAAGGCAGGCGGGGGCAGGAAGCGCCTGGTTTTTGCAGCCTCCATGCAAATAATCACCCCTCTGTTGTCAGGACTGTTACAATTTACGAGCACTGAAACTCTTGGAGGAGCTACCATCTTCCTCTAGGAAGGGAACACAAAGAGAAGGAGGAGGTGAGTGAAGAGAGGGAGGTGAGGAATGGATTTCAACGGGGGGAAAGAGTGAAGAAAACAGCGACGAAGAAACTCAGAGGTGGGTTATTTACTGACGGCGGGTGAGGATGAGATGTACAGTTTGCCTATGTTTGTTTACCCGTCTGACACTGTCCTCATCCGACTCAGAATACTGCCTTTTGCAGCGATGATGGGCCTATATGACAATACAACATGCATTAAAACCCCTGCAGTCAGGAGGAAGACCAACTCAGTATGGAAAAGAGCGCATGTTAACAGAGGAGGAAGTAAGCGCCAGACAAGACATGTCAAGGTTTACGTTAAAGATAATACAGTCATATATGTTTTACTTCTAATTTTAATATATTTATTGAACATATTTACACATATTAAGTCTATTTGGTAAAAACTAGACAAGGTAAAACAATCGTTCATCTATATATTAATCAGGCGTCAATGACTGTTTCTTTTGGGTCGTATTGCAAACAAATCAGACTTTTCAGGCTGAAATGACGTCAAATAAACTTTGGATGGAACTTTTACCCCGTCCACGTGGTCGTTGGGGTCGCCTTCGCTCCTCCTCTCGCTGGGGTAGCCGCTGTCTCCGCCGCTATCAGGCTCCTACACACACACAAAAATACATCACACAATAAGACAGAGCCTTTGCGGTCACGAATCCTCAGCTGTCCACACCTGGACACATGTGTTTTTTACATAAATAACTTTTCAACCACTGTTTTATCCTAGCAGCAGCCTCCACAGATAAACGCCGCAGTTTCTTGAATGGCCACAAGAGGGCAACACACCCATTAACCTAAATATAAACTTTACAGCTGTAATAAAAATGTTTACAGCCAAGTATGGAACATTTTAAACCTCTTAAGTGAATATACCAAACACATGACAACTAAATTTAGATTATTTTTTTTTTACTCACTTATTTAAATTAAATTAAAGCATAACTGAGCATTCAGGAGAATTTTTATTGCAAATGTTGAAAAATAATAGGCACTCCAAAAAGTATAAATTCTATTCTGCTGACTTTTTTTTTTAGTCCCTTTCATTGAAGTTAATGCTTTAATATTTGTTAACAGCTTCTACTTTTGTTTTGAAATCTTTGCATCGATTGTGATTTTTGCTCACCTTGTGTTCACCTGTGTGGTAATTGTGACATCTTTCGATTTCATTCAGTCCAGTAAAAGCTGAGCCTGCAACATGTAAAACATTTTCATTGAGAAAGCCCTTCCACCCACTAAATTCCATTGAATATACCTTTATACCTGTGCTATATGTGATAAGGTGTTCAGGTACGTACTGGGAACAGCCAGCGGGGAGCAGGGGAGGATGAGGGGGGAGCAGGGAACCGAGTCCACGTCGCTCATGCTCTCGTCTGCGGACGACGTCTCGGACATTCGGGACAGCAGCGGCGGCACGCGGCTTCCCGACATGGTCCGAACACGGGGAGATCCGCAGACCTCCTCGCAGCCTCTCAGAACCGTCTGGGCAGACTTCTGGAATAAATCAAGAGTCTAGTTTTAGGACTGAAGGTCAACATCCCACAAGTATTTCTGGTCCAGAAACTGTTCTTGAGGCTTTTCCTGCAAGGTTTATTTTACAATCCTGATGTGGAACACTTCACATGAACACTTTTCTTTCACTTTCTGCCACTGTTTCAGTTTCATATTTCATTATTTTCTGAACAAAAGTGACTTTCATTACAGGAAAAAAGTTCCTAGAACAAAAAAGTCCCATTTATAGCTTAACGTGGTCAGAATGAAATACACTGTTTTGCTTATTTTACTATGAAAACCACTGGAAATAGTTTCCTTAAATTTAATATGAGAAACCAAAAACAAGAAGACACACTTCAGTTTTGGAGTAGATCCAGGAAAAAGAAGGAATTTAGGGTTAAATTCAACATTAAAAGAGATCTTTGGACCCTGGGGGGTTTTATTCTCTCTAAATGCTGTCTAGGGGTTAATGTGATGAACTTCCACAGATACTTTAAGCCTGGCCCCCCTACTGATTTCTGTCCCTGCCTGAGTCTTTATTTATTATCATGAATATGCTAAACTTACGAGCAGTTTGTTGGTGCAGTCCAGCTGGGACCTCTCGGCAGACGAAAGGTCAAAGGGCGTCAGGCCCATGCTCTTGCAGATCTTGTTGCAGAGATGAGAGTGAAAGAACAGCGCCATGCCTCGCACACCTGCAACACAGTCGCGATGAAGACGAAGCTTCTTGGAGCGTCTCAGTCAGACGTCTAGCAGCGGTAAATCACCTAGATTTCCATCTCCAAAGTCGGTCCCCTGCTCGGTGTGGATCTGTGGGTCGGTGTACAGATCCCCCACGCCTTGGATGTCCACCACTATCAGCTGGTGGCCCGATCGCTCGAAGGTGAAGTGACTGAAGGCCTGATGGGTGCAGAGGATCGGAGATTAGGTGACGGTTAGCTGAGCGCCCGTCACCACCACCAGCAGGCGCCGCCACTCACCTGTGGAGTGAGCCGAATGTTGTCGTCCCTCACAAAGCCAGAGTTGGAGTTGTATTTGATGTACTTGCCCTCGATGTAATGTTCCAGGTGGAAGAGAGGTTTACCGGGTCGGTCCTTCATCTCCACCACACACATCTGCATGATGTCCACCTGAGGAGGAAGAGGAGGAAGAGGTTGCTACCTCACTCAGGACGCTTCTGGTATAAATGGTGGATAAAGATCACAAAAGCAGATCTCCGGTACCTGTTTCGGAGGTCGATGGCGGCTGTACTCCTCCCCCCAGAGTTTGGCCTCCATCTGCAACCTGACGTCCTCAAAGTAGACGCTCCTGTCCACCGTCTCCATGTAACTCTTGGCAACATAATTGGACGCCGACTTCCAGTTGCTGCTGTGCGAAAAGTTTGACAACTTCTTCCTGGCGGGGAAATCAGGGTGACAACCGTTCCGATCACTTTCAAAGCCGAAAACCACAACTCCAGAATTAAGGTGAACACGTTTTCTAACTTTGAGGGAGTTTGTCGGATTTAAGCTGTGGTTCGTGTCAATCTGGGTGGGGGTTGATGAACGTACAGGTACAGACATGAGGGTAAGAAACCCCCCCGGAGGTGAACTGATGGATGCGGAGAAGAAACTTACGTTCTGAAGCACTCCCTCATGGCCCCCCTCCCAAAGGGCTGTGAGAAATGAAGCAGAAATAAGTTCGACAAGAAACACAAAAGAAACGAAACACGTCTTCCTCTCGAGAGCGGCTGTACCTGCGCCGCCATCTTCAGGTGGACCTGGTCTTGAGCCCATTCTCCTGTGATGGCATTGTACCTGCAGAGACAGAGCATTTAAATTATGAAGAACGGCATTATGGGAGTTTCTTTTACACATTTTAGTTAACACATGCAGAGGGAAACTAAGAGAGCGTCATAAACAGACCTTGTTGAAGGCTAAACTTAATCTATCTGGAGGAAGATAAGATAAGGAGACTTTTAAAGTTTACCTTTTTGAAATAGCAGCAAAAATGTTGTTTGACTTTTCCACTCTCGCAAATGCGGACATTTCTTATTGTTTTTTGCCTTTTTATAGACTAAATAAACGCCGTGCATTAAAACTACAGGGTACTCTCCACATTGTTGGCCTCACAAGCCCTTTTCACTGAAATGAACCCTGAAATAAATTTGAACAAGATGCCTCCCCAGATTGGCTTCCCAGTCCAGATCCACTTCCAAACTCAATGGCTCCTTTCCTGTCACACGCTCAACCCTCTTATTAAGTTTCATGAAAATCCAGCTGGCCGGTTTTTGTGTAATCCCACAAAAGAGACGCTGCTTTGTTTCTCATCGGCCGACGGTCCTTTGGGCTTCCTTACCCAACACAGAGCTGAGCTATGACCGCTCTCTGCAGGGAGGAAACCTGCTGCGTTAAAATGGCACAAACTGGGCCTGGTGCAAGAACCTAAAAGTCTGGATCACTTGAAACAAAGGCGGTTAACAACACGTTATAAAGTCTGATTGCAGAGGCGCCCAAGTTCCCTTTGGAAAAACAAGGAGAGAAGCTTTTTGTTCCAAAATGATTTAAGAGTTAAAAGACTTCATGCTTCCAGGATGCGTGTGTTTGTATGCGTGTGTGTGTGTCTTGGCAGGTTGTATGTAAGTTAACAAACACTATGCATGAATTGTAGGTGCGGCTGATAGTCTTCCCGGTTGAAACCCGAGAGCTTTACAGCGGGTCCAGTTCCATTTCCTTTAAGTTAGGATCTAATCTCAGCCGACAAAACGCTTCGAAGAGAAAGAATCCCGATGCTCGACAAGGTCCGACTGCAGGAGGGGAGGATATATGTGGGTAAAATTAGCACATGAAAAGAGAACGCAAGTCTCTCTATGGCTCAAGCTCTGTGTGTTATGTAACACACACACACACACACACACACAGAAACAAAGGAATGTATTTTCTTCCTGTCTTTTTACCTGACCTGACCTTTGGAAAACACCGCCCACTCTGGGTATTCTAAACGGCCCCATAGTCGACATGTCGTCCGCAACAACTTAGTATACAGTTCAACTTCGACTTACAGCGAGATATAAAAAGATCCGCGGGACGCCAGAGGTTCATGTTCCCACTGAAGGGGCAGCGATGTCAGCCGACAGTGGAGATTTAGCACCGCTGGCCCGGGACAGTCGATGTGGTAATCTGTCAACGCCAGCTAAATCTAATGTTTGCGTTGAAGCTGGTTTTATCTGGGTCAGCCTGCATGCCGTAAATATTTTGTGTCCCTTGCACCTCTTTTGTTGAGGAACCCCGGATAGCTATGACTTGATCACCCAGTATTAGAACGTTAATTTTCACGGATGAAACGGCCGCTTAAACCATTTTTTTATTTGACAAATTGCAAACTTGAGGAAAATAAACGAGCCTCCAGACTGTTTTAGCATCTTTCAGCTCCTTGTTTTGATTCACGGCCTCAGCTGTCGAACCAGGCGTTACATCCAGCACCTCCAAGGGTCGGATGTCACACCTTTCACTGACGTTAACCACAAATATCCGTGTTGTGTTTACACTCCTTGAGCAAAAACAGAATTAATGAAGCTTTTAAAAGCCTAATTACATCAAAATCTGGTGAAATATAATTAAATCACAATTAAAACCTGCAGGCTGCTTTCGTACTTTTACTCTCTGTAGATATGAACATCAGTGGCACAATTTTTCCAGCTTTGATCAGCAGAAATGCCGTGAAAACGGTCCATCAGTGCAGATACCTGTAACGGATGCAGGATTCCGTCTTGATGTCCTCCAGGTGGAACTCGGCCCAGGGGTCGGGCATGGCTTTGGCCTTTTCAATCGCATGTCTCCATGTCTCCTGTCGCAACAAACAAATGTGAGGAATTAGCCATACGTGTTGTAGTTTACTCACTTTTTCCGTCTGAATTCCTGCACTGCGCTCATGAATCAAGTAAATTAGTTTAACATTAAATCACTGAACACCTTCCCTTTAAACCCACAGTGCAGATTGTTCACCAGGAGAAACACGCCAATGCAAACTGAAGCTTCCATAAAAGGAGGAACATCTTTAGTGTGTAACAGTGTGCAAATAAAGAAGAAGGGAAAGAAATGGAAGAAAAGAAAAACCACAAAGAGGAAAGAACAATGCTTTTAAAACCCATTAAAACCAAGTGAACATGAAATATGAGCTGTGAGCGTAAGCCTGGCGTTACGTGGATTAATTCCCGGAACTCCTGTTCCATGACGACTTAAAAACATGAATGTGATCAGTAGTTGTGCTACATTCAGTTCCCAATAGGAATCATCCATCAAGTGTCAGCGGTAACCCTAACCCTGACCTAACCCGGGCTGCACAGCAGCATGTCTCCCTCGTACGCCGGCCACTGTTCCACAGCCGTGAGACGCGTTTATATTTAGAACGAAGTGTCTGGATGAAAGGTCGTGTTATTAACTGATAGAGTTTTATGGGTTTGTGATGAGGAGCAGACCTCGTTCTGCAGACACTGATAAATATCATAGAATCCAGGATTTAGTAGTTACATCTGAAAATTCTCCAAACACGTCAGAACTAAAGATCTAGGGAAATAAAAATTCTAAATTTCCGGTGTTAGATGTGAGATTAAATTAAATACTGGGATATTGTTGTTGTGAATGAAAGGAGGAAATAAAAGAATTTTAAAAACAAGACAAGGGAGGAAGAGTGGACTACAGAGCTGACATGGGACAGGGAGGCGTGCAGATAGTCACGTATGAAGAGGGAGCTGGAGGAGAGAGAACTGGATCTGTGACATACCCGTGCGCTCTCAGACAAAACCTTGTACGACGGAGGTTCTGCCGCTGTTTCGTGTTCATTCTATGCAGAAAGGTGGAAAAAAAACGGACGCCGTTTTGTCAGCAAACAAGAAAACACGT
Organism: Antennarius striatus; assembly: GCF_040054535.1. Lineage (NCBI taxonomy): Eukaryota > Metazoa > Chordata > Actinopteri > Lophiiformes > Antennariidae > Antennarius > Antennarius striatus. Next base: position 15,110,500 of record NC_090796.1, on the reverse strand, counting down.
ATTTAACATTCACATCACATCCATGATAAAAACACATCAGAATTATGAAGAGGCGGCTGGTGGACGGCCGATCCGGTAAGGACCTAAAATGAACTGATGATGTTTATGATCAACATAATCACACGAAAGGAAAAACACAGTCTGGTACTTCCTGTTTCTTTAGAGACAGAAAAGTTAAAATCATGAAAACAATACGAGCTAATCAAACTGTTTCTATGCGTTTGTTTGGCTCACCTTGAACACAAAGTTGCTCTTAGGGAGAGAGCCGGACAGCTGGCGTGTGTAAACCCGATTCTTCAAGTAGTTGCAGATCTCTCTGGCGGAGTCGTCCAGGATCGGGGCGATGAACTCCTCTTCATCGTCACTGTCATGGGCATCACTAAGGGAGGAAGCCCGCTGGTTGGGGACGCCACGTTGGGCCGGGGGTCTCTTGGCGCTCCCGTCCTCTTCCTCCATACTGAACATCAGATCATCCTCCATGATGTCTGCTGGTGGAGAGATGTAACCAGACGTCAGGCGCCGTGGGAGATAAAGACAGACAGCTGAAAGGAAGTAACAACACTCACATCACTTTATAACTGAGGCCTTCAGTGTGTTTTTGTTTTTTTTTTGGTAATTGCAAATAGCTGATAAAGATGATTTATATAAAGATGGTTTATATACTATATAAACCTGCAGGAGCTTGAATTATTTACCTACCAACTATTATCTGTGGAAGCCATGTTAGTGTGTGGTCACAACCACCGTCACGACTGCATAGCTGTGCTGTGCCATCCGTGCATGTTTTTATTTTGCACATAGCTGCACAGATCCCGTGTAATTTCCACAGACACTAAAGTGCATTATAGATTTATCTTTTTTTTTTTTTAAGCAGATTATCACCTTCTGTTCTGTTTTAATCTGAACCGATCGGTTCCACTGCAACCAGGAACAACAAGAGTTGTGTTGTGCAGAAAGTAGCAGCTGGCAGGAGGCGAGGAATGCGAACCCAATAAGGTCAAATAAAATTCTGGTAGAACGTGCAGTGGAATTTGACGTTACTACAAGCTGCAATGCGATATTCATAGAACTGATCTACCATTAAATGCATATTAAATAAATAATCTCCTAACTCCAGGCGCAGACACACCTTTAATGAGTTTATCTTGACAGGTCGACCCGTCACTTCGGTCCTCTTCTGTGTCTCAATGTGGGTTCGAATCTCGGAAGGACTGTGGCTGTTTAACGCTCCACTCGGATAAAACAAGTGTCGGTTCCGGTTCTCCGGTGGGTCCTGACGGTCCAGGGACGAGCCTGGCGGCGGGGAAGCAGTTCCAGAACGGTCCACCACGGCAACGTGAGCCTTCTGCACGTCCACACACTGGAGCGTTCGATAGCCACGCCTCTGATGCGTTCGCGTTCACAAAATATAAAATGTACACGGAACAAAAGATGTGGGAGGAGAATAAAGTTCGGACGCAAACTGCAGGAGGGAGACCCTTTGATAGACCCAGAAGGCTCAGAAGCTATGGATCTAATATCGAGGGATCCCAACAATTGTTGATTTATAAAAAACAGTAATATTTTAATCATTTTATTGTTATTTTTTGTAGGATATTTCACAGCACATAACAGAAATGCGGTAGCTAAGATTGCCGAAGAGCATTTGAATGCAGCCGTGGATAAATTATGGCTACCATCACTGTCTATAGCTACACTGTAGCTATGTGCATTAGCATCATGTGAGCGGTGGCAGTTTGGAATCCTACTACTGTGAAGGCAGGCCTTAGCATTTTTGTGCCTATGATTGGCTAGTGTGTTTAGGTTGCTTAGTGGGATTGGTCAAAAGTAGCCATTAGCGGCGATGATTGGTTAATAAGAGGGGACTGAGTTAGACAATCTTAGTAGGCATAGGGGGCGGGCTATGGCGTCGCCATAGTACGAATCTTACATCGGCTGCCTGTATTTCACCAGTGTCACGACAAAATAAGAGTTTTGTCAGGGATTTTAATGTCGATGCATAAATCATTTAACCAGCAGCTTTAGAGCATAGTGAGAAATGCAGGTTTATAAAAGTCAGCTTGGACGTGTTAGCGGTTGTTACTTGTCTCTGTGAGCTAAGGGCAATTAAACTAAGCTAGTGACGGAAACTTCACACGTCGATCATTTTTTATCGTGGATCGACATCAATGATAATAAACATTTTCACAATTAGTGTTTACAAGCTTCCCTGTTTTTATATGTATTGCATGTTTTATATAGTGTCAGGCTTACATTTACGATAGACATGGTAGCGTGGCCGAGTGGTCTAAGGCGCTGGATTTAGGCTCCAGTCATTTCGATGGCGTGGGTTCGAATCCCACCGCTGCCATTAATTTTATTTTACTCTTTCCCCACCATGTGGGCCCACAGGTCAGCATTTACTGTGTACATATTCTGCTTATGCTTTCTACTTCTTCTGCTTTTCCTCGTACTTTCGTACTCAGATGAAAAGTGGCATTATACTTTGATCCCTAAAGTGCAAGTATTTCTAAAGTGCAGTTGTTTTGTTATGTCTTTCTTTGATCTGTTCTTACATTGCAGCTGCTATATTTATGTTGTGTACTGTGACTGTATGTATATATGAATCTATGTATTTACTGTAAACAGATGATGTATGGAATTTGCCTCTGGATTAATAAAGCATATATCTATTTATAGTCAGTCACTTGTTTGATATGTAGACAAGCGTTTAACTGCAAACAGAAGAATAATAATACCACAAAGATATTAAGATAACTTTTTTTATGCGCAATCCAACAGTCATATATGTATACTGTATATAAATATAGAAGTCACATAGCACTCACATTAACCACAATGCATGCAGTTTGGTTGCCATCAATTTTTTAGTAAACAGCAGTATTAATAACGAATATTACAAACAATACTGTAAACTTCTCAATCAGGAAGTATTCCGTCTCAAATAATAAATTCAACTTAATGAGTGAAAATGGAAGAGGAGTGTCCTGCTGGTAGAGCCCTGAGCTGCAGCATCCCTGCCTGACATTGGCAGGGAAATGTTAGTGTCTGTGTACCCCAACAAATATTTTTAAAAATATATGACTATGATTCATTAAATTTAATGAATACACTTTTTTAAAAAACTGAACAAAATTACAGTATATAAAGATGATCAATATCTAAAGTTACCCTGGTTGTATTAGATTAACTTTTCTGGATCAGTCCCAGTAATTAGATCAGATTTAAATCGGCTTATCTAGACTTTAAATTTCTCCTTCAAGTATTGAGAAGCCACAAACTGCATCTTCCTGATGGCCAGCTGGGTATCTTCAGGGGAAATCCCAAGGTGCCAGACGGCCCGAACTGAATTTCCAAAGTGGGGAAACATGAGGACTTGTATCCCCTGTCCCAGCGCCGCCTCCTCGCCCTCGCCAACCTTTTCCATTCGAGTGCAGAACTCAGTTGGACTTAAACCTGGCTCCCGTATGAAGAAACGCAGGATGTTTGTCTCCACGGTAGTCATGTCCAAAGCGAACAGAGGCTGGCCAACGTCGAGCACGGCTAGGTCGGACAAAAACCAGAAGTTAACAGCCGTGACTGTGATAACTGACAGGTAACCGTTTCATTTTCAAATACTGAGCTGACCTTGAGCAAAGGTTTTGACATTGCAGTGGTCCTCTTCCATCCTCCCAACGTTCTCCAGCAGAGACAGTTTCCCAGCTGCTGCTAGTATGCCAATCTGTCTCATCCCCCCACCCAGGGCTTTACGGCACCGCACCGCCCGGGATATGAAGTCTTTGGGTCCAGCTAGCATGGTTCCAGCTGGGGCTCCTAGCCCCTGTCACACACCAAGAAATAATTGAAATTCAACAGGATTGGTTCTGACTTTACTCTCTTGCTGAGAGCAGAAGGAAGTCAGAATATTATGCTATTGTAAAGCACTTTATGCTTCAGCTACCTCTATGAAAAGTGACTGAATTTGATGTTTTGTGTTGCGTGTGTCTCCGCGCGTCGCACCCCTAAGTCTGCTGGGAAAGGCTACAGCAACCCCAATGACCCACGAAAGCTGAATAAGTGGCTAAGAAGATGAATGAATGAATGTTGTGTGTGATTTCTGTAAACCCACCTTAGACAGACACACACTGACGGTGTCTACATGCTGCAGGATGGTGGATGGATGAACACCCTGAGCCACGGCGGCGTTCATCAGCCTCGCTCCGTCCATGTGAACAGACAGACCGAATCGATCCGCTAAAGCACGAACCTTCAAGATGAATCCAAAGATTAAGCAACAATTAATTCTGTTTTCTGATGTCATAACGCTTGTACAGAACACACATACACACACCTCCTTCAGGAAGCTCAGAGGAAGCACACGGCCTCCCAGTATGTTGTGTGTGTTCTCCACACATATGAGACGTGAACGGGGGTAATGGGGGTCAGGATAATCGTGGCGGATCTTGGATTCCAGCTGCTCCAGATCGAACGTTCCATCGGCAAGGTTGTTAACTGTTGTGGAGTGGACGCCTGCCAACTGTGTCAAGATCACACACACACACACACACACACAAACACACAGTGGGTGCAGAATGGAGGAGATGCAAGAAGGTCCAGCTGGTGCACTCACCTGAGCGGTCCCTCCCTGCTCATAGATGTGTATATGGGACAGGTCTCCGAGAATGACCTCGTCATCCCGCTCCCTGCAGTGCACCATCACTGCCAAATGAAACGCAAGAGAAAGATGAGCGTTCTGGTCTCAATCCATCTTCTTTACAACCATCTCAAATTCAGCCACTGTTTCACTTCATGGGTCTGCTGGAACCTATCTCAGCTGACTATGGGTGAGAGTTGGGGTACACCCTAGATAAGTCGCCAGCATATAGAAAGACAACCACTCACATACACACTAACATCTAGGGATAATTTGGAGCACATGGTTTTGGAGGTGGGAAGAAGCTGCAGAACCCTGAGAAAAACCCACGCAGACATGGGGAGAACATAAAGAAAGGAAATCAGAAAATAATGAGCAGCTCACCTGCAATGAGGTTACTCATGGTCCCAGAAGGAATGAACAATGCATCCTCCATCTGGAACGTATCGGCTGCAATCTTCTGTAACTCTGCAGAAATTAGATGATCACATACAGGAGAACCTTGACATATGAGCAACTCAGTATAGAAGGTTTTCAAGATTGTGTTTTCTCGTGATTTTTGTGTTTCTTTTTATAATTTAACATTGATTATTTAACTTATCTATAATTAATTATGTACAGGAAGTGTATGCATGTCAACTGGCTGATAAAAAAAATGTTTTGTCACAATTGAGAGGGCTTGGGAGTTATTTTGACAAGGCTAGAATGGTTTAAAATTGTTTTAGTTATGTTAATTGGGGAAAATTTCATTATATTGTTTGATTTACGCGCTAAGTCAAGGAACGGATTAAACTTGTATCTCAAGGTAGTCCTGTGCTCACTTATCTGCTGCTATACAAACAGTCATACCACCACAATTTAAACATCTCAGCACAACAGAAAGTACAACAGCTCATCCCAAAATAACAGCTACTTTTCTGGAGGAAGACGAACTAAGCCGATGCTGAAAGAACACCCTCATACAGCAGAGCATGGCGGTGGCTCGCTGATGCTCTGGAGCTGTTCTGCTTCTTCACACACCTGCAGCCTAAAGAAGGACAGATGGATTCCATCAAGGATCAGGAATCCAAGAGGGAAAAATTCTCCATCTTGAGGACGATGAAAGTCATGGGATAATAATCTCAAGATGACCTAGAGGGCCACCAAGGACGGTTCCAGAAGACTGTGTTCTGTGACAATCGAGGGTGTCACTTGACTGGAGCCCTCCAGAAACTCTGTGGGTGGATCTGAAGAAGTGGACTGCAGCACAGTTACATTACATAACATATATATTCATTACATAATGGGTTAAGGATGGTGGTCATCAGTCAAACACTACAGCAGTCAGTAAAGGTAACATGTTGTGTTAGAACACATGTAATACCTGCTTTATTTGAACAGCTGTTAAAAGGCAGGTATATGATGTGGTTTCAATAAATTTGCAGGATTAAAATTTTGAAATAACGAAAACACTTATTGGAGATCTGTTGTGCGTGATTTCAGTTTATCTGCTCCAAAGACAAACAACAATTCATCCATTTATAGAGAAAAGTCTGGTTTGATTGTAACTTTTCATTCAACAATGTTGGGCTTTAAGCCTTTTACCGTTTACTGTCGGGTCTTCTCCCATCACGTCATCGCCCACCTCAGCCTCCGCCATGGCCCGACGCATCGCCGCCCCGGGTTTGGTCACCGTGTCGCTGCGGAGGTCCACTACCCGTGTCCGAGTCGAGCCATCCGGCCCGGTGTTACCGGGTTTAAAGCTCTTGTGATACCCCCGCAAGGAGTTTCTTCCCATCATGGCGGCGCCTACTTCACGTGTACCGATCAGTTTACCCGAAGATTTCATTCCATGACTAAAGAGTTTATACAAAACTCTGCCGGGAAGTGTTTTCACAGACATGATAGTGCGTCCGTCTGAGTGCAGCGATGCCGTCGCTAATGAACTTTGGATCAGTCCCATTGCCAAATCATCGATCACAAGGGAAGTTAATGGATGACCGATCCACCTGCAATCATGCACTGATCAGTTATAACCACTAGGGGGCGCTTGCCTATAATATTACTACAGCACAGTAAATTACATCAGCAGCGACAGCCACGTCTTCAATGTTGGATCAATCATTCTGAATCAGTTATCAACGCCTCCAAGGAATATTAACAGAGTAGTAGAGGCCTCAAGGTGGCGCTATTATCATTATTTTCGGACCTGCTATAACCTTTCTGAAGGAACGACAAATCAATGTAATCCATTACAACAGATATGTGAATTTGTCTTCATGTATTAGACTCATTTTGGATTCAAAAATTTCATTTTACTATTTAAAGTGAAATTTATGAAGATGCAGTCTCTAGTCGTGACTTTCTGATCAGATGCATTAATAATCCAAATTAAATCAACAACTCTAGGCTAAATAAACCAAAGAAGAATTAAAATCCTAAAGAAGAAATAATACAACAGCCAGATTACTGTATTGCAATATGGGTTGTCATTTTACTGTATCTACCATAGTTGCGTCTATCACTTGTTTTAATTACTAATGAATTAGATTTACTTCTGTGATCAATGCAATAATTTATTTAAAGCATTGCAGTACTGCAGTATTTGGATAGAAAATCCCATGAATTAAAAAAAATCGTATAATGTTTTGATTTTAAGTGTTGAACATATTAATAGAGTACTAACTTAACCCCAAAATATAGAAAAGTATTAAATAAATTAAATATCAACATAAAGACGTAGAAAAGATGAGTTAAGTTAATAAAAGATTACTTTATTGATCCCAAAAATGGGGAAATTCAATTGTTGCAGCAGTAAAAAGGTGTACAATAGTACAGTAGTACAGTACAGTATAAGTCTTTCGAGAAGAACACACTGGATCATACCTCACGTCCTGAGTACATCCTCTTCACTAAAAAAGGCAGACCGGTCTGCAAAGATAATTACATCACTAATGTATATTTAAAATGAGAATGTGAACCTGTCAATCAGGAAATTAAGAAGTGTTCCTGCCTAATTCAAGAATGCATCTTTACGAAAGAAAAAATAGAAAAGGAATATCCTGCTGGTAGAAGCAAACCCTGAGCCGAAGCATTCCTGCTTGACTTTGGCTGGGAAATGTCAGTGTTTGTGCACCGAAAAATACCAAAAATAAAATATAAAAAGAGGAAACGATTCATTAAATTCAACTTTTCATGTTCAAATTATGAAACCCTCAGTTGGGATTTTTTCAAAGTGAGTTTTGACTCATTGTTACATGTAACAAACAAGTTTTGAAAATATAAATTCAATGTATGTACCGGTATTATAAAGACATTTTTCAAATATAGAAATATGCAAAACTTATAGAAACATAAACAAGTTGATTTCCAACTTCAAATAAGTCCTTACACAGAAAACTGCAGAATTAATTGGATAATTGTAATATATGAATTGTTGTTGAAATAGAGCCAGTGATGCATGATGGACAGTTAGTGGACATGTGATTGATCGGAATTTCCTCCAATATAAAATCAATATATGAAGAAAATTGTGCAATTGCATTAACAGCTTAGTGGGTCCAGCTGTTGGTTTTTTTTGCCCATTTTGGTGTCACTCTTTTTTCTTTTCTTTGGTTTTACTTGCAAAAAGATAAGATTGTACTTAATTGATGGCCTTGGGGAAATTACATTCGCAAAGCTTACTAGTGACGTGTACTGGACCACATCAACCTTTATGGGACGCTGCCACTTAAAGGCAGGGAGAGAGACAAAAGAGAGGACAGGTCAGTGGGGAAGGGAGGTGGTTAGAAAAAAAAGGAACTCTTCACTACGTTTCACCGGCGTAATGAGACTGACAAAAAAGCCCCTTATTTCTAAAAAATATTTGCACAGACATGTAATGGAAATTTGTATTGTGTGTGTGCGGATGCAGCGGATGATTCCCCCGGTGCGTCGGCAGGCGATAGACGGGGCGGGCAGGCTAATGGTAGATGAGCATGGTCAGGCTATCATGGTTGATGAACCCCAGCCGCAGCCAGACCCCGAAATTTCGCGAACCTTGGAGGATTACACCTCCGAGGAGGTGGTTCATTTAACGTCTCGTTTCCGGCAGAAGCCGGACGAGCCGCTAGACTTGTGGCTAGTGCGCTTGTTGGATGAAGGAGGGTCGCAAGCGGAACTAGACGAGGGGGACGGGATGAGATTTGCAGGGTTATCACGAGATACAGCAGTAAATGCGTCGTATCGACAGCTAGTACGCGATCGCGGAGCAGATATGACGACAGTTCTTGCTCTGTACTCGGATGCTATCCGCGAACAGCACCCCCTGCCCTCGGACTGGCCTCTGCTAGACCGAATGTGGCATACCATCCGTGAGGGGATGCAGCGATTATTGAGGCTCTGTGTGCGGGAGGCATTAATGGTGGGACTGGTGGATGACGTGACTGCTTTAGCTGTCCCCAAAACGGTGAGGGACATGATGATAAAGACCTCACCCCCCCCATACAAGTCTTTGGTTTTATCCCTCATGTTGGGATCACCCGATCGCCCCATGGGTGAGATTCGGAAAATGATGGCGGAACTTGGGTCGTTAGGAGACTGGGACCAGGCTCCTGTTCGATACCGAGAAGACAGACGGCGCGTCCCCGAGCGGGAGCTGTCTGTGCGTGCTCTGAGAGCCCCCATGTCCGGCCCCTCTAGGCGGGATCTGTGGAAGGCATTGATAAGATCGGGAGTCCCCGCATCTGAGATAGATGGACTCCCTACAAATGAGTTGAGGAAACGCTATGCTAAAAGAGGGTTACAAGTACATTGCATGACAGAAATAAATCAGTTCGGGCAGCTTTTGAAAACCCTAAAGGAGTTAACCACGGTAACTCCCTCCGCTCCTCCCATGGAGGACCGGAACCGATCCCGTCATTCCGGCATGAAAAGGGAGGAGTCAGAGAGTTCAGATTCAAGGGAGGAGTCAGAGTATTCAGATTCAAGGGAGGAGTCAGATTCAAATCACAGGTTAGTGAGAATCGCTAAACGGAAGAAGGGGAAAAATAAGGGCAAGCGTAAAGCGCACCTTTACCCCGACTTGACTGATTTACTGCTTGATATGTAGGACCAAGACAAAAAAAGATTCTTTGCCCCAAATGGGGCAGAGAGATGTGCAATTGTGTCTCTTATTTCTCACTTACAGATTTAAATGTTCGAGGCTGAAGTGACGACATGGTCACAACGGAACTCATACACCATGAAACCGGAGGACAGCCCAGTCTACACAGATGCTATTGGCATCCCATGTGGAGTTCTAGATGAGTATAAAATGAAAAATCAAATTGCAGGTGGACAGGTCCCGACCAAGTCACTGAGCAAACTGGAACTGCAGTCCGGTTGCTAGGAAAGGGGGACACGTGGTTCCACATCTCATCTACCAGACCAGCCAGATCCGACTCAGGATCTGCTCTTCCTCCACCAGCTAGTGAAGGTGCCACTCCAGACCCTGATCTGGAAACAGAGGTTGCAGCTCTTGCAACCCCAGAGAGTTCCTCGGCTAAGGCAACGGCCTCAACTGAGGACATCGTGTGTTGAGTTGTTGAGGACGTCGGCTGTTTTGGTGTGAGTCCCCAACGGTGAAATAGAGAAGCATCGAACGGGCGGTGAGCAGACTGGAAATGCCCCCGTCATTTCAGAAGGCAGAGCGGGAGGCCCTATTGGCGCCCGACTCCAACGTGGGAAACACCGCTGGCATCATCCATTCCTCTGCTGGAAAGGGGGGCCAGCTTTAGTCAGTGAACATATAGGATACATATAGGATCATCACACTGAGGTGACCCAGTGGGGCCACGTCTTCAATTGGTAGTTACACACATAGGTAACACAACACTTATTGTTTCTTATCTACACTTAAGTAGTTATAGCTCACCACATTAAGATGACAGGCCAAGGGGTGGAGTTTAATAGAGATGTCCTGATTGTACTATGAATGAAGAGTCAAAATCAGGCCAAGGGGTGGAGTGTAATGGAAATTTGTATTGTGTGTGTCCTGATTTGACTCTTATCATGTCATTACTGAGAACTTGCTTCAAAACCTCTCCATGCAACCGCTGGGCTAAGTCACATCTTAGTTTGTTTGGACAAAGAGGTCACAGCAGGTCACAGCCCATTAAACCAGATGGAGAACCGATGGAGAGGAGATGGAGACCTGTTTTCAGTCAAGGTGTAAGATGTTTTATGGGTGCATGAAAGCCTTTAAATTACATTCCGATGTGTAATAAAGATCTCTTAGTTTTCTTAGTTTTGGTGTGATAAGTTTGGTGCATTCCAAAGGTGTAACGTCTCCTGATACAGATGGTTTACGAGTGCGTGAAAGCTTCCTACACTGCATTCTCGAGGGTGGTGATGTTTATTCCTCAGTGGGGGGTACCACCAAAAGGAGGGCTGCCTGAGAGCTGGAACTGGCCACTCCTGCTCGCATGCAGGCCTTTCTTCTTAAAAGGTATAAAAGGTGAGGAGTTTCAGTCTCAAAGAAGAGCGAAAGATAGTAAGAAGAGAAAGAAAGTAAGAAAGAGAGAGTCAGCTGCGGGTTACATACGGACGCCCAGCCTGGTTGAAGCTACTCTGCCTGGGTTGTAGGCTCTCCTTCCCTGTGTCAAGGTAAGAGGCCAAGCATATTTGGAATGCCACCATATATTGCCTTAGCTCAACCAACTATTTGTTTGTTTCTGTGCTCTGTGGGGAATTAAACTACAAGTTTATTCTAGCATCATAGAATTGTTTCTGTGCTCTGTGGGGAATTAAACTACAAGTTTATTCTAGCATCATAGAATTGTTTCTGTGCTCTGTGGGGAATTAAACTACAAGTTTATTCTAGCATCATAGAATTGTTTGTTTGCATTGCTATGCGCTGCGGGGACTAAACGACACATTTGGTCTAGCATCATAGAGGTCTTTTGACTTATTGTTTGTTTGTTTGTTTGTACTTATTGTTTCTTAGTATTTCTATTCTCTGCGTGTAATAAATCACACATTCATTATAGCCCTAGAGGAGTGGCTTGATTCATTGTGTGAGTGAGTTTTCTGTGTACCCACCTCCTACGAACCTATTTATTAAAGTTTTTCACAAAACAAGACATAACACCAATCACATGACGGGTAAAGCAGAGAGCAGATGTGTGTGTAGTTATGTCTAAAGACCGATAACATTGGGGGAGGGGGGAATAGGAATAGGAGAATAGGAGAAAAAAGACAGTTTTGGATTTGAGAGACATAATCCACTTCAGTTATAAGAAAACAGCTTTTCAAAAATCTTTTCAAAGATCTTTTCTAGATCAGTCCCAATGATGAGATCAGATTCAGATCGGCTTATCTAGACCTTAACTTTCTCCTTCAAGTACTGAGAAACCACAAACTGCATCTTCCTGATGGCCAGCTGTGTATCTTCAGGGGAAATCCCAAGGTGCCAGACGGCCCGAACTGAATCTCCAAAGAGGGGTAACATGAGGACTTGTATCCCCTGTCCCAGCGCCGCCTCCTCGCCCTCACCAACCTGTGCCATACGAGTGCAGAACTCAGTGGGACTTAAACTGGGGTCCGGTGTAAAGAAACGTAAGATATTCGTCTCCACGGTAGTCATGTCCAAAGCGAACAGAGGTCGGCCAACGTCGAGCACGGCTAGGTCAGACGAAAACAAGAAGTTAACAGCCGTGACTGTGATAACCGACAGGTAACCATTTCATTTTCAAATATTAAGCTAACCTTGAGCAAAGGTTTTGGCATTGCAGTGGTCCTCTTCCATCCTCCCAATATTCTCCAGCAGAGACACTTTCCCAGCTGCTGCTAGTATGCCAGTCTGTCCCATTGCCCCGCCAAGGACTTTACGGCACCGCACCGCCCGGGATATGAAGTCTTTTGGTCCGGCTAGAATGGTTCCAATTGGGGCCCCCAAACCCTGTCACACACCATGAACTTCAACAGGATTTGGTTCTGACTTTACTCTCTTGCTGAGAGCAGAGGGAAGGCAGATTGGCGGGGTTCAGGATGTGGGTACTTTGATTTTACTTTATTGTTTTTTATAAGGAAAGCACTTTGTGCTTCAGCTACCTGTATGAAAAGTGACTGAATTTGACATTCTATTTTTTGTGGGTGTGTGTGTGGGTGTGTTTTGCTATCCCACCTTAGAGAGGCACACAGTGACGGTGTCTACGTGCTGCAGGATGGTGGATGGATGAACACCCTGAGCCACGGCGGCGTTCATCAGCCTCGCTCCGTCCATGTGAACAGACAGACCGAATCGATCCGCTAAAGCACGAACCTTCAAGATTAAACCAAAGCGTACAGAAATGAAAGCCGTGAGCGGCGTTGGGTTCTGCATTCTGATGTCTTAAGACTTGTACAAAACACACACACCTCCTTCAGGAAGCTCAGAGGAAGCACACGGCCTCCCAGTATGGCGTGCGTGTTCTCCACACATATGAGACGTGAACGGGGGAAATGGACTTTGGGATAACCGTGACGGATTTTGGATTCCAGCTGCTGCAGATTAAATGTTCCGTCGGCAAGGTTGTTAACAATCATGGAATGGACACCGGCCACCTGCGTATCCACACACACAAAAACACACACAGTGGATGCAGAATAGAGGAGACGCAAGAAGACCCAAAGGTCCAGCTGGTGCACTCACCTGAGCGGTCCCTCCCTGCTCATAGATGTGTATATGGGACAGGTCTCCGAGAATGACCTCGTCGTCCCGCTCCCTGCAGTGCACCATCACTGCCAAATGAAACGCAAGACAAAGATGAGCATTCTGGTCTCAATGGGAGGACATCAGAATACAATGAGCAGCTCACCTGCAATGAGGTTACTCATGGTCCCAGTGGGAAGGAACAGTGCATCCTCCATCTGGAACATATCGGCTGCAATCTCCTGTAACTCTGCAAAATTTAGAGGATTAGATATTTTGATAATCTGCTGCTTGCAAACAGTCACACAACCAGTTTTTTTTGTTTGTTTGTTTGTTTTTCATTTGTTTTGGGGGGTTTTCCATCAAGGATCAGGAATCCTAGAGGAAAAGGCTTTCATGTCGGAGGACAATAATCTCAAGGAGGACAATAATCTCAAAATGACCTAGAGGTCCACCAAGGATGGGTTCCAGAAGACGTTCTGTGACAATTGTCTCAATTGCCTGGAGGCCCCCAGAAACAATGTGGGTGGATCTAAAGAGGTGAACTGCAGCGCACAGGTACATTACATAACATACATATACATTACATAATGGGTTAAGGATGGTGCTCATCAATCAGACACCACAGCAGTCAGTAAAGGTAGCATATGGTGTTAGAATACTTGTAATACCTGCTTTATTTGAACAGCTGTTTAATGGCAGGTATATGATGTGGTTTCAATAAATTTGCTGGATTAAAATTTTTGAAGAAAGCAAAAACACTTATTAGAGATCTGTTGTGCGTAATTTCAGTTGATCATCTCCAAAGACAAACAACGTGTCATCCATTCGTGGAGAGACACTTTGGGCCTTTACCATTTGCTGTCGGGTCTTCTCCCATCCCGTCGTGCCCCACCTCAGCCTCCACCATGGCTTTACGCATCTCCACCCTCGGCTTGTTCACATTGTCGCTGCGGAGGTCCACCACCCGTGTGCGCATCGCGCCATCCGGCCCGGGGTTCCTATGTATCCAGGTCTTGTGATACCTCCGCCCGCAGCTCCGTTCCATTATGACCCCTTCTGATCCACGTGACCCGATCAGTTTACCCGAAGTTGCAATTCCATTCTTGAAAAGTTTATAAAAAACCCTTCCTGGAAATGTTTTCACAGACATGGTCGTCAGTGGTGGGTCGGACAGTACCGAAGCTTTGGAGTGTGTGTCAAGCGATCCAGCAAGTTTCTCTTGAGGGGTGTGTCGAAGCCTATAGTTTATTGTTGAGTGACGTCACCGAAGTCGTTCGCAGCCTTAATCTATTCGGTATTGACAGGGTCGTTTATTCCAAAAAAATAAAAAATAAACGAAACAAGATGAGGAGCAGAAAATGAAATGAATCACCAATTCTGCAGAGGATCCATTCAGTGTCACCAGATCTGACCAAGAGGAAGTCCTCTCGTTGAAGAACAAAGAATCTGAAGTATGCTCAGAACTTTTCAAGAGTCTTTCTGGGAGGGTCTTTTCCTTCTCCTGCCTGTTCTGTCTAGTCTGACCATTCTGACATTCCAGTTTTACATTTATCACCCTGTTTTGGTGACAAACAGGACATTCAAGGTTAAACACATGAGAATATGCAGAAAAATAAGTGATCTGACTCCATTACACGAGCTGAACACTGACTGAACATAGTTATAATGTTCATTCATTCATTCATTCATTCATTTTCCAACCCGTTTAATCCGCTAACGCAGGTCGCGGGGTAGCCAATGCCTATCCTGGCAGTCTCAGGGCGTGAGGCGGGGGACACTCCGGGCACGACGCCAGTGTACCGCGGAGCCACATACAAACAAACATACATTCACACACACACTCACTCCTATGGTCAATTTGGGACCGGCCAATTAACCTGAAGCGCATGCTTTTGGAGGTGGGAGGAAGCCGGAGAACCCGGAGAGAACCCACGCAGACACGGGGAGAGCATGCGACAGAGCTCCGCACAGAGCGGGACTCGAACCCGTGTCCGCCGTGTTGTGAGGCAGCAGCGCTAACCACTAACCACTGCGCCGCCTATATATAGTAAAATGAAATTTTTAAATCCAAAATGAGTCAAATACCGTGCCGCCCTAGTTATAATGTGTATAAAATTATAACAGGATTTAGCAAGAAACTTATCTGAGACAAAACTGCTCATGTCTTAACTATTTATAAGACTAACTTAGTAATCGATATAAAATCTTATTTAAAAAGCAAAATGGATCCCACAAAATTTGATTGTACATGATCGTGGAATTACGTTTTTTTTATCAGCGATACCGAAGAACTGACCTTATTGGGAGCTGACCTCTCTATATAATAACTAGTTCTTCCTTTCACTGCCATTGTCTGCCAAGAAACACGTCATCAAGCCTCAGGCATATTTGAGCATATCATGAATTGAATGTAAAGAAGAGATTGGCGGGCTCCTCCCTCTCAAACCAATAGTTAACATTCCCTCAATGCAAATCACCAATTGGTTTTCTTCCCTGTACTTATATGATCTCTCTCTCATTCCATTATTCCTCCATCTATCTCAGTCTGCAGGTCCTCTTGTCCACGGAGCTGCAGAACCTGGACCTGTGACTGATACCGTCACTGCCAGCAATAGCATCTGTAGTTTTTTTTCTAATAAGCAGCTTCATCGCCAGCTTCCACCACATATCAAATGAAATTTAAAAAATGAATTGAATTGATAAAAGGCTTTCCCCACTATGAGCTGGTGTCTCATCTGGGGTGTACCCTGTCTGTCACCCATGGAGATATAAGCACCAGCAAAACCTGTGACTTGCAAGATGATGCCTGGATGAAAGGATGGATGGATGAATTAATTACTACTATTATTACTACTTCTCTCTCTTTGTTTGTCCTCCTGATATTAAACTAGACATTTTGCTTGCAAGATACTGCCACTGTCTTTGTGCTTCTGCTTGACAGGTGGGGAACAGCACATTGTCAACCAATTCATACATTGCATGTCACAAATCAATTTCAGTTATTTTATTCTGGTACATTGTTGTTTTAATCCATCTATTTAGTCCGATAGGCATGCATCTTTGCACACCTCTTTGTCAATTCTTGAGAAGAGTCCAAATTTTGTCAATGTTCATTTTGTTATTCCTTTCAAGGTTGTTTCTGGTCAGTAGTGTCCTTGTTTACTCTGCATTCTTTTCCTATCCACTTTCATAGCTGTCATAACATTAGGTTACAGTGACATTTGTTTCACAGGATTGACAACATGATGTTTAATTCGTCATAACAGTGCATTCCTTTAACCATCATTCACGTCAGAATTATATTTTTTTAAATCCTTTTTTTAAAGGCAGTTAGAGTTCCCATACTCCTAATTTCATTATCCAGTTTATTCCAATGTTTGACACCAGTGAACGATAATGAAAATGTTTTTAATGTTGTTCTTGCTTTTTTCTGTACAAATGCTGTGTTTTCTCTAAGTTGGTAATTGGATTCATTAATCTGTATTTGTGATTGTATGTTTTGAGGTAAATTGTTATTGGCTGCTTTATACATAAGTTGCACAGTTTTATAGCTGATGATTTCATGTATTTTCAGTGATTTAGATTTTATAAATAAGTGGTTTGTGTGAGCTCTATAATGTTCATTGTGAATAATTCTCAAGGCTCTTTTCTGGGTCAGGAATAAAGGTTGCAAGCCACTTTTAAACGTGTTTCCCCAAACTTCAGCACAGTAGTTCAGATAGGGCAAGATTAGTGCACAATATATTATATGGAGCGCCTTCTGATTTAATAGTTTTTGAGTTTTCCAGGGTATGGATACACTTCTAGCTAACTTAATTTGCAGTTGTCTTAAATGAGGTTTCCAATTTAGCATCTCATCAATAATCACTCCTAGCATTTTAAATTCATTAACCCTTTCAATATCTACATCATTCACCTTAATATTGATTTTGTGTTTGCAACTTTTCTTCCCAAATAACATATACTTAGTTTTGGTTAGGTTCAAGGATAATTTGTTTATATCAAACCATAATTGCATCTTGGCTAATTCCTCGTTTACTGTTTGAGTTAGTTTATTTATATCATTTCCTTTGCAAAGGATGGTTGTATCATCCGCAAAGACTATCATTTTAAGTACCTTTGAAACCTTACATGAATCATTTATGTAAAGTGTAAATCATTTTGGACCCAACGCAATGTCTAATGTTTTTGATGTCCTCCAGCCCAGAGTGACATATTGAGACCTCTCATGTAAATAACTCTTTATCCAATTTAGTACTGTACCCCTAAATCCAAATTGTTGTAGTTTCTCAATTAAAATTTTATGATCAATTGTGTCCAAAGCTTTTTTAAGGCCAATAAAGATTCCTATGGAGTACAACTTTTGATCCATGGCATCAGTAATGAGTTCTATTGTTTCTGTCAGCGCTAAGGCAGTGAAATGATCCTTCCTGAACCCATACTGACTACAGTCAATGAGATTGTGCTTTGTTATGAATTTATCCAGTCTGTTATTGAGCAGCTTCTCTAGGATTATTGATAACTGTGGTAGTATTGAAACAGGTCTGTAGTTTGTAAATTCACAAGCATCCCCATTTTTATATATCGGAACCACTTTTGCAATCTTCATTTTGTCAGGAAACACCCCAGTTTGGAATGACAGATTACATATGTGTGTCAATGGTTGCAGAATTCCATCCAATGTGTCCTTGATTAGCTTCGTATCAAATCCATTCACATCAGTAAAAGTTTTTGCTATGCATTGACTGACCAGGTGACTTATCTCTGTGTCCTTCACTGGCGCAACACTTACTATGTTTTATAACATCATTGATTATGTCCCATAATGTTTTGTGTAATTTTTATTTTCTGCAAGCAGATTACTATAATATTCTTTCTTACATGTTCGTATTATGACATGTAATTTATTTCTATATTTTTTGTATTTGGCTTCTGCTTGTTCTGTTCTTTGTTTAACAAACCTTTTATATAATGTATTCTTTTTCTGACAGGCATTGATCAATGAATTAGTCATCCATGGTTTCTTAACACCTTTTTTGTTTACATAAATTTTCTTCGTTGGACAATGCAAATTGTAAATTGTTCTATTCTATCAGTGAGATAGTCATATGCAGTGTTAACATCCTCAGCAGTGTAAACATCAGACCAGTTTGGAGCTAATAGATCATTTCTTAGTGCATTCATTCTTTCATCAGTCTTGACTCTCTTGTAGAATGTTTAGACCTGTTCCAGACACACAGTTTGTTTCCAGTCATAGTTGGTAAATATTGGGAGGTGATCACTTATGTCATTGATCAGCAGACCGCTCATAGTCTCATTAAGCATAACATTGGTGAAAATATTATCAATCAGGGTGGCACTATGAGTAGTTATTCTACTTGGTTTAGTGATTAAAGGCTGTAAACCGAATGTGTACATCGTATTAGTGAAGCTTTCAGTTTGTGCGTTTTTGTTGGGGTTAACAGTTCAATGTTGATATCACCACATAAAAACACATGTTTGTGATTGATTTTTGAGAGTAAATTTCCCACACATTCAGTAAAATCTTTTAGAATCAGGTGCTCTGTAGACACAACTTACAACAATATTTTTATCTTTTTTCACAAACACTTCCACTGTTACACATTCCATTATATTATCAACAGTTATCGACATATTTTTTAGAGTCTCAAATTTAATATTATTTTCAATAAACAGGGCAACCCCCCCCCCTTTGTTCCTCCTGTTCACACAAGTCATGTTGTATCTATCAGCTTTTCTTCAAGCCTCTTATCAAGTTCACTGTTGAACTTATCGAAGTCACTCTTGTGCTTGTCCACAGTGCGGGTTAGCGCCTCCAACCCAGAGACCACCTGTTCCAGGGTTTTATTCTCATATTTATTCTCAGACTCCTCTGATTTCCCTCTTCCTTTGGGCGTTTTGAAGGAATCAGTGAGAGTTAATGACTGTAATCCAATACGAGTTCGAGAGAGATAGCAAAGTTAGCAACAACGAGAGACAGAAGTAAAGACGTCTGCTCTCATTGAAAGCCGGAAGTATATATTAAGCGTTATATAAATAAAGTTTGATTGATTTATTGATTGATTGATTGATTGATTGATTGATTGATTGATTGATTGATTGATTGATTGATTGATTGATTGATTGATTGATTGATTGATTGCTTCATTCATTCATTCATTCATTGAGTAAGGCTACAGGGACTTTGTAGCAAAATTGCATCCAACCTAACTTTCTCCCAATATGGAACCTATGTGTGGTGACATACATTTAGGCATGAGATGAGTATTGAAATAAATAATCTTTATTTTCTTTCTTCCCTTTAAGCTGTAATGGCCATGGAGGAGGACAGAACCCAACGAGACCCACTTGCTGCCGAGCACCGCTGCGTCCTCAGGTTTCAAATGAAAGAATTTGTCTCTTAAGGAGAGAAGAGAAACTGACTGAGTGAAAGTGCAGTAGAAAAAATACTGTTTGTTACTAAAACATGAATAAAGTCACCATCAGCCCAGTTTCCATTCAGATAATCACTGTCTCGTGTTTAGAAAAAAATGTTTTAACAGTTTTAACATGAAGTTCTCGTGCCTTGTTTGATTTATTGTGACTGAAATCATACTGAAAGTGATTTGACATTAATACACCCCCACATTATCCACATATTATTCAAAGATAATCATTCAAACCTGACAGAAGCGTACAGGAGTCCAATTTAAAGCCCCCCCCCCCAATTCATCCTAAGAGTCCTCGACCTTAGATAGTTCATCGATAACAAGGAAAATTAATGGATGACCGACTCGCTTGTGCTCATGTACTGATCAGTAATAACCACTAGGGGGAGCTCACATGCTGTAAAGCTAATATCATTACAGTAGTTCAGCAGCAGCAACTACTAGGTCTTCAACGTTAGAGTGATCATTCTGATTCGCTTATTAATTTCTCAAGGAATATTAATGAATGAGGAAGGAATATAAATAAATAAGCGTCAGGCTTAGCGCTTTGAGATACGAGGTTAATACCTTCTCTGATCGAGCTTGTAAATCAATCTCCTCTTATCTGGGAAGACTTTTCCCCATTTAAAATAACTTAAATACCTTTAATCCATTCCAACCAAGTAAAAAAAGCCCTAAACACCAGTGGATTATGAAAAAAACAAAAAACATTTTTTTAATCAAACTGTAGACATCCATACTTATAAATTACATAAAAATAAAAAAAATCCTGCCTGGAAATGTTTTCACAGACATGAACGTCGGTGATGGATCTTACAGTACCGATGCGTTGGGGTGTGTGTCGAGCGAACTAGCAAGTTTCTCATGAAGGGTGTGTTAAAGCATATACCTTATTTTCAGCAAAGACTACATGTTTATTCTGGAAATGTCTTACGACATTGTGTTGACAGCCATTATGTTGACTATGGCTTTGTATTGTTTGCTTGCTCCTTACTACATATTTCAACACATTTTATTTAGATGTTACTGAATTGCCATAAGCGGTTAGGAAAATGAATGAATGAATGAATGAATGAATGAATGAATGAATGAATGAATGGATGAATGAATGAATAAATGAGGGAATTGCCATAATCTTTACATATAGAATTACATTGGAAAATTAAAGAAATTAAAATTAAACAAATTTTAATTAAATACATGTTAGTCACATGTGGCTCTGTAGCCGTAGGCTGTCGTCCTCTTCTTTAGGCTGTAATGACCATGGATGATAAAACCCAACAAGAGAAAGAGAAGATCCAAAGCTGGGACTCAAAAAGTTCCTGCAGTGTGTCTGCAGTAACTTTCATAGCATTTTATGGTATTTTTTGCTTCATTTATGACTGAATGAACATTAACTGTACTTCTCAGGAAAAAACCTGCAGAGTCATCTAAAGATTAAACCATAATCTTTAAATGACTCATAATTAAACCATAAAGATGGTCGCAGAGACAAGAAGATCACAAAATGCCAGAAGTGCAGAGATAACTGGAAGAACAGCATCACTAGAACGGAGGACCCCATTCAGTCCTGCATGGGAGAGGCAGAGGTGCATATATTCACGCATATATATATGTAGGCGCTAGGGGGCGATGTTGAATCGATCATTCTGAATCGGTTATTAATGTCTCCAAAGAATATTAATAGAAAACCTATTTGCCTGGACTCATGCACAGAGTAGTGGAGACCTCGAGGTGGCGCTATTATCTGTACAAAGATCGTTATTTTCAGGCTGCTGTAACCTTTATAAAGGAACGACAGACCAATGTAGTCATTACAACAGACAACTGAATTTATTTTCTCGTATTTTATTAATTTTAAAGTTAATAAATCATAAGGCAGCAGTTTCTAATTGTGGTTTTGTGATCAACTGAATTAATAACCAAAAATAAGTGAATTAATTTAAAAACTCTCAGCCAAGTAAACTAATAAAGAAATAAAATCCCAGATGAAAAGAATAATACAACGGTCAGATCATTGCAGTATGGGCCATTATTTTATTTTGTCTAAAACAGATGAATCTATCATTTCTTTAAATCTTTAATCAATTAATTAATTAGGAGATTTACTGCTGTGATCAATTCAACAGTTTATTTAAAGCAATGCCAATACTAAAGGATTTAGACAGAAAATAACAGAAATTAAAACATCTTTTAATCTTTTAAGTTTTGAACATATTCATAGAATTCTAATGTAATCCCAAAATATAGAAAAATAAAACAAACCAATAAAATAAACACATTAAACATCAACATAAAGACATTCACATGTGGTTCTCCAACCAGAATTCTGTTTCATGTGGAACTGGAACACACCTCACGTTCTGAGTAAATCCTCTTCACTGAGGAGGGCGGATCCGTGTGTGATGTGCGTGATGTTTATGATATGCTGACACCATGTTGTGGTCATGCACTGAAATAACTGTGACACCCCTAAATTCTTCGGGGGTCACGGACCCGCCTTTGGCTTGACCTTTATCCATGCGCTGAGCTGTAAAGCTAATTCTACCTCAGTGTTGCAAAGCATTCACCCGCCTGTAGGACAGAGAGTGCTGATTGGATTTCAATTGAAGTTGTGGGTGGTGGTGGTGGTGTGTGTGTGTGGGGGGTCCACTCCAAATGTGCCTTGTTGGTATTAAATTATTGTTTAATTAATTTAACAGGGTTTGTTTGCCCTCGGTGGAGGTGTGTGCTCCATTGAGTGCCATTATAGTTTACATCTACTACTGTAGGGCATACACACACACACACACACACACACATACACACACACACACACACACACACACACACTAAGCCGGTAATATCCAGGCCCATCCTCTAGCTCCAGTTCCCTCATGCCTCATATTTGGAGGTTGGAATAGATCATGTGTGGACAGAGATTACTCTCTATGCACTATTATAAAATGAGCCACCCCTCCCTTTCCCCCACTCCCACACCTTTTCTTCCTGACCCACATCACAAGCACCATCTCCCTCCCCTCCACGCCTGACACATTTCCCACTTCGCATGCGTGCTCCTGCTGTCTTGTCTGATTTTAATCACTCGATAAGCGTCCCAGTGTGTGTTATCAGGACCGCACCGTCCTGTAGTTAAAGCTGATGCTGCCGGTAACAGAGCCGGGCTTTATGGGCCATAACAAGTCGTCATTAAAAGTCATTAGCAAACATCAGCATCGTAAAAAGGCCACAGTCGGTCTCGAGAGCCCCACAAGAGCTGTGAATGGAGAGAGATAAAGATGCATTTGTGAGCAAGACAGAGATGGAGGGGGGGGGGGGGGGACGCTTCAAGCAGGAGTTCTTCCAGGATTCCTGTTTCTGCGCTCCGTTCGGTAACCTCACTCTTTTTGTCTGTGTGTGCGTGTGTGTGTGTGTTTTAGTCCTGTTTTTGTTTCTCCCAGCATTCCTAGGCCTGGAAGGACGGCAAAGAGAGAGGCGTTTGGGAGAAAATATTGAATTAGAGGAAAGAAAAAAAAGAGGCAGAGAGGGAGAAATGAAGGAGAGGGAGAAATATTGACTCCTTCTGGGAAGGAGCGAGACGGCAACGCCTTTCCAATAACCATAAACCCGCTGGGCTGAAAATAGACGGGGCCAAATGAATAAACGAATGTGTTCATCCCACATGAGCTCTTCTCTTTCACCGAGGAGCAGCAGAGAAGAGGTGAAGCCACCCCCCACCCCTCACCCCCATCCACCCCCCAATCTCAGTCACTCCGCTTCTCCTCTGCCCTCCTTCACCGAGACCATCATTTCTTCACCGTGACGAAAGCGATTAACCGGAACAAAACAGGTGTTTATGGGAAGCCTTCCCTTTGACATAATCACACACACACACACACACACACACACACACACACATGCTCACCAATACCCTGGGTAAAGGTGTCATCAGTGCCTGAGAAATTAAAAAAAACACATCTGTTTCACATTTCATATTGCAACCCCCCCCCCCTTTTTCACATGTCATGGGCCATGTGGACATACTTTACTTCACACAAACACACACACACACACACACACACACACACACACACACACACACACACACACACACACACACACACACACACACACACACATACAGAGGAGGCCCTTGGTTTAGTTTATCTCCAAACAGAATGGGGGGGCCTCTCTGCCTGTTTTCACATTTTGAAAGGGATTCAACCCAAAGGATCCAACAGATTTTTTTTTTTTTTTTGGTCTGGCGCCGCCGCCTCACACCAACAGGGTTCTGGTTCAAAACACAACGTTGGGCTTTTCTGTGTGGTGCTTGGACGGGATCCCTCTGGTGCTTCCTCCCGCAGTGCAAAAACATGACTCCGCTACGGGTTCACGTTAGCGGGCTGAAGGGTTCTGGTTCTGGTTCTTTACCTGAAAGTGTCAGAAATCAAAGATTCTTGCAGATAAAATCGGAAAACAATGTTTGGATATGTAAAATAGACAGGAATACACACTCTGTCCTTTGTATGCAACATCCAAAACCAAGTCAGCGTTGGCATGGCAACCATTAAAGTAGGACAGACATGCCTACATTAGCGTCGCACATAGATTGCTAGTCATGGTGTGACTTGTAACTTTTTACACAATGAGGGGATTGTTGTGTGGAAACGGGAAAACGGGTTCTTCCGTCATGAAACTGGCAGGATCACTGTTGTCTTTAAGAACCAAGATGTCCTGTCATCACACATAACACACATATCATCTTCTGTCTCCACCCGGTTTTCCGTGGAAACCATCCAAGGGAGATGACATTTGCAAAGCGGCGTGGTTCGCCTCCACCGACGGTTCCACCGTCAAGTCTGGACCGGGACGCACATGTGGGTTACGGTCAGCAGAAAACTGCTGCAGAGACACAAAGGGGTTTAGAATGCCTTGAGTGCTCAAACTCCCTGTAATTCATGTGCACTTTAACATCCAGACACTAATGTGTGCTATAAATGATGTCGTCATAAAAGCATAAGTGGAGAAAATAGTCAAAAATTTATTAAAAGTGGTTGAATTTGTCCAATTTATCCAACGTGGTGGGGGATGAGGTCAGGGTGAGGAAGTGGGGTTAGAATGGTTTCATCTACTCTTCTCTTTCTCATTTTGTGCTCTAATTATAGTATACTCCCACTCCCTCTCTGTCTCTCCTCCACCTTTCATTTCATCTCCATTCATTTACCTTCAATTCACTCATTCTTTCACCCTCCTGACCTTCTTCTCACTCCTCCTCCTCTTCAACCTTCTTTCCCACATTGCCCACTGCTCTCTCTCTCTCTCTCTCTCTCACACACACACACACACACACACACACACACACACACACACACACACACACACACACACACACACACACACACACACACACACACACACACACACACACAGACAAACACACACTGGGAAGTCATGTGACTTCTCTGAAGCTGAGCCCTATAAACCAGCGGTACTTGGGGGGCTCTGTGTCTGAACGGCTCTCTGATTGGTTCGTGTATCCAGATACCGCTTTACTGTTCGGTGCGCGCGCACACACGCACATCACACACACACACACACACACACACACACTGTTATATTTTCAAACATTACCCATGAAGTTGTTTTGGTCACCTTATTTAACTTCATTCAAAAACAGTTTTATCTGACTCAGATTAACCGTAAGTGTCGAACCAGAGGTAATGATTTATCGGATACAGAAGCGATAATCGGATCGTATTGATAAAGGCACGCGGCTGTAAAAAGCTCTCTTTGATGCCAGTCATCTATTTACTGACCGACACGCCACACACACACACACACACACACTTTCCACAGCTGTTCCGTGGTGACGTAGGCTTCAGGTAAACACAGGTGAGAGTCAGAGAAGAGCCGCGGAAATGGGATCCCTTCATTCTTCCATCATTCCATATGGACATGAGTTGGCTAGGGGTTGAGTTTAGGTGTTCCCTTTCATTCACGAACATTTACGCACTACAAATGCGCGTGCTCGTGCTCGTACAACCCTTTGCGCGTGCACGCCTGCTTAAGTTTCAAGGTCAAATATTGTGCAGGCCTGTTTGCTGGCTGAGGGCGCGCAGTGACACCTGAGAGTGTTGGAGAGGGTTTGGTCGGAGTCCATGTCGTTACAGTAAGCCATTTGGCATCTGAGCGTCTCTACGTTTCCCACAGCTGTGAATGGAAGGTTAAAAAAAAAAATTTTTTTTTAAAAAGAAAGAAAAAATTTAAAGTAGCTTCTGGGCAAAACAATGCGACAGTGTGTGCTGAAGCACGTCCTACAACCTGTTTTGTGCTTTTCAGGTCATCCGGAGTTGTTTTCTTTGTTCCTAAAGCCAGAAAACAGCCTGAGCGAACCAGGTGTTACTGGAAAACCCATTTCAGAGATGATTTCAGTGAAAATGAGGGGGTTGGTGAATGTGGGGGGGTGGGTGGGGGGGAGTCAGATTAGAGAAAATATTGCGGTTTGAATGTGTGTGTATGAGCTCCACACATGCATACACACACACACACACACACACACACACATGCATGTCCAATGCGTTTTACTATCTGCATACTTCCCATATGTTTTTTATTGATCCGTGTCCCGGCTATACCCCTCCTGTTCCCTCCCGTTTTCTCCCTCCGCGCTGATGGTGAAGGAATGATGGAATGCTGGAGGGTAAATCTCTGGTTTCCTGGAAGCTGGTCTGACTTTATCAGAAGCGGCTGTGACAATACTGGAGCTGATGGGCCAACCTCACGTCTTTCCTATAAGCGCCGATCAGCCAACAAAAAGCCTTCCTGGAAGCGCGCAGCGCGCAGCGCGTTCAGGGCATACTCCGAACCCCCTTCAGTTTTTGGTTTTTTGTTTTTTTTTTCTTTTTCCAGCTCCTTCCCTCCAAAAATATGAAACCAGGAAAAAAATAAACACATTCTAATCAAGTGTGACGTCACTTCTCTCACTTTCGCTCAGTTTCTCCTTGTTGCGTTAAAACACAAAGTCGACGCCCAAAGTTTTTTCTTTTTCTTTTTTTTGTTTTTTTGGTGTGAATGTTTTGATTGCTGGGGGAGAAAAATCACGTGTTGTGCTTGGCCCGGCGCTCTGTTGACAACTGTGGAGCTGGACACAGTAAGTCATTACCCGAAAAAATGAATCACGGTGGAAAGACTTTCTGTGAGTGTGTGTGAGACTCACACGAGCAGAGAAGGATACAGGAAAATATTCCAGCCCCTGCTAACACACAATGAGTCATCCAGAGATGAGCTGGCTTATTTAGACAATGTGTGTGTTTGTGTGTAAAACTGGATTATTCTGGTTGGATTTTGGGAAGGAGGCTCAGTCGTCTCTGTTTGTCCTGTGAAGTGCGTCAATCCAATCCATAATTACCCTTCTCTCATGAGGGAGCAGTGTCACACCAACACGCACGCGCATACACACATTTTTTCCTTTGAGTGTCATCGTAAAATAAGGAATCACGGTGGTGAGTTTTTGAATCATTGTAATTACCTGTTCTGAGGTAAGCTGTAAAAACAGTTGTTAACCATTATCCTCACTTGGCACTTCCTCAGAGGTCTGTGGCAGCCTCAGATCCAGATGTGTGTGTGTGTGTGTGTGTGTGTGTGTGTGTGTGTGTGTGTGTGTGTGTGTGTGTGTGTGTGTGTGTGTGTGTGTTTGCCACAAGTTGAACATCAGAGACCTTCAGTTTGTTTCCACCGTTTAACACAGAAACTGAACATCGTCCCTCATCAGAGACACATGTTGAGCCAACCTGTTCATCCAGGCTCCACGCCTGAACCAACACCATCCCCACTGCTGGCCCAGATAGAACCAGGGAAGTCAGAACCATCTAGATCAGAACCCAGAAGGTCTGGGATGCTGTTCAGTAGAGACATAAAACCAAACAGAACCTCCTGGGGACTCTGGAGCAGCGGTATGTCTGGAGGAGGAAGAATGAAGCTGACGCTGCTTTACTTCCTGGTCCACTAAAAACCTGCAACCAGTAGCGGGTCGGATGGATTCCATCAAGAATCAGGAATCCTTGAGGAAAATGTCTGCATGTGTGAAGAAGATGAAGCTTGAACTTCATTGGATGTTCCAGAAAGATGAAGATCCCAAGTGGATCCACCGATACCTGGTTCCAGAAGAAGTTCTGCTTCATTCTAGAGTCGCCTGAGTGGAATCATAAATCTCTGGTGGGATGTAAAGGAGGCAGCTGCAGACAGACTCAGGAAGCAGAAGCTGGATCTGGACCTGCAGCACCTGCACACATTTTGTTAAAGGTATATTTGATCAGTGTTTTACTTGATTTTATGGATGCAAACATCGGACTAATGGTGTATTTTGCTAAGAAACTTAATTTTCAATGACTGTTGAAAAATGTTGGATGATTATATTTCAAAAAAATCTAGTTTCACATCATGTTTGTCCTTCAGCGTCAACTTCATGTCCGTCACCCAGAGGTGGCTTTTGTACAAATTCTATTATCTCTACGTGGAACTTGTCTCTCTCTCTCTCTCTCTCTCTCTCTCTGTCACACACACACACACACACACACACTTGCACAAAGACACCTCACTCACACTTTCTCATACACACACACACACACTATCAGCAGTCAAGCCGTAAAAAGTCAACTCAATTAAAGTGCCTCATTTCCTGAAAGCCAGCCTCAGACAGAACACTAGGTATGCAGGGAATGAGAACTGTGTGTGTGTGTGTATGTGTGTGTGTGTGTGAGAGAGAGAGAGAAATGGAGAAACTCGCCTCGTGCTCAATTTTACCTAAAGCAATCGACGCACACACACACACACACTCTGTATTGGCTGCACACTAAAACCACAGGCCACCATAAATCTCCTGCATGTGCACCCTTTAACCTATTTGACCTCACACACACACACACACACACACACACACTGGAGGACACCATCCTCACTCAGCCCCTTGGGCAGGATGTATAAAACCCTGCTGCATGCCTTTCCAGTTAGTCCAGCCCAAAGTCAGCTTTCTACACAGTAACTGCTGTGTCAAAGTGTGTGTGTGTGTGTGTGCATGATGTTAACACAACTGAGTGCTTCTGGGAATCCCTTTGTTACAGCGTGCTGTGTACAAATGTGTAGCCGTGACCCCGCCTCTTCACATGTTCTCTGACACCTATGGAATTTACCCACAATGCTCTGCAGACAAGCAGGCGGTAGTCGTTTGAACCCGCCGCTGGAGGTGCATCTTCCTGGCGGCTCCTCCTCGTTCGGCTCTCGTCGGTTGGAACACACACACACACACACACACACAGTGAAGGAACACACGGGGGCCAAGGCGTTGACTTTTGTAAAAATAGTGCTCTTTAATATAAATTATTGAAATATTTTAGAAATATAAATATGTGCAACGTTCCTTTTCATTTATTTTTTTTGTAATGCTTTGTTGTTTCAGGTATTACAGCTTGTATTATGCCAGACTAGTGGCCAGCCTTCTGCAGGAGTCTTTATAAAAGACAAATCATTTGCACACGCGTGTCCCGCTGCTGCCACACATGTACAAAACTCGCTGTTGGTGTAGAAAATAAACACCGGGGATCCGATCCGAAAACGAACATCACCGAAACGTTCAGAGTCCGACATGGACACCGGCGCTCCGCGAAGCCGTTTGGATCAAATCACCGCAATCTTGTGTTGTGTTTTTACAAAAAAAGGCTTTTTGTTTTCAGGAAGTCTTGCGTTCCCCTTGACATTCAGACAGACAAACCCAAATGCCGGCTTCAGAGGTAAAGGTGGAAGATCAGCTGGAGGAGAAAGTTGTCCTCCTCTCTTATCTCCTTCATGAACGGAGACGCTCGCACACCGACGTTAAAAAAAAAGAAGAAGTTTGAGATGATAATGCAAAAGAAGAGAATTAAGACGAAATCTTCCTTCCCCACACGGGACCAATCTATTTAGGAGCTCCATTTCCTCCGACTCTGGGACATCCATCCATCACGTGGTGTTTGTGTTTAGCTGTATACCAGTATGTCTCCTCCCCCCATGGACCCCCTCCTGTATAGTTTCCTCTTCCTAATCCCATTCTCCTTATTCACCCCCCCCTCCACCACCACCACCATATTTCTCTAGGTTGGTCGTGGTTGTCGATCCCCCAAAGAGCTCGACAATGTCGCTCTGGTCGGGGTAAAAATAAGTTCTGCTGTTTTCTTTGGTGGGGTGCCAAACCTTTTGTCTCAGTCACAAGCTTTTGTCTCGGCAGAAGAAGTCTGCGTTCTGTCACTGTCAAAGATGTAACTCAAAAAAACTAGGCGGTGGGGGCGGGGGTGGGGGTCCTTTTTCAGGGAATGTGTAGAGAGGGAGAAAAAAAGATATGGAGCCTTTTTCTCTCAGCTAATCCTACATGAGGGTCCATACCTGTGTGTGTGTGTGTGTGTGTTTTGTCTGTATGTGTGTGTGTGTGCATGGCCTCCTCGCTCCCACCCACCCCCCCTCTATGAGGCAACACTTGCGGGAAGCAGCAATGGAAATGTGTGCGCCACCACAACACACACTAACACACACACAGACAAACAAAAAAGTGAACATTCTCTGCAATGGGCCCCTGGTTCGGACTTTGCTTTTTTCTGACTCCAACCCCCCCACCCCCCCACCTCACACACACACACATCTTTCCTGCCTATCATTTCAAAACACACTGAACGAATTGATGGAGGCTCTCGCACGGATGGCGTCGCGTGTGTTAATATCTACCAATCGGGTTAATCTTCTGCGAGGCTCTGCTCTGCGTCAGAATCGCTGATAGGAAAAATTGACCTCTGACCTCTAGCACTCATCTGCCCACCGGCGCTAGTGGTCAGTCTTTGCAAAAAAGTTAAAAAAACAAAAAACTGGACGAGGTAAACCGCACTCCTCATCCCAGAGACTTCAGGTAGATGTTGTCTATCAGTGTTGAGCTGGGATCGGCGGATTCTGGACCTCATGTTGGCATCTAAGACTAACCGCCCCCCCCACCACCCCACCCCATTGTCCACAGTCAGTCATATAGGAGCGTCGTACTCCTCCAGGAAGTCTCTGAGCGTGTGCGGGAGCTGCTCGGCTCCCTCCGACCCCCCCAGGCCTCGGTTGTTCAGGGTCCTCCTGCACAAGTGCTTCAGGGACGAGAGAGAAGTCAAGAGGGGGCGTCGTAATTCCAAGGGGATCCTCTCTCCACCGGTGTGGATCAGGTAGACGCTGCGTCCCTTCATTTCTGCCTCCCCTGAATTGCCCCCGCACGCCCCGTCTCTGCTCCTCCCAGCATCCGGCCCCTTGCCCATGTAGTGCGCTATGAGTTTCAGCACGCAATCGAACTGCGGGAGCTCTTGGGTGTTCTGGGGGTCCGGCTGTAAGAAGAAGCCGCCCCCCTCGCTGTGGATGCGCAGGTTCTTGGTTCCTCGAGCCGTTTGGACAGAGAGGGTGAAGAAGTGGTGGTGGTCCGAGGAGTCGCGGATCAGGAAGGTGCCCGGCGGCTCGGAGCGCAGCCTGGAGCTGGCTTCCCGGCCCCCAACGGCCCCCCAGTAAAACCCGCTCTCCTGTAGCTTACGGAATGCACACATCACCTGAGGAAGATGGAAAACACACACACTGTCTGTTAGCATGAGACGACAGCGAGCACACACACACACACACACACACCTCCGCCCAGGTGACACTCACCTGCTGGTAGTGCGCATGAGAGCTAAAGGGCTTGTAATGATGTGGGGTAAAGTTCGACCCCTGGACCCTGCCTTCCGTAGGGGTCACGTTGCTCATGGCGAGGGGGGTGCGTCCGTTGAAGGTTACCATGGCGCCATGGCCCCCTGCCTCTGGCCGCTTGATGGGAGGCAGGGG
Source organism: Antennarius striatus (assembly GCF_040054535.1). Classification (NCBI taxonomy): domain Eukaryota; kingdom Metazoa; phylum Chordata; class Actinopteri; order Lophiiformes; family Antennariidae; genus Antennarius; species Antennarius striatus. Next base: position 15,078,942 of record NC_090796.1, on the reverse strand, counting down.
GCCCTGAACGGGAGCGTCGAGTTGGGCAAGCGGGAAGGAGTTGGGGGCAGAAGGGGAAGAAAGAGAGGGGGAATGGGGTGAGGGTGGCAGGGTCACACACCGGGTCCAGGGCCCCGGGGGAGAGGAGTCCGATGCATCCAGAGAGGGGCTGGGAGAGAGCACCTAAACACAGCTGGGGAGGGAAAAGGTGGGGGGGGGGGCACAGATTAGCCATATGTGATATGTAGCTGCAAAATCAGGCACCAACATGGACGCACTGGAGCTCAGCTTTATCCCCCATTCATGCAGTTATGGCGGCTGTGACAAACGTTTTCACGGGGGGGTGGGGGGGACATGCAGCTTCTCTTTACTCGAACCGAATCTTGCAGCAGCTGCTGCATCGTGCAGCCAGACAGAAACTGGATCCTGATTTCTTTCAATTGTCTTCGATCGTGCGCACCGCAACAAGGGATTTCAGAAACGGGGTCACCGGCGCGCTTTCCCCCCCTTTTTCCCCCTCCCCTCTTTCAGGCCGGCGACACAGAGGCCCCATTCTCCGGTTTCACTCTTGGCTAAAAGGGTGTCCCGTCTGGGGCTGGCTGCGCTCCGATCCTCTGCTGGATGGATAATTAGAATCACCGTTTAAAAAAAAAAAAAAGAAAAAAAAAAAGAGTCGGACCGGGGATTCGCTTTTGCGCGAAAACAATTCGATAAATTAATTTGCATCCAAATCCGGGCTGCGCTGCACCAAAACATCCCGAACATCTCCAAATAACCGGAACGACGCACCGCGACCCGCATCTTTTTCTGTCCTTCCATCCGGCTCGGATCGGACGCGCTCCGGATTCGCTGGAACTTACCTTGCGGATATGTTCAACCCAGCGCCGCAGCCGCTCGTCGCCAGAGGAGAGGATATGCAAACTACCCGAGAGTAGTGCTAGAAAAATTATTAATTCAGGCATTAAAATCCAAAAAAGAAAAAAAAAAAGTGTCTAGAACGCGTGTGGGGTTCGGGTCTGAGCGGAGGAATGTGGCGGCCGCGCCGGAGAGATCCTGTCCCAGTGTGGACGAAGGTTATTGGAGGTTGTTCCCAATGAGTAAAGCCGATGTTCGTAAGGCTCCGCCTCCTCCGTTCAGAGCTCCTTCCAGTAAACACACGCACGATCCTGCGCGCACGCCACGCACGCCCCGCACGGCCGCGCGTAAAAGAACAGACGCAAGTGCTCGCTCTCTCTCTCTCTCTCTCTCTCTCTTCTGGAAGATTGCCAATAAATAATCAACGTGACCTTTGCTGGGCTGTTTCCTGGTACTGGTGGGTTCCCTTCTTGACAAGGTGAAGCGGTTCAAAGCTCGACATGCGCTAAATTATCATCTTGTTAAATTATCATCCGTCCGCCGCAGAGCAAGAGCTGCGGCTTGTGCAACACCGAAACATCCGAGTCCAAAGTATGAGGATGAAATGATGGGATACACGCAAAATATTCACCACTGGACTTTTTCGTGTTATCTATATTAAATACAAAATATTTAACTTGGATATATTCCAGGGTAGACGTGTTATATCCTTTATTTAAGGGCTTTACACCTCACCTGATAACGTTTTTGTCTCAGATTATAGTCATTTTATTTATTTATTTTTTATTAATTTATGTTTTATGAGGTTTTTGTGTCAAATACAATGGGATGAAGCTATTTTCTTCTTATCTGTATGATTTGAAGCTTAAAATAGAAGTATTTAAATAATGCACAAAAATTTAAAAGTATCTCTAAAAGCAACACATCCTGCACGACTACCTCTACCTATAATGTAGTCTGATGTGATGGATGGTGCTCTGTATGCAACTTATACCTATATTAACCATATATCCATGTATATGAATTTTGTGTGTTCTTCTGCTATAACTAGAGCAATAAATAAATGAAGCCTCACCTCAGAATATTCACTTTCAGATCAGGCTTTCTTGACAGCTTGATAGATGGTTAACTTGCATCTACTATGAGCTGGCTAATGTTTGACGATAAAGAGCCTCAAACGTTTGCGTCGTGTCAGGAAGCATCTGACTTACTGTAAGTGCTCTTGAGCAACATCCAGCTGTCGTACGCTACTCTGCTGCTGGTCCTGACCTTAAGTGCTCCAGAAAAGAAGAGCTGTTATGTTAAAAATCACAAGTATGCGTTTAATAACTAAAATGCACCGAGATTCCAGCACTGACAGTTCTTAATATTACATACAGTATTGTCATTGTACTGTATTATAGTTTACTTACTAGAACTGGTTTATTTGTGTGTGAGCAGATTTTAATTCTTGTCTGGTCAGATGAGCTTTAATAAATAACTTATGATGGAAGCATTGATGTTATTATTAGTAGTACAGTTGTGTGATATTAAAAACACTCTTCATTTTATATGTCCATTAAAGGTTTACAAGTTACTCCACTAACAAATACTCTGAAAGTAATCTGTACAGCAAATGTAGGGCAATAAAAACTGCAGCATGTTTTAAAAAAGTAAAGTAAAAGTATATGAATAAATGAATACGTGAACAGGAGAATCAGGAACAGGATCGTTTTAATAAAATAAACACATAAAAAAGGGTACCTTTTTATGTGTTTATTCAAACCTTTTAAACTTTTTTATTTTAATTTAATATACTATATACTGTAGGGAATTTAGTTTTTCCACTTTTATAAAACCACACACACACACACACACACACACACACACACACACACACACACACACACACACACATACAGGCCCGAGCACAAACAAACACACACACAAGGGGCCTTAAGTATACTAATTAAGAGGATGATGAGCAAGAAGGATAACTAGCAACTTGTGGGGGTGGATGCCTTGTTCAAAGGCACCTCAGCAGTGCTCAGGAGGTGAACTGGCACTTCTCAACACCCCATACTTTTAAACCACGTGGGTCTTGAACTGGTAACTGCTGCCAACAGCAACAGCATTCATTTTAATTATTAATAACCAATGCATGCCACCAACATTATTACCACCCTTTAACTAGTGGGTTTTAAATCCTGTTCTGCTAAGTAGGACTGATAGGTAGTTTGGGAGGAACACTCTAATACATTCTACTACTGTGCGAATCACATGACTGCATACCTGAGGTGACAGCTGCAGTGACACCTTTCATAGATTAGACCAAGTGTAACCAGGCATTTCAAAGGCATCTATTTATAAATGAGGAACTACTCACTCCCATTAGTCATATTCTGTAATTGGAACTTTTTTCCCCCGTTCACATAGGGAGCATTTTAAGATTTGTTCTGTCTTCAGGGATAATGCATTTTAAAAGTTTGAATCAATAAAAGCAATGGAAAATTGTGAGATAAATATCAATGATAGATTTTAAGATAAAAAATTTGTGATGAATTTGATGCAACTTTTATCGATTTGAAAAACAACACAAGTAGTGAAATGTTTTCTTGAATCCCTGTTAGACTTATAATGATGTGATAAAGGAGTCATGTCATGAGGGATTATCACATTTAAATGTAAAACAGCAAACCGAGCTGCCTTGGCAGAGCCTTGGGCTCCTGAGTGCTTTCTAATTTATGAGCGTTTGTTACTCTGTTTAACACTGATAGCAGCCATTTTTAATCAAAGTATCTGAAGTTTACATTAGAATTCATTTTAATTAAAAGGAACTGGCTGATTATGAAGTTAACTGTGTCATTATCTTTTTTTTAATGGATGAATTTGACCAGTAAGTCGTAACAGAAAAAGTTGATGAGTTAGTAAACTAGAAAAAAAATAGAAAACATATATTTTAAACACACAAAACATAGTTTATTTCCTTTATTTATCTTGTATATTAGAATCGGTATACTGTTTGCGGCTTTTATCTTCCTTGTCTGTGAACTCTGGCTCGTGTCAATAAAGTTCATTCAAAACCTCGCTGCAGCAGCAATGGCGGCTTCCATGTCCTGGCGGAGGATAGTGCAGTCTGTGTACTCACCGGCCATCGCCGGGATTTTCAACCGACTTTCCGACCGCCTTCTCCGGGCCCGGGACAGGGGAGGAGGGTGAGACACACCGCGTTCACAGAGAGACACCGGAATGACGATAAAACCGAGAATCGGAGCCATCATGCTAGCCCGTATCCCAAAGACATGCTAATGTTGTCACCGCTAATTCCGCTTTTACCCCCCTGTTAGCATTTAGCCACCGAAATTGAGCGTGTTTTAGGTTCACATATTACTTTAGATGGAAATCCAGACATATATTAAAGTAAATATGCTTTTACCGGCACATGCCGAGGCTGTCAGTTTAGCAAATAGCGGCTAACATTTAGGGGAAGTGATCGCTTCCAGCTTTGAAGGACGATACGTCATGATCTTGACAGTTGTTATGTAATGTGACATATCGCGTTCAAAGGCACCAGTTCAACCACCTTTACTGCGCCTCCCCACAAGTCTTTTTTAAAAAAATAAAAAAATAAAATAAAAGTAATGCTAATGATGAGTTTGATCATTTTATATTGGAGGCTTCATTTCATGAAACGGATCCTAAGATATTCCATGTTTGTTTTGATCCTGAGCTCTATTCCCACTGCAGCCAGCCTCCCTTCATGTGAATTGTGGGCTCTGACTTTACACGCAGGTGAACACTGATTACCTGGGGCTAAATTACAGGGCATGCTCTGGATCTTTTAAAAAAAAAAAAAACCTGTAGAATTACTTGTTGTTATGACTCATCGTTGGCATTAATGATTACAGCAGACGATTTGACTGGTTGTAATTGAAGAAACTCGTGTTTACCTCACCCTGTAACAATAACATGTAATAATCACAAGCCGTGACAGCAAACATAGTGACAGCAACTAGGTGGATCGCCCATGTTTGTCTTTAGGATCTCAGAATGTTGCCAGTAGACTCAGACTGATGAACTAACTTTAGAAACATGTGGATTCTGAATCGCTCATATACGTCACTTTGCTCCTGTTGTGTCTGCTGGCAGCAGCGTATATGGAGTTACTGTACAGTACTTGTATAGAGACAGGAGGAGGAAAACATAACAGGGACGATGCAGACTCGAGAGGTATTCCGTTTTATTTCCTGTCAGACAGAATTCTGTCGTGAACTCAAAGAAGATAAAAACACGATCCCGAATGCTTCCTCCCAAATTCTTGGGGAAATCACAGAATAAACATCCTTTTATTGATGTTCTTCACTGTTAATATCTTTAGTTGAATGTCATGTTTAATATTTAAATGACTCTGATTATGAGCACTCATTCCGCTTATCTCCACCACGTCCACCTTGAGTCTTCACCCTGTTGATTTTAGGTCAAAGTTGATTTTTTTATCGCTCACCTCTGTCCTGAATTTAAAAGCAGGCACACACACAGTGTGTGTGTGTGTGAGTAACAAAAATCTGAAGGGTTACCTGAGAGCTCCATTTCATTATATGGTTACAAATCAGAGTGTTGGAGGTGATAAAGTTTGTATTTTGCACCATTGTAAAATATAATTGGCAAACTTTGAATGGATATGAGGAAGTTGTCTGGATTTTATTGATGTAGTATCTATAAACATAAATGTTCATGATCAGCCCCAGATACCAACGGTGGGGACGTCCCTTCTATCCGGGAAAGAAGCCCTCAGCTGTGTTTTCTACTTTGATGCACTTTTGTTCTTTTTTTGTGGGTCAAACACCAAACAGTCACATGAAAAAATATGATTGTGTTTGTGTTCTAGATAAAATTAGATCACAGTTTCTACACAGGAATTCAGTCAAACCACCTCAAACAGTTCTCCCTTGAGGGTCACAGTCTTCTCTCCACCTCTTTATTCAATGTGGTTGTTTGGGTGAATAGTGAGACAAAGAACAACTAGTCACACTGTAGGATCTGCGTCCTTCAGGACATATGACACATTATTTTCATTGTAGATAAAAGACAGTTTAGTTTTGTGAATGTTCAGTAAAGGATGAGAAAACCTTGATCAAACCATCAACTTTGCATAATCCGTTTAATTGTTGATGACAATAATCCACGTTAAATTTAATGCACCTATAAATATCTCCGGCTGGTGGTGAGGTGTCGCTCCCACTCTGGACACGTGACTCTACGATGTGTTCATGTGCTGTCAGAAAACTCTGACATCTGACACTTGAGAACCCGCTTGTTGCTGTAAGACGAGACGAAAGCAACCCATCAGCACAACGGTTGTTTCCCGCAACGCAAAGCACAACTGGTTCATTTTGTCTGTGAAGGCAAATTACAGTATTCCGAAAACCCACCTGTAGAGACTGAGTACTTGTGAAAACTCCTCAGGCGGTGACTCTGTCTGTTAACCCTTCATGTCAGCTGAAGTCTGGAAAATCACTTTTTTTTTTAGCCCATTTCTCTCCAGTTAAACCAAAGCTTTGTCACGCTTGAAGAACGTCGATATGATGTGAAATGAACACGATGTCTCCTCCAGGTCCTCGGTGCTGCTTCTGGCTCCCCTCTTGGCGGAAACTGACCCAGCCCCCCAGCGTGTGTTCCGGCCCGCGGGGTCAGTCGGAGCTCAGAGCACGGACGGCCTCTTCTCCCACTTCCAATGGATGGCGGATCACTCGCCTGCGTTCCGGGTGCCAGGAAGCCACATTCACATTCTCAGCTCACCGGACCAGTTCTACCAGGCCATAAAGGTCAGCGTCTGTCTGAAAACAAACGTTCAGTTCAGTGTGACGGAATGAAAATGAAGCAGATCATCTTTGTGACATTTTTAGGAGTCGTTTCTCAGCTGTGTCCCGTTGTGGGCGAAGGTCAGACCGATGTTCCTCTCTGAATTGTTCCATCTGTGTGTCGTCAGACAGTTCAGTCTGCTTGAGAAACAGAATTGATTCTCAAAAAAGAACTGGATCAATCGTCATGACGCTAACTTCCATGATTAGAAGCCTGATTTTTGCTGACGAGACCCCAGCCCTCCCCGTTGAAAAACGTAATAAACGTCATCGACGTCACTGGCAGCCATTGAGGGAATAATCAGCTTCTGCTTTTTGAATCCGTGTCCGTATGGAAACAGTTTTTATTGGTAGACCACTGATGGAGATGTCATCAGTTTGTTTGTGTTCCTGACCGACTGGATGTCTGCGCTTCACTCCCACTTAATCATATCTCAATATGATGTAAGCAGATGCTTCTCACCCACGTCCGCTCGCACAAACTCACCGCCAGCTTCTCTTTTTTTTCTCCAGGCACGCATCAAGACTGCAAAGAGGCGAGTGGTGATGGCCTCCTTGTATCTGGGAACGGGTCATCTGGAGCAGCAGCTGGTGAGAAAAGCGGCGACTGTGTGTGAGAATTTAAGATTTTATGTTTTTAGTTTTGAGGCAGGTGAGAACAATGACACCCAAACACTGATGCGGGCCAAAGAACTGGTCAGACATCCCAGAAAATGTGAGTCAGCGCTGTCTTCCAAGAGAACCACAGTGTGGTTTTTCCTCAGAATGAAAGCGCACTCCAGACCAACTACAAGGAATGACCCCGAAATGCAAGGGCTTATGGGAATAAGGAGACCAGTGTTGGCATGCAATAGCCTGTTATTCTTCTCGCTAGGCTTTCCGTGCATGAAAACACTAACCAAGAACTAACCACAGTCTGGACCGGCGCTCGCATTCAGCTGTTTTTCATGCCTTTTCGACCTGTAAGAGAAGCAGAATTACAGAAAATGACAGAGACAAATTAAACATACTTGATTACATGAAGATTTAACTCAGCGGAGGCTGCTGGCAGCGTTTGTGACCTCACAGGATGATGGATTACTAGAAATGTGAGTCAATGAGAACCGGTGAGTTCATGAGGCATTTGTTCTCAGCCAGGTTTTCTCAGAACTGAATCCCCCGTCACTAAAATGTGAATTTCGATTAATTTAATCTGTAGGTAGGATTTTATCTTCAGATTTGGATCTACTGACAGACTAGCAAAGTATTTAACCGATGCTAAGAGCGTCACCTGTGTGGAGTGGATACACAGGCGCAGGGATCGTGAGAACATCTCAGGACAGCCACGCTTGTCTTTATAGCACAACCTGTACAGATGATTTTACAGCTTAGAGGCTGTGCACTGAGATCTGCCTTTGGTCAGATTGAGTCGACCAGAAAGGCTCCTTTTGACAAAAAGAAAAAGAAAAAAAGAATGTGTGGCATGAAGGAGACATTTGGTTCTGCTGCATTTTTTTCAGGTGAATTCAGATGAAGAACTCTTTAGTTGTTGGAAAGTTATTTTAGTTGTTGGAGGACGTGTTTTGGGTCAGATTTGTTTTAGTGTTAACAGAAATATGGAAATAACCCCATCCCAGTGAACCCATTAAACCCCTCGTTCAAACGATGGGGCGGACAGGGAAGAGGGGTGAGTCAGGTTTGAGTGTGAGCTGCCCCCGCCCCCCCCCCCCCCAAGGCTGTAGACAGAAGGGTTGGGCGAGCGAGTTGACTGGTGAATGGAGAGAGAAGTAGAGAAGTAGTATATCTTTATTTTGATCATCAATTTTCACCTTAAATTTTGACTCAGCAGCTCGGCTGATGAACCAATCAGGAGGAGTCGTTTGAGACTCGCAGTAAAGAGAGGTTTAGAGAGGCCCTCTTAGTTTGAGATCATAGTGAGTAAATCCTGCCGATTTGAAATGATGAATCACTCTTCATTGTACTTCAGAGTTCCATCCCATGATCAGATTTCTCTGCGGAGCAGAGCTCACGGTGTCGGCAGCGCAGACTTCCCCTAAGAGCTCTCTACTGGAAAGAAGCAGCGTTTTACCGGCATGAAAACGGGCTCTGGAGTGACGTGTGATGAAAGCGTTCCTCCGTTCGGTATCAGGTGGAGACGATGGGCAGACGCCTCTCTGCTCCCTACCTGCGGTTTCATCTGACGAGCAGCCGTTTCCTGTCGGCCTGGAAACGGATCGCGTTCAAGATGATGGCAAGAGGATGCTATTGTTTGATCAATGTTTGCTTGATTAATCAATAATCCATACGTAATTAATAAGAATTAGACTGATGCATGTTTAACTTGAGCACATAATATGCAAAACCATTTCTGACTGGACCTCTGTGAGGTATCATCCCGGCTTCAGGCAGGCAGCTGGAGGTTGAATTAGCCGCGTTAGCTTCACGTCATCGGGATAGGCGTGTTGTATTGTGGGACGGCCTTGACAGGGAAGTTACGGAGGAATCGTTTAGAATGTGAAATAATTTTGTTGGCTCTGTTGAACTGATTTTGATGGAACGTCCGTCAACACTGGTACCGAAGCGTTAGATTAATATTTGCTTTTGCAGGTCGACTGCATGATGGAAGCCTTGCAGCGCTCGCAGGAAGACGGCCGCGTTCCCAACCTCAGAGTCTCCATCCTGCTGGACTTCACCCGCGGTTCGCGAGGTAGGCGTCCTTTTCCTTTGAGAGCTGTTTGGGGCAGCGAGCGGCGCTCATCGCCTCGATGGCGTGTGGCTTGGTTCTCGTGTGCAGGGCGGGTGAACTCCAGAACCATGCTGCTGCCGCTGCTGCAGCGCTTCACGTCTCAGATGCGGGTGTCTCTGTATCACACCCCCGACCTGAGGGGTCTCCTGAGGCTACTCGTCCCCCAGCGCTTCAACGAAACCATCGGGCTCCAGCACATCAAGGTCTACCTGTTTGACAACAGTATCATCATTAGCGGGTATGACCTTCGACCCCCGAGTTGACAAGTCCTCCGTCTGCTCTCGCCGTTCTTAATCCCATGTTGCTTCATGTTTGCTCAATAACTCCCCCGTCGACATGCGTGGGAAACGTTCTCACCGTTTACTCGAAATGAGCGCATTACCAGGTCGCTATGGTTTCCATCAAGGCCACAAAGCTGCAGCAAAAAAGAGAAGCGTACAAATCAGACAAGTGGATTACATGGAAAAACATCCCACTTCCTTCTCTGGAAGGATACTTGAGATATTACAACACTCCGACTCGTTCAGCCGGGTGAAGTCCCCTCATGTTTGAAGCCTGTCCTGAAGTGAAATTTGAAATCAAAACAGGAAGTTAATCCATCACGATTGTCACGCGTCAATCTGACATCGTCTTTCTTGTATGTGTGGAGTTTGATCAGTCAGAGCTGAACTCCTGGTGCTCTGTTCTCCCTCTGTTTTAAACACCCTCCCTCTGTATTTGCAGGGCTAACCTGAGCGACTCGTACTTCACCAACAGACAGGACCGCTACGTGTTGCTGGAGGACTGCGGCGAGCTGGCCGACTTCTTCACCGACCTGGTGGAGGCCGTCGGAGACATTTCCCTGCAGCTGCAGCCCGACGACTCCGTCGCCCTGCAGGAGGGCAGTGTGCACCCGTATAAAGGTAGAGAACCGCCGTGTGTGTGTGTGTTTGTGTGTGTGTGTGTGTGTGTGTGTGTGTGTGTGTGTGTGTGTGTGTGTGTGTGTACAAAGACACATGTTTACCCTCCAGCGTGTTTCACTTCATGCCGCGCTATGGTGGCACCAGCAGCGTTTTCAGCAAGAGGAGCCGATGGATTTTGTTAATGGAGCTTGAAAGCTCAGACAGGCGAGGAAATGTTCGGAGAGTGTGTGTGTGTGTGTGTATGTGTGTGTTGGGGGGTGGTGTACAGTGAGAAAGATGGAGAAAGCTCTTGTGGTCGACTAGCCATGCAGGCGGATGTGAAATTGTCAGAGTTTTCTTTCTTTGGACACACACACACACACACACACACACACACACACACACACACACACACACACACACACACACACACACTGACTGAGAACTACGTACTCATACTGTGTCCGTAACTGGAGCACAGGATGTTAGTTTGAGGGATGAATGACATCATGTCTGCAGGACTGGACCGCCGTGGTAACGAACACCAGGAATAGAGTTGTGATGTCACAACGTTGCTGGAAGATGATATGAAGTGGGAACGAACACACACACACACACACACACACACACACATACACACACACACACACACACACACACACACACACACACAGTGGAGGAGCTCTAATGAAAGACATTAGTGAGGCTGACGATGGAGACTTGTAATTATCCCAGGATGCTCCCTGACACACACACACACACACACACACACACACACACACACACACACACACACACACACACACACACACACACGTGTCAGGATGTTGTTGTTTTGTTTACAGTTTACACAGTTCATTAGCTGTGTGTGTGTGTGTGTGTGTGTGTGTGTTAGCTCAGTGTTAGCCTACTAGCCATGTCCAGCTGGACCTGTCACATCGAGGGGGTAGAGTTACTTGGACCGGGTGGAGGCGGCGTTTTCATGTGTTGCATAACCGATGCGAGCGTGATTACATCAGTGAGAGGATTCATGGGTAATTATCAGCCCTCATATCTGTTGGATTAGTTTCTTACTCTAAGCCCGAGGCGGTGAACGTCTGCTGACGTCACCGATTGTTACTGTCAGTTGGCACGGAGAGAGTTTTTCATCCCAATCAAAGAGATCATGATGTTTGGACTTCCTGGTAGCTTCGTGGGAACTCTGTGTTTCAGATCTTCATCACTGTTCTGAACTGTTTCAGATCAGTTTTCTGACCTGAAACAGTTCAGGAGACTGACCTGAAACAGTTTTCAACGGAGAAAATAAATATGAAGACTGACCCAAGACCAGATCATTTTTCTACGTTAAATATTTTTGGTCACAGACACAAAAAGCAGGTATGCTGCGGCTCCGTTTGTCAACAGGAAGTAGATTCCCTTCATAACAATAGAAGTTATTTATAGACGCTCTTCAGACAACGTGACAGTTCATTCACATGCCTGCAAAGGTTCCCATGCTTTTATTTCTTAATTTTTTTTTTTGTGGAGGTGTTAAAGCATAGCTGGAACGCAGAGCAGTTGAAAGTTAAAGGTGTGTTTGACACATTTCACCAACGAACACTTTCACCGCATGTCATTGTTTTCCTCCTTTTTCTTCCTGTTCCTTGTCTTTTTTATTCATCTTTATCTTTGTCATTTTGTTAGGCTTTTTCTTTCCCACAATGCAGTAGTTCAGCCCATTTTAACGTTGACAAAAACATTTTGAACAAAGTTAATGTCCTAACTTGTGTTTGATGTTATTTTTCTTTATTCTCTTGGATAGTTTGATCCTTGATTGATGGAGTTCTGTGGGTTTAATAACCTGATAAATTAAAAGGATTTTTGTTATAACAGAGAAACAAATTATTTCTGTGCAACTGTAATGTTTTAAACTTGAATAAGTAATAAATTCAGAGTTATTTAACATTAAGTAGTTACATTTGTTTTATATTACACTGAGTTACATTTAGTTACATTTATTAGTTACATCTGGCCCTTTGAGGACAGCCTTTATGCTGATGTTGCCCTCGGTGAAAATGAGTTTGACACCCCTGAATTAAGGCAAAGGAGGAGCAGAAATACGTCTGTCCTGACTGCCTCAGATCAATAGTCCATATCAATAAAGCTGATTCTCCAGGTGACAAGTTCATCGGAATGATTCCGTCCTTCACCATCAATGTTTTTCTGTCTCTAAGTCACCGAATAAAGTGATAGAACAGTCAGAGCGGAGCGTTAAGACGAGTCTGCTTCTCTTCATCAGGCCTGAAATTCACTCACTTCTGGTTTCCAGGTGACAGGCAGGAGTTCTCGGCGATGGCGAGGAGGCGGATCGCCGAGGTGATGGACGCCGCCCTCGTGAGGCAGCAGCTGCTGAGCCAGTCAGACACCGAAGAAGAAGGGATGAGCGAGGAAGAGGAGGACACCTGGGTGTTCCCTCTGGTCCAGATGAAACCTCTGGGGATCCAGGTGGACGAGCAGGTCACACAAGTGAGGACCCACGCCTGATCATGTGATCTCTGTTACCACTTCTGATTGGTTAAGAAGCGTATAAAAGAGTCTTTAGTGCCTCTAAATCATGATTGTCACTGGATGAAAGCTCTGTACAGTCATTATGGGATGTTTAAACATGTGACTCATAAAATATAAAAATGTGACTGATAAATTCTGAATAAATATTTATTCTGGGTTTAATGGTCACAGATGGGAATAAATGCAGTACAATGAACATCAGATTAAACGACTAACTCAAACATGAAAGCATGCATAAAGCCGTCGGATCCAATCCAGTAATTTGATTGGTTGCACCACTGCACCTGAAAGGTAGACACGGACGTTTATAGACTCTCTCTTCTGATTGTTTAAGTGAATAATTCTAGCGGCGATAACGTGAGGCCAGCGTCTGACCACAGAGGAAGACGTTCCGACTCATAAATGAATTCATTAACAGCAGGAAATGAAACCCGAGCGAAAACGAGGAAGAACAATTAATTTATTATTAATAGTCATTTGGTCTAATGTTCCTCAGCTGTATAATAAACCCTTTGTTTTCAGCAGTAATAAAGTCTTAATAGCAGATCAGCAGGGTTGCATAGCAACCACTTTAACTTGAAGTCTTTCCTCCCGCCCCCCCCCTCCAGCGCCTGCTGACGGACGCCGGGCCGGACTCCACCGTGTTTCTGACGTCGGGTTACTTCAACCTGACCCAGGCGTACATGCGGCTGGTGCTCGGCTCTGGAGCCGGGTACCGCATCCTCACCGCCTCCCCGGAGGTCAACGGGTTCTTCGGAGCCAAGGGCATCGCCGGGGCGATCCCTGCAGCCTACATCCAGATTGCCAAGCAGTTCTACAGTCAGGTGTGCCAGCTGGGGCAGCAGGAGAGGGTTCACCTGCACGAGTACCACAGGGCGCGGTGGACCTTCCACGCCAAAGGTAGGAAAAGCGTGAATGCATTTTGTTGTTTTTGTTTCTCCATCAGATGCAACTATTAAAACCGTGCATGTATTGTAATTAAAATATAAAAAAGCACTGCTTTAAAGTACATTTTAAATTTATTGGAATCTCCCCCGTTTGTTGGACACAGCTGGATTTCCAGCAGAAAGAATGAGGCTAAATCTCACAGCATAGGAATGATTTTAAGCCGCGTATTGATTGAGTGGAATACACTAACGTTCTCGTGCCCTAATGATGGGATAGAGATATAAGAAGCCTATTAATTTCTGCATTCATTGATTATTTTTTCTGTCCTTCCTGCATTTGGCAGCTGCAGCCGTGTTGCTTTTAGCCTTGTTTAACTTATCATTAGCATTCGTTGGATATAGTTAGTGTTTCCCGAAACGTGCTGCTGCGTTAGCGTTGGGCTACATGCTGCCTCTTTAAGGCGAGTGCGGTGGAAGCAGCCTTTGTGTTCCCTCTTAAGCGAGGCGTCCCGGGTGTGTTTGACTCCCTTTGTCTGGAATCGAGTTAAATCGTTCGCCGCTCACGTTCTGCAGACGTGTTGACATCCACACCTTGAACGTGGAGAGAATCCAGCTACGAACATCTCCAGTCGTGCTCTTCTGCTGTTCTTGTGGTTGCGGCGGTATTTATCGTGCGAGCAGAGGACTTGTACAGTCATCCTGCCGTAGCCTCGGGCCGAGGATGTTCACTCACACTCTCGTTCTTTTGGGGTTTTGGATCCTCTCTGGGGATTTCTACATGTGTTCTCTTTTAGATGTGGTCTGGGCTGCAGAAATCCCTGCTGGAAGCTGCTTTCTGTAGCATTCCCTCCCGACCGGCTTACTCTGCTTTTCCTCTCCTCCAGGTCTGTGGTATTACCTCCAGGGGCAGGATCGGCCTTGCCTCACTCTAATTGGCTCCCCTAACTTCGGTTACCGCTCAGTTCACCGTGACCTGGAGGCCCAAATTGCCATCGTGACGAAGAACAAGGAACTGCAGAACCAGCTGCAGGAGGTTTGCACTTCTTTTTCCCTGTGACCGCAAAGGATGATGAATGAGTGTGTGTCACTTCTGAATAACACACACGTGTGTGTGTGTGTGTGTGTGTGTGTGTGTGTGTGTGTGTGTGTGTGTGTGTGTGTGTGTGTGTGTGTGTGTGTGTGTGTGTGTGTGTGTGTTTTAAACTCTCAGGAGCAGGAGATGCTGTACCAGAGGTCCACTGAGGTGTCCAGCTCCACATTCGAGCAGCCCGACCGTCACGTCCAGTTGTGGGTGAAGCTGCTCACGCCCCTCATCAAGAACTTCTTCTGAACGGTACACGAGACCTGCACATGAAACACACTTTTTTTTTTCTCCATACAACTTGTGTTTAGATACATATCCACTGGATAGAAGCCAAGAGAAGAGCGAACCAGGATCAGTTATGAGGCACAAATCTTTCCGTTTAGTAATTAAAATGTGAAATAAGCGTTTAGAAACCCGACAAGACCGGAGGCTGGATTCCTCTCGTCCCTATGAAATGTCTTTCAGCACATTGTTCTGGTGTTTACAGTTTCAGCGTTACATACTGGCTGGCTTTCACTGCTCTCATCATCGTTGTGCCCTGAGGGGGGGCGGGAACGCTGTCAACCCGACAAACACGGCTGCCTCAGAATAAAAGTTTATGGAGGTTGAAACAGACCTGAATTCATGAGCCGGGCAGAAGCATGACGTCAGGAGCAACACGTACGTTTCTGGATGTATTTGTGAGCAAGTTTAGGCAAAGACAGTATATGGTGTATGTATTGTGTTGGTATTTTGTACTGCTGCCCCCTAGTGGCAACAAAACCATCACTGCTGAGCACCCGTTCCCTCAGTACCGGAATGTGGATACACATCTCCACCGGCCTGCGTTCTGTCTGTTAATATATCACAGAAGATAGAGGCAGAGACACTGAGGCGTGGTGGGAGGAGTCAGATCGCAGCAGGAGATAGAGGCGGAGACACGATGATTCTGTCGTTTCTCAGAACAGGAAGTGTGACAACGTGAATGACAGTAAATAGGCGGTACTTCAGTGTTAAGAGAGAAATGGGCTGAGTGGAACGCTGCCAGGAGGAAACACCTGGATCGTCTGACGGAACCGGGCTACGGTCGTGAGTCTGCAGGCTGGTCCTCTTCAGACGATCCGAACACAATCAGAAACTTCTGGTCCTTGTGCTAGTTTAGAATGCCTTCTGACATCGCTGGTGTTCTGGTCCAAAGATGAACCCTTAAGTGTTAGCGCTGATTAGAAGCACCGATAAATCTTTGCAGAATGAGTGCAATTATTGTGAGCTCACGGTTCCTCAAAGGACTGGTAGATTCCCAAAGAGCCACATGACAAAAGACAGAAGTATCACTGTCCTTAGTTTCTCTCTAATTGATTCTTAGGTTCCGACTGATTGGTTCTGTTTGTTTTTGGTTCTTTTTTTTGGATTTCCCCGAAGTCTTTCTTTGGATTGGTTTAGATCCAACGATTTTGCATCACAAACAAAGTTCTATCTCATTCTGTTCCCGCTCAGGTTATTTCTGGCTACTAAACAAACAGTTTGTTCACCATCACATGTTTTTAATCTGTCAACAATCTGTTTTCTTAATCTCTCATCTTTTTATCTGCTGGTGGAAAAAAAAACAAGCCGCTGCTTCCGATAATAGTTCTACAGTTAAAAGGATAAAGCCCCCATTGGCTGATCCAACACCAGAGACAACAGGTTAGATCAGGTCCAAACGGACTCGGGACAGATTGTCAGCTGATGTCAACGGTCCCGTTCACATCTAGATGACTAAAAACCAAAGGCTCCTCCATCTTTTCACAAATTTAGAATAGAGAGATCCTTTTCTTTTTAGGATTCTGATTAAAACTGAACCCGTTTGTGTTTTCAGCTGGAGGCAGGTGGCTTCGGTTCCCTCTGGTCCAGAGGATGAAGGTCCCACTGGTGGGACGGCAGGCTGCTGCAGACGGGACGGCCGGACACACTCGACTTTCACCGCCATGCCGGGAGTCTTCAGCTCCGACTCGGATGTGACCCACGTCAGGACGTGACAGGAAGTGACTCCAAAACACACACACGGATGTGTCAGATGTGGGTCATCCAGAGTCGAAACGTCGTCTTTTCATTTCCAGGTTCTGTGGTTCGTTCAGGTCCGATATTCCAAGACATTGTGTGTGAAGACATTTATTTTTTAGTTTTCTACAGTGTTGACGTACAGAAACAGACTGAATGAGATGAAGAACAAATGTGAACAAATGTGAAGAGCTTTACCTCAGCTGGAGACTAACTCACCCGTACTGTTACCTGCCAAGTAAAGATTTGACTTTTAAAGACGTGAAACGTGATTTTTGTTGTGTTAACTTATAAAGACTTTTGAAAGGGACAGGAAGCCAAAAAGAGGATTTTCGTGTCACTAAACAGACTAAATAAAGAACAGGCAGTTGTTCTATTTGCAACCCCGTCTGTTTAATCCAAGTTCTGCTGAGGTGTTGGCCCAGAACGAATTCTGGTAAAAATGACGTCTCTTCCTGGATAGAATCTTCCTGCTTGGCTTCGTTTGCTTTCGTCTGTCAGCAGCGGTAACAGTTTAACCTGAGGTGCGAACAGATCCGTGACGAGCTGGAAGGAAACGCATGAAAACAAGACCGACTGATGACATCTTATGTGTGAGAAAAGATTAACGATCTAAGAGCCACAATAGATCTGTTATTCTGACAGTCACACATCAACACTTACGTGCACACACCCACACAGCAGTTTTCTGCTTTTGAACACGAGGCTGAATTTCAAACTTTTATTGAGACAAAACTTAAAATAAATTACAAGAAATGTGGATAAATAAATATTTAGCTATTTGTGCTTGACCTTCATTTCTCAACAGCAGTAAGAAACTAGTTTTTGAGGAAAAGCAGGAAGTCCAGCAACCCAGAACAGTCCTGCGTTTGTTCCAGTTACAAAAGTTCTTGATCCTTAGAGGATCAAGAGACGGGTCAGAAACTTCAGACCTGCAGGGTGGGACATCTACGTTAACCCTGCTAACATGGTGATGATGTCATAACTGCTCTCGTCCTTCAGAGATACAAAGAAGTCTTATTTTATGAAACAGACGTTACGGGCGAGGATTTAAACGTAAACAGTGTAAACTTGTTTCTCCTGTAAGACTCGTCCCGACAGCAGAAGAACCGGTCCGCGTGAACCGAATCGAGGAGCGGAGGGTTTGTTAACGGGACGTGTTCAAAATGAAATGTTTGAGGAGGAAAAGTTCTTTGAGTGAATTGCTTTGACATGAAGTCGCTGCTGGAAGGAGGTGCCCAAGAGGAGGAGGTTCCTCCGAGGTCCAGCAGCAGGAGGAGGAGGAGCGTTGCCTTCAGATCCCTCCTCTAAAGCCCCTTCAGAGAGGAGACCCTCTTCTTCCGAGAGGCCAGCATCTCGTAGAACGGGTCTTTACTGATGGCGGCCCTGTAGGGGGAAGATGAGGGTTAGATTGACAGGACATCATCATCATCGTCAGTCATTGTCGCACACCGACGTGTCTCACTTGATGCTGTTGATCCATTCGTCTTTCTCCTCGGCCGTCGGGGCGGAGATCCGGTAAAAAGTGTGGTTTCCCTCGACGACGCGGCCGTCGGCCTCCGTCTTGCAGGCCTTGATCACCTGATCTTTGTGGTCTGGGATGAAGAGCTCAAAGCAGTTCTGAAAGCAGAACAGATGAGATGGGGGAGGGTTATATGACAGTACCGAAAAGCAAAAGGGGAAAACACAATTTGTTTTTGGTTTTGAAAGAAAAAAATATTCCTGATGACAGATTTAGACTACAAGCAGACGAATGAAGCGGCAGCAGAAATGAATCAAGGAGTGCTTACTGGTTTCTTGGAGTCTTCAACTTCTCTGATACTCAGATTTTCCAGTGGGATGATTCCTCTGGGTTCTTTATCCTGGGAAAGAGGAAATAAATCACACTGAGGGATCGGCGTCTCACCGAAACCTTCATAGAGAATAAAGAAAACAGGAAGTGCTTACAGTGGTGAATTCAAAGTAGTAGAGGCAGTTATCAGTGAGGATAAACCAGCGTCTCTTCCAGGTCTTAACTCGTCCACCTAAGAGATGATAGGCGGGTGAAAACCTCAGGACAGACAAGCTTCAACGGCTTCACAGCAGAAAAACACCGAAGGCACAAATCAGCAGGTTAAAGAGAAACGAGCGACTGGAGCAGAGATTCAAGCTTCAGCCCAGCAGTTAGAAACATAATTGAGGCTGAATGGCGAAACAGCACAGGGTGAAATTAGAAACAAAAAGAGTCTTTATGTCTGAGTCAGATGTGTGATGCGAAGATGGATGAATGCTCAAAGCCGATGGAAGTAAAAACAAAAGCAGGGAGGTAAGAGGAGAGGCAGATCAGAAGCAAAAAGCAGTGCATTAAAGCTGGAGAGGTGGGTACGTACCTCCTGGAATCAAAACCCATGAAACACAAACAAACAAGAAGAAGGTCGACATCAATTATCACAGCAATACTGTCCTGTCAGGTAAAGGTGTGGTGACACAACCCGTCCACTAGAGGGCGGCGCAGTTCACTGACAGCAGGGAAGGATGGATTGACTTACCGAGCTTCAGCAGCCATCCTTCTCTGTCCGGGTTGAAGAAGGTGTGCGTCAGGTCGTTCCCATCATCCTCTGGGATCTTAAAGGGCTCGTTCTTGATGCTGTCGTACAGATTCTACAGAAATGGAACATTATGAGTCTGAGTGTTTACTGTGTTCTGAGTCTGGATGCATGATTTGTAGAGCATCGCCGTCCCACCCTGAGGAGCTCGTCCGGCAGGTCTCCTCCATCGTTGATGCCTCGGTTCATCGCCGTAAATCTCTGAACGGAGGGCTTGTCTTTCACGTTGGGGTTGTGGAGACTGGTGTTCAGCATGATCACGGCGAAGGACAGCACGTAACAGGTGTCTGAAACACACAGCAGAGGGCATGTCACTCTAGGAGTGCCCGAGTTATCGGGTTTAAAGCCGCAGCGGCACAGCGGCGTCTGGCTAAATGATCCAGGATGCTGACGTCAGAAGATCATCAAAGATTTAAATGCCTTGAAAGATAAACAGCTGGTGGAGCAAACGGCTAATTTAGGAGACCCGCAGCCAGATGAGGTCATAAAGATGCAGCAGTTAAACATCAAACTGTTTCATCCAGCTACAGACGACAGAGGATAAAATAGTCTGCGGTGTCGTTTTACTGATCTCTACATGCCTGCAGAGAACAACCGATCCATAAACGCTTTATTTCTGGCTGCTGTGACTCCGGCTGCTCCTCCTACTTCCTGTCTGCGTACCTGTGCTCTGGAACACTCCGGGGTTACAGCGGCAGTATCTCTGGGCGAACGCCTCCATCATGCGGTCGATCTTCTGGGCTTCGCCCGGCAGCCTGAAGCTCCACAGGAACTGGCGGAGAGCCTGGACCAGGTTCAGGTCCGTGAATTCGTGCAACTCCAGGAAGGCGTGCAGAACCTCAATGTTGAAGTCATCTCTGCGCAACACGCACACAAACACACCCAAACAGGGAGTAAACACAACGGACCAATCAGATTAAAGACGGATTGTCGCGTATGAAGACTGGAACACTCAGAAAGTTCTAGAAGAGTCCATGTTGCCTCTGGAATGGAAGCTTCTAACTGTAAATGTGTCAGTAATAAAAAGATGAGGCTACCTCTCCCCTAGGTAGTCGCCTATCGCCGTCTTGTTAAGCCCCTCCCCCTTGTAGAGGAACTTGCCGATGTCGCCGCTGGTGTTCTTCAGGAGGGAGCTGTCGATCAGGAAGTGAATCCCCTGGAGGAAGAAACAGGAAAAGAACAATCAATATCAACTTTTTTAGATCATGCTTCTGGTTAAACTAACTGAGAACAAAAAGTTATAATAATCCACATGAAGGCGGAGCCTGGAGCAGATCCGTTCTCACCTTTTTGGGGTCCATGTTGAACTTCTTCCGGCCGATGGCCATCTGTCTGTTCCTCTGCATGCTTTTCCTAAAACAAGATGAAACAAAAACGAACCTCAATGAACGCCTCTGGAGACTGGCGACATCATCAATAAACCAATGATCACGGGTAATCAGATTTAGGGATCAAAAAGAGTCACAATCATGTAAAATGGACTTCCTGTGAATCCACAGCTGACAAAACCAGAACCGCCCACCCGGTCTTACCTCTCTTCAGTCAGGCCCAGGGTCTCGATTTCATTGGTCACCTCTGCTATCTCATCCTTCAGCCTCTGAGAGACGGAGGGGGGGGGGGCGTGAAATGAAGACAGACATACAGTACATGTGATGTTTTTCTGATGTCTGACCTTTCTCTCTTTTGTTACAGCACACGCAACAACAGTCATGTGTTTCAGCGACATCTCCCCGACCAGAACATTCAGATAAGGACTTCTTTCAAAAAAAGACCTGACCCAGAAAGAAACGACTGAGTGCAGACATGATTCACTCCCTCCCAGCCGGACTCTCTCTTCCTCTCGGCGGGAGTTATGTGGAACAGCCGCCGTCTGCAGAAAATCCTCTCTGCGAGCTGCAGCACCTGTTCTGGGGTCAGAGACGACCACCGTTCCCCCTCCCTGTGCTGACCCAGATTCATCAGCCAGCCCCCCCCCCTCTCCAACTCCCCCCCAGAGAGGGTCTGAGAGTTATGTAGGTGGGAATACGGAGGATGAAAGACTTTGGCTTAGTGGAGACGCTTTGGAGGTGTTAGAGGTTATGGGAGGAAAGAAGAGAAACGGATGGAGGAGACGAGAGAAGACAGACGAGTTCGCGTCTCAGTATCGTAGCACAGAGGCTAGCCTTGTGGGGGGGGGTTTTCTTCCGATCATGTTGCGTATAGGTTGTGGGAGGAGTCCGCAGGATTTGATCACACACACACGCACACACACTGGTGGTCATATCTCCTCCACCCACACGTGTCTCCTCCCTCTCTGCAGTCGTTGGCACAGGGGTTATAAACTGTTTGCTCACAATTTAAGGCGTTTGAGTCACCAGGCAGCAAACACACAACCATCACGGGCGGCTCAAGGAAGAAAAAGGCGACAAAAGACCAAAGAGTGTCGGTTTTTACTTGTATGTCGTGCAGCAGCTCCTGTTTTCGGCGCCGGATGCTCTCCAGCTCCTGTCTCTCCTCTGGACTGAGGTCATCGGGCACTGAGGAGACAGAACGGGCAGCGATCACAGATCAATAACCATCTCAAAGCACAGGCAGCCTTCGAAACACTGAAACATGGAAGTCAGACTCTTTAACAGACGCATCACAACTCAGGTTTCACACTTTTATTCACCTGTATTGAAAAGACAACTTCCAAAAAAGACTCTTAGGAGACATCTAAAAACTGGTTCTGTTTCTAAATTTTACTAGAAAATAATTATAATTAACAAAGAACAGTAGATAATATCTAAATTTTGAGCTCACGTTAAGTGTATGATGTATGATGTGATAGACACGCCACACGTCTGCAGAGCAATGATAAGAAAAAGGAGGGAAACAAATCAGAAGCACAAGAAGGAACAAAGCGTTGCCGTAGTGAGCTGCATGTCACGTTGAACGTCACGTGTTTCAGACATCACTTCTGGATGGAGGATAATTGTTCCTCATTAGACGGATGGTGCTGTGGTTCCGGAGAAAGCCTACTGCGGGTAACGAGCATCATCACACCTTGCCGCCGTGTTCCGGCCTCATTACAGGAGTCACGCTGAGGGATTCAGGTGACCGCCCTGTGACCGAGTTCCTCAGGTCACATACGTCTCTTTCCACTGAAATAACGACACACGATGCAGACAAGACCAATCAAAAGCAGAGCTGCTGGGCTTAACAGGTGCCACAGAACTGGAAGCTGATCTACATGGTGTAAAAACTCAGACTGTGACTCAGTCGCCACAGGGGACCGATCGGGCCGGCCGGAACAGATCTTATTATAAACTGGACCAGAATAACGCACCATTGTGTGCTGACGGCAAGCAGACTGGTCAAGACATGCACTTCCTCCAGGTGGGTTTTCATTAAAGAGGGGCAGGGGGTGTGGATCATGTACAACTTATAAATGCCATCCTGCCATCCTCTTATGAATAAAACATTTGATCTCATGTAAACAACAACAAACATTCCATCAGCTGCTCTGCTCCATCAGGAGGTCACCGCGCATTTGTATTCAGAAGTAACGGGACACTTTTTGTCCATGGGAGCACTGCTGATGACCAGCTGCTGTGGAAAACCCATATATCCATCTCAAGGGTCACGCTCCACACATCACATCCTCTGAACCCACACACGCGTGACGACAATCATTTACAGACGTTACTGGAAAAACGAGGTCAAAGCAGAAGTTGTAGTGACGCAGCGAACGCCTACACACCGGTGTCGCAACGCTGAGGTTCCTACCGGAGATCGCCGTCGTCTCCTGAGAGTCTTCACTTCTCAGCCAAATTAACTTCAGTTTAACCAGGAACAGCCTCCTGCAATCCAACAGAGAAATAATCCCACCGCGCCAAACCCACCAATCCCAATCCTGTGAACTTCAAATCCAGCCTCCGTGCTGCTTAATCCTTAATGCTCAGTCCAGCAGAGGGGAAACAGAAGGGGAGAAGACCTCCGGCTAAATGGAATGAAGGATGGCATGGGTGAGGTAAAACCCTTGAACTCTCATCTGTCTCACCCTCCCCTCTGTCCAACCTGACTCCTCCCTCACTCCTTTCCATACAGTAGCATCAGACACAGGCTCCCCCGCGTGGTCGCTGGCGTCCGAGAGAGGAAGAGGGAAGTGAGGGTGAGGAGGAGGAGGAGGAGGAGAAGGCTCGCAACAGCTGAACAGGAAAGAGGAGGATACGGTTCCTCTGCAGCAGCAACCAAAATGTGATAAATGACTAGACAAGAGTTCTCTGTTGTGTAAGAATTAAATCACCCTTCTGCACATTCAAACACAAACAAGCTCCCTCTTTTGTTGGTGTCATTATTTCTCTCACAGGATAGCAGCTGACCCAGCACCCGGGGCGAAGGCGTTGAGTCACGACGGGACAATGATCTGGGTTTCACACTGATCGTTTCTGTGTTCACAAGGCTACACTTGTCTGCTTAAATGTCCCGTGGCCCGAGGATAACCAGCTCAACTGAGGGAAATAATCCGCTGGTTATGGTGAACTCCCTGGTGAACGACAACATTCACACAGGCTTACGGTTCCAAAGTCCAAGGAGGAAGCAGGAACACATCCAGTAGAAATGAACAGAAGATTAAACAAGTGAATAACAGAAGGAAGGGAGGGAACAGGTGACTCCCCTAGGATGAGGAAATCATTCAAGGTGAAGCTTCAGGTGGGGAAAGAAGTCACAACCGGTTAATAAAACAAAATAAAAGCTGTTCGACGTGTACTTCTGATATTTTTTCCTTTACTTAAAGTCCATTTCATGCTGTCGTCCATCTATTTGACATCTTTTCAACACCAGGAGGAAAAAAAAATCTGATGTTTAAAAGTGTTTAGACTCCTATTAGAGTTATATCACGACCTTTGAGACCTAATCTCTTGTCTAGAAGACTTTAAAGTCAGAAATGTTCTGTTCCTGTGGTCAAATGTCTTCTCTGTTGATGTTTTTTCACCTCCTGACTGAGTCCTGGTTATTTATTTACACACAGAACAACACAGGAAGCCCCAATGACGCCAGAACGGGTCAATGTTCCTAAAACCTTAACTTAAACTAGTTTATCCAGCGAGGAATTACTGTTTTAGTGATTATATATATATCACAGACACAAACAGACAAAGCTAAACTAGCTAAAGATGTCTGTGTCGCTAGTTAGCCGCTAGCTCCTCGGTTAGCTGACTGTCCGAAGCGCAGAAAAACTCACCAACTCCGTCTTCCGACTTCAGAACCATGTTTGTGCTGCTGGTCCAGCGGCGAGGAGGAAAAACAGCGCGAAGTTTTCACTTTAAAGCAACTTCGGAGCTCGAAATGCGTCTGCTTTTAACTCTGAGACGAGCTAACGACAACTGTCAGCGGGGAAACAACCGGCGAACGGGCAGGAAGCCAGGGGCGGGGCTTCCACGACAGCAGCCAATCAGAGAGCGGCTGAGGGCAAACAAATCTTTGCACTGTTTGTCTACACATCTATCATAGTTCCCTATCTTGATTTTAAACCCCAATAAGAAGTTAAAAAATACAGAAAAGAAAAGCTGAGATTTATTATTAATTAAAAGTTAGAGATCCAGTTTAACATCCTGGATCTCTAACCTTTTAATTAATCAAACTCAACTTTATGTGATGAGGGAAAGAGGAAGGGAGAGGATTTAAGGCAGGATAGAGGAAGGGAGAGCAGAGCATTGCAGCTGTGTGCTTGAATCAAGGCTTTCTTCTTCAGAGTTGGGACACACTCAAAACAGGATATGCTGAGGAGAGGGGGGTAAGGGAAGAACCGGCCTAATTTAACAGTTTAAAGGGTCAGTGAACACAAAAGACATGTTTTTTCCTTTCTGCAGTATGTGGTAAGACACGGCGAGATGTTTTCATTATTTTCATGACTGAACATCCATCATATGTCAAAACTGAACAATGAGGTTTTATATGCAGTCATTAAAAGCAGAAACTGTAAAGATATTTTTCATTTTGAATGTGTTTCACAACCGAGGGTTTTATCTTTCTGTTACAGAGCAACAGAATCAAGCAAATTCCAAAAAAGCACAAGATGTACTTTATAAATGAAGTAAAGGTTATAAAAGCTGCACAACAATGGAGAAACTAAGCGGCAGTGAGATGTAGGTCACGTGACCCATGATGTCACTGCACTTGAATGCAACACGCTTGTGATAGTTTGACCCCCCGGGAGCGTGAAGACCTGCCTCCAGAACCTGGAACCAGATGGGTATCATTATTGTTGTTATTTATTATTGATTATACTGATTATCACTGATTTGTTCATTAGCATTAACTACAGGTGGAATCAGAACTCTAATGTGAATCCGATGAATTCTGGATCAGGTCCTGTCGGATCCAGATCATGTGGCAGATCTGATACATCCGATTACAGGCATTGATTTGAAACAAAACTAAAATATTGATATTCAAAAATATGTTGATAATAATCACGAACAGAGAGCGACTATAATTAAAGGTTTGCTCCAGCAGGATGGACACACCTGCGCTGTGGGGGAGCCGATTATGTCACCAGCTCCCACTCGGAGATGAGGATCCTGGACCAGACGCTGATGGGTGTGTGTCATGTTCACAAATCATGCCCACCATTTCACACAAACACACACACACACACACACACACACACGCGCGCGCACACACACACACACACACACACACACACACACACACACACACACACACACACACACACAAACACACACACGCAGAAACACACTTTCGGCTGACTCGTGTTTAAGTGAAGGCAGAAATGTCAAAAACACAGCATGGCGCACACACACTCCGGAGTGTTTTATGTGCATGTGGAGGAAAAATCACCAGGGCAACTGAACACTAATAGCACTTTGTACCAGTTTGCTCTGACTGCGTTCGTTATTTGTTGCCAATCACGAGTCGCACAGAGGAGGCATTTATCCATCACAGACGCACAGAAATAGAAATAAGAGAGACGACTTCTTCGGGAAACATGACGATTAACAAACACCAAACAGCAGAGTGTGTGTGTGTGTGTGTGTGTGTGTGTGTGTGTGTGTGTGTGTGTGTGTGTGTGTGTGTGTGTGTGTGTGTGTGTGTGTGTGTGTGTGTGTGTGTGTGTGATGACAGAGGTGATCCTCCTCCTGATGGAGCTCACCTGTTGCTGCGTCAGGTGCTCCTGATCGGACAGAAGGACAGAGGAAAGCCTGGAAGCTGGAGGCGCACAGCTCGCTCACCGTCCCCATCACCAGCAGGAGTAAGTGACGAACAGAGATGAGGGCGATCCGCTCAGCATCGCCTCGCCCCACTCCCACAGGTGGGCGTCACGGCGAATAAATCAGCTGCAGGACGGAGCTCCGGTCCTGGAGGCGAGTTTCTCCTCCAGACTCACCGCCAGACTGAGACCCGCTGGCGGGGATAGTCCCCCCCTCTCTCCCCCCTTCTCACTTAACCTCACTCCTGAAATCAGCATCACACACACGCACACGCACACGCACACACACACACACACACGCACACTCTACCATTGTGTCAATTTGAGCAGTTGTTAAATTATTCTTGGACAGGATGACAAATGTGAGCACATGCACATAGAACCGTGCACACACACACACACACACACACACACACACACACACACACACACACACACACGCACACACTGTTTTATAACATTTGAAAGTGCAGCATTTTTCTGGATTTTATCACCAATATATCTCCGTGTGTGACACATGCATGTTTCTTGTGGTTTTAAATCTTTATCCATATCTTTTTTGGATCGACTGTCAGTCCAGACTCAACATCCACCTCGTTTTTTTGTTTGACATTTAATTATGAATCATATCGTTTAAGTGGCTTCAAAACCTTTAGTTAATAGCAGGTCTATTGGTGCTTCTGTCACCGGTGTGGTTCTTTTTGGTTGTTATCAGATCACACACACACACACACACACACACACACACACACACACACACACACACACACACACACACACACACACACACACACACACACACACACACACACACACACACACACACACACACGCAGCAGCTGTTGCTGCAGCCCTCGTGTTGGGATGGAGACCTTCAGCTATTGATAGTCTGCATCTGCCAGGGAGGACAAGTGTGACTGACATGAATGGAGTGTTAAGACTTTGATTTGGTGCGTTTGATACACAATACGCTTCACAACTGTTTGGTTACGCTTCCTCATCATCATCATCATCACAGATCCCAGCGCCACTGGTGACGTGTCAGTGACACATGATCTTCTATAGCTGCAGATAAGAATGTACTTTATATTTAGATGTATATCTATAAATTCCCACCTTTTACAGATGAATGGATCCATTAAAATGAGTTAATTTGTATTGGATCTGGATTTATAGAGGATGTCATGTATGTCTTATTATGCTGTATATGTACGGACGTGTTGACTGCTTAAATTTTTCTGTACTTCTAATCAGAGACTGTAAAGTCTGATGGTGGTTCTGATAGTTATTACCATGTAGCTAATGCTCGCACTTTCTCACAGTAGTTACTTTATTTCTATATCACATTGATTTTAACCCGTTACTAAGCTGCAAAAATTTTGAGGCAGTCTTGCGACAAACGTGACTTATCTCAGACACCTGGAGCCAACACTCGCCATCGTTACACCAAATTAATCATGTATTGATGCAGCCATATTGCACAGTGACCCCTTTATATACAGTGATACCTCTACTTACGAATGTCTCTACTTACAAAATTTCTTAGGAGGAAAATATTACCTCTACTTACGAAAGAAATTTCGACTTACGTAATGTAAAAGCACAGTATCGGCTGATACTCGAATCTCCCACAGGTACCTGAACGCAACATTCTCATAGCTGCTCTGCCATTGGCTATTACCTATTACGTATCTTCCTGGCATCCCGTTGGCTAAGAGGGATGCCACTCCACCTCTGTGTGGAGCTAGAACGGTGCTTATGGAATGTATTGGCATTCCGCACTTGACCCGTGAGGTAGTCTGATAGTTTTGCACAAATATAATAACTTTTTGAGTACGTATTCGCTATGGACCCCAAGAAAGTGATGAAGAGGAAAAGAAAAAACGAAGAAAAGAGTTTTTTTGTCCATACAAACAAAGCAAGAGATAATAGAAAAGCATGAGAAAGGGATGCGTTTGTTTGATCTCGCCAAATGAATATGGCCAAAAATCTACAATCGACACGTTATTAAAACAAAAGGAAGTTTAAGGAGTTTAAGGCATTGCGTGGGTGGTTGGAGAAGTTCAGAAGGAGGACTGGAATTCACTCTGTTGTTCGGCAACGTGAGATAGGAGCGCATGAACCAAAGAAGGCAAAAAACAATGAGGACAGCAGTTAAAAGGTAAATGACCGTCAATATTCTTTACTGTATTCTTTGTTTTTTTACGTTATGCACAACTCTTTGTGTAATAATGTAATTGTAACATGTATTTGTTACATGTTTTGATGAATTTTTATGCTTTATAAAACATTTATGTCAGAATATTTGTGGGCTTGGAACAGATTAGGGCATTTGTATGGAAAATGCATGTTTACTTACGTAATTTTCTACATACGTAATTTCTTCCGGAACCAATTAATTTCGTAAGTAGAGGTACCACTGTACTCTGTATTTTGAGATATCCTCACCTTCTGTTCAGTGTACAGGTGTTCCTGTGGACCCTGTTAGCGGATGCCCACAGAAGCAGAAAATATCTGCTGTTTGGAGATACCAGCGGTAGCAAGATCACAGCTAAACCGCAAAGTTATGTCTCTATTTGGCTACTTTTACACTTATAATGCAGTAGCACATGAGAAATATAAGTACAACAAAGTCTAATATGTTGTATTTGCGACATCTTGATTTTTGTCTCATTAATAGACATGTTGAACATTTTTTGGTATTCACGATCCATTTCAGTTGACATATACAAGCATTTATTTACATAAAACAACACACCCAAAAACAGTAATAAGACATCTGGCCCAGCGCACCTTTCTTAGCTGGTGCTGGGGCTACTTAAGACGTACAATACGGATCGTCAGTCCAGCTTGAGTGCTCCTGCGCATATGCCGGGAGTTTCCTGAGGATGAAGTCCACTACGTTGGACTTAGAGTGAGCCTCGGCTGAACCTGGTCACATAGCTGGCAATGACCTTCTCCTTGTCCAGATGCTCATACTGGGCAGACAGATTCTCTGGGACAGGAACGGCCGACATCTCATTTGTGTATGGCATGGGGTCCACCAAGACTGTGTCATATATGAGGTCCAACACATCAGCTCAACCTGTTCAATAAAACACAATGACATATCTTTAGTTGTATTGATATTGTTTGATTTGCTTCTTTGTCAAGAAAAATTGTGTTCAAAATACATCTTGGTACTTGCTACGATGTCTCTTTGAGGGTCTCTTTACAGGTGTTGATGAAAAAAGAGAGGAGGGGTCTGCCGAGGATGTTCCAACACCAAAATCTTTGCAAGACACAGTTGCCTGAACAGCTGTAGAAACAATATTTAGAAAATATGTCTATTTGACCAAATTTATTAAAAACTTATTGTATGGAATATGATTTATACATACCTTTACTTCTATAGTGGCACTGAAGAGTCTTGACCGACAGTTGTGTGCCAACAGAACGAGTGTCCACTGGGTCAGTTTGGCATGCCTTGTCCCTTGATACTGGTCGCTCTATGGATGCACTTGCCTGTATATAAAAAAAATGTTGTATAGTTAAATTCAGTGAGGAATGCTCAGATGTCTATAGAGGAAAACAAATAGCCACTCAACAAATGTATGGCTCAAGAGGCAACGTGTCAGGAAAGGAGTCAGCAGGCATCCTTTATGCCGAGGAAGAGGGACACTAATCTCAGGACACTGAGGGGTATATGTGCTCATGTTGTAAAATACAACTCAGGATTTGCAGATTGTATGCATGGTTGCAACACTAAAACAAAAGGATGCAAATGCATTCTCCAGCCCCCCCCTGTGATGAGCCTTGAATTCCAGGGGGAAGTAACAACCTTCCATCTTTCTTTTTCCGACGGAATTGTCTCTGAGAGGGAGAATCTAACAATACTAATGTTCAGATTTTGGATAAGGAGGACAGACCTAAAAAACAAAAACAAAAACAAAGCACAACTCCCTACATAGCTTAGCATAACTTGACTTCATGCTAACAGACAACAGGAAAAAGGATCAAATGTAAGACCAACTTATGTGTGTTGTAGCTAGACAATGTAGGCACAAGCATAACTCGATCACCCATGCTAACATACAATTGCAAAAAAAAAAGATGAATGCGGTGAGACTTACCTGTGACCAGGGCGAAGCTGCTCGGTCCCGTATGGTTGGGAGTGATCCTGAAATGAGGATCAGTCTCGAAGCAAAGCCCCGTCTGAACAGACCCTCATTGCTAAAACAGGCTGGAGTGAAGTGGTTGGCACACACAAACAAACGTGCAGTCAATGTCGCCGGCACATCGCCATTAAAAATGAAATGCAACCACGGTCTCTTCTGTTCTTCCATGGATGGAACGGAAAACAAACACTGGTGTTGACTTTTACAATCAACAACTGAGCAGCTGTTATGCCTCCTTCTACCGAACGCCATCTCAACAGACTGGCTGCTAGCTAACACCGCTAACACAAACATGGCCACGCCTTTTTTGGCATGTCAACCAATCACCATCGTCAATCATTCTGTCCAATCACGGAGAGTCTCTTGAAACGTAACCAAAGGCCATTCTAGCAAAATCCGATCGTTTTTATTCGGTCCTGGCCATTAATTCCTAAAAGTCCAAATATCTATTGATGCAGGAAGTGTTTGTTTACCAGATTCTAGGAGTTGGTCGGGTTAGGGAGGACCACTATGTATATGTAGAGACCTGAAAAAGTGTGATTTTCATAATAGGACCTCTATTGTGAAGGCTGTACAGCCTCCTAGCGACCACTGAGTGAAATTACAACTACAACGTCAATATAATTGTGATTCTAGATCATGAGTGATTTCTCTACAGTATAGGTAATTAGTAAATGAAAAGATTAATAGAAATTTCCAAGTGAAAGCGTACTTTTAATCACCAGAACATAAAATTAACTTCAAGAAAACAGTTAGTTTATTATAAATAAGTGACTGTGTCGTGCCACATCATTAGAATTTATGGTGTTATGATTTGTCTGGATTTATTTACGCTTATTTGAGTGAACACATCAGCATGAATTCTGTCTTCCTGTTTGTCCTCTTCTCTTCTGCGTTGGGTAATCAGAGTTGCTGATTGCCAAAGCGAAGGTTGCAGCAACAGTTTCCATGTAATTAAGGCTGAAGTAAAAAAAGAACTGTGGTTTCAGACATTACTGCAGACATGGCATCAGCTGCCACCTTACAGGCATCAACGTGACCTCAGCAAAAGATCAGCTCCAACCTGTTTGACAGTTTTGAGGTCAAAATGAGCAGATTTGACAAAACTACTCCATCTGGGTGTTTTTCATATTCAAGTCGATTATCAGGTTTATTTAGAAGTAGATGTCTGAACGTGTCTTCCTCCAGAAATGATCACCATCCAAATGGAGGCAGTTTGAAGCACTTAGCATAGCAACATGACATTAAAAGATTTAATTTAGCAGGTCTTTTTCCTTTAAGGCAATATATTAAAAATCTAGAAATAATATGAGAAAAGTTTATTATGAATAAATGTTTTTCCAGTGCTTCTTTCCACTACAATTTATTTTAACTTTTCGTCATTAGCATTAAGTGTGTTTTGATTTTATTGCAAATTAGCAAATGTCAGCTGAAATAAGAGCAGCGTGGTTTATGGTTCAGCTAACAGCCAACAGAGACGACCCACAGGCAGCGTTTGTTCTTTCGAACAGGTTTTATTTGGTAATACTGAATATTTTGTCCTTTTGCTGGACTTACACAAAGCATCAAACACATGCACAGTCCTCTATTCACACAAGGTTAGCCATTTGTCACCTCTACACCCCTCCAGAAAGGATTAATCTCTCACTCTCACGTTACTCCAGCGCAAGAGGACCTTTAGAGCCCGACACTACAGCTACGGACATCGGTAGACGAAAACACACAAAAATCATGACACACTGGAAAAAATACAAAGTAATGCAAAAACGGGAAGAGTTTACTTTTAAATTATGCCCCTATACTCCATCATATATATATTTTGTTAATGCAGCTTGAGGTGTATAAAACAGCACTGTAAACTTGCTTTCTATGACAGCGATCATGATTTTCTTTAATAATTGGAAGGAGCGGGAAAGATGAGCCGAAGCTAATAATCAAGCGTGTTAAGTCCTTATTACTCCTGAAATGAACCGGATTGTGAAACCTCTGTTGGCATTTACAATCAACAGGCAATACGAAGACACTGAAATAACACCCTACAGGGTCGTTTTCCTTCCCTTTCACACATAAAATCTGCAAAAAGATCCCCTTATATCCAAGATATCCTTGGATATCTATATCCTTCACTGCAAATGCTGTGGTTCTTATCCTATCTGGAATGACAGTGATAGCAGGAATTAAGCTTGTGTGAGTGAATACAGACCAAAAAGCAACTCAAATGAAGCACAATCTGCACCTGAAGTCCATCAGATTGTTCAGGCTGTCGTCTTTACTGGGATTCATCCTCAAAAAGTGCAAAATCTAGTTCTAAAGCAGTAAATAATTATTATTAAGTAACAACAAAAGTATATGCATAGGTACTGTACAGCTACATGGAGAGGGTGACGAGGAGGTGAGGAATTTGGGATATTTCTAATTTGTTTTCTGTTTTACCTCACGTGCGGGTTTAAATTTGGAGCGCTTGCCTTTTAGCGGCATAGACTGGTCCAGTGAGGCCTGTGACATCACAGGCTTCAGTTATAAACCGCGACAAGGACAGACTTCCACCGAAAGACTCCAGAGACGATGAGGCGAGCAGCGTTTGAAGAGAGCGACACAATCATTTATAAAAAAAAGGCAACTTGGAATTTGGCTTTGGAATAAAATGGAGAATGAGGTAACAGAAGTGGAAACACGATGGGTGATGGATGAACGCCACAGATCAGGGATCGCTTGAAGAGCAGAGGTGAGAATTTACATCCTCCTGACGCCAGCCTCAGGAGGAAGTGACATCATCACTCGACCAGTCTATGTCTCATGATGCTATCTGATTGGTTTCTACAGACGCCGCTTCTGACAACAACCTCTGAGCAGCGTCGGAAACCGATCGCCGCCTCCTGACGACACACAAAGAAGGGCTAAAGGTTGTTCTCAGAGCAGCAAGTCTTTTCAGTCACATTAGCATTTTAACATTTTATATATAAAAAAAAAAAATCAAATTTGAATGGGATCACTCAGATCTATTTTATGCCAAGTTGTGCAATGGGCGCTCAGCTGTGCCGCCAGTTTAAGGCTCCTCCCCATCCAGGAACTCCTGTTTGGGCGTTGAGACGCCGCGGTACCAAGAGCAGGAGTTGTCCGCCCTCTTGATGCAGGCGAAGTTGTTGGCCTGGCGTCCGTACACCTGCTTGTCAATCATGAGGTCCGTCCACAGACACTCCTCAGGGGCGGAGATCTCACAGGGCAAAGAGGGGCAGCGCACGATCTGCAGAGACACAACACAGCGACCCGGTTCTGAACCCACAACCAAACCAGGAATCTATTTAAATGTATATACTGGCCTTTTCTGTTATTTCTATATTTCTATTTCCTATTTAATTCTATTTTTATTCACCACTTCATTTCTCTTTGCTTTGATCCGTCTTTAAGTACGTTAACTTTGTCTGTTAACGTATAGTACTTCGTAAACTCCTTCTTTAAAGGTTCTACACAAATAAAAAGTACTATTATTATACTGCTGAAGTACATTTTCTTTAAACTTCTGTTCTATTCTGGACATTCAGCTGCACGACAACGACTTTGCTCTGAGGGTTGTCTGGTGATGACATCACAGGTCGGAACACGATGTACAGAACAAGAAAACGGCGTGGACTTCACCGGGCATCATCACAACAGGATTAAAAAAAAAAAAAATCCCTTGTTGTTGAAACAATCCTGAAACTTTGGCGGCAGCGACTGCTGATAAACGGGACGTCCTCCATGGCGTGTGCTCAGCGTTCTCGTGTTCTTGCCGTGTTTTTAGACTCATGTCTCATCTTGTCTGTTCCGTCTCTTTCTGTTCTCTCAGGGAAGATAAAGCTAGACCCCCCCTCCCTCCCTTACCTTGCACTGACATCCCGTCTCGTAACGCAGGGTCAGGCCCTTCTTCTGGGTGGTGGTCAAGGAGTCCCAGGGCATGATGTAATCACACAGGGTCACATGCATGCTCCCGTCGGCCTCAGCCTTTCCTGGAAAAGAACGGAGCGAAATTAAAATCACCACAAGGACAGAAAATTCAGACAAAACAAGATTACGAAGAGAGGAAAGTTCCTGCTGCATCACTTTAAGGTCACGTCTGATAAGAGAGTCGGAGTCAGACAGGAAACGCCTTCAGACACGACGAACGCCGCCGTTTGTTCCACGCATGAGTGGCAGCAGTCAAAACAAGACCATATTTCCACTTCACGACTGCCTGCGGAGCAGCTCTTGACATGTTGAGCTCTTTACAGTATGTCCTGGCAGACGCGGCTGACTCACGTTTCGCTGTAAATCTTCCGACTGTTAACTCTTTGAACCAAAGAGAGAGAGGGGTGGGGTGGGGGTTGTGGGGGTGTCGTTTTAAAAGATGCTCCGGTCAGCAGAAAGCTGACTGTGTTTCCCATCGCTCAAGTCCTGCATCTTGGAACGGAAAAGAAGGTCTGAGAGCGAGGAAACGCTGGCTTCAGCAGTTCCTCCTCTTTACTACTCGATATGTAATTAGGGTCCAGCGTTTGTGGGTTCATGTGTCTGCGATGGGGAAACCAGAGTGAGCATGACATCATGATGTCTGCGCCGCTTTTATTAGCAATACCACCCAGATTTATTAGACAAACATTAAAGGAGCAGTTTGAAAATTTGGGAGTTTTACTCCTGGAAGGTCGGAGGAAAGGTTTTCAACGCTAAGTTAACGTAAAATGAAAAAAAAAAAAAACATAAGACAAAAAAAATAAAAATATGCACACATGAACAACTGATGATGGTCCACCAAAATGCTGAAGTAGATTAGTGATGAAATGGTGATGAAAATACTGAGGTTTGTGTTTCACCCATCTGATAAATTGTAATGATTCTGCAAAATCATTGTGGTTATTGTGTAATCGCAGTGATTGTGTAATAATTGCGACAGGAAGAGAAACGAAATCAAAACAGAGAAGTCAGACTCGTAAAAATCAGAACTAGTGAAGACGTGTCGCACGAAAAGACGTGCAGGGTTGTTCCACCGTCGGGGTAAAAAACGTCAAGGTTTCTCGTTGGGAGAGAAGCAAACATCTTTTGTGTGATAATAAAGTCGACGCATCGAACCAACGACCAACCCAACATCCCGCCTCACCTCCAGCGAGGAGAAGGAGATCAAACTGTTCTCTACAGACGAGGTCACTCCCTGTCTCCACAGCGTTTACCCACCAGCGTGTCATTACCCATAATCCATCAGCCTCCACCTCCTCCTCAATGCAGGTCTGTTTACGTCGGGTTCTTATCGTCCGTCTGCGTTTTTATCTTAGTTTGTCCCAACTCAACTTAAAGCAGACATGTTTGACTGGTGAAAACAAGCAGCTGTGTTTCTACACAACAAGTCAGCAGTCATTAAACACACACACACACATACACACACACACACACTTCGTCCTGGCTGGAGGTAATAACAGCTTTGGTCTTGTTGTTGATTCTACGTTATTTTTCAGGGGGGTGGCCCGTTGGGTGTCGTTGACTAGGAGGAGGACCTGGAAGCAGCTGCAGAAACGGTTAACCGGACTAAAATGATGGATCTGGGATTTCAGAGTTTAGACACACTTTCAGAGTGAAACGGTGACTTTTAGGTAAAAGTTTAGTGCCCTACCACAAATTTAAGTTCATCCCGATGTTCCATTGGCTAAAAGTAGTGACGATCAGTTGATTAAAGACCCGAGTTAATGACAATAAACAAAAAACAGATAGCAGCTGCTTAGCTTAGTTTAGCATAAACAACAAAATCCAGAAATACACACCTGAGATCAGGTACTCCTTCTTGCCGTTGGCATCCAGGTCAACGCCGCAGACGGCCGACACGGGCGCAGTGAAGACGGCCTCGATGTCCTGGTTGGGCCCCTTGAACATCTGGAGCAAAACCAGTCCGGGGTCAAAGGTCAGAAGGAAGCATCCAAAGCAGAGCTGAGATGTGCGGCCGCACTCTTACCTTGATCTGTTTGACCTCATACTGGATCCTTTTGATGGGGTTCCCGTAGATATCATTCCCAGAATCCACCTCTCTCTGTCCGACCACCTTTGCTCGAATCACTGCAAAGGAAAAAAGAGGAACAAGGTTTCAGGTTCAGGTCAGAAGATCCACCGAGGATCATCTACCAAACCATTCATCTGGTCTGCTGTCAAAGAATTAAACCCTAACGGTTGACATCAAAACAACAAATGTGAATATTTTCCAGATATTTGATTTATTCCACATTTCAAACAGAACTAGGAAATAAAAGAGACCAATCAGATCCGACCAGCGGAAGTTCCTCTCAAGCAAACGTCTCCAGTTTGGTTCCACCTTGATATTTATGCAAATATGCAGCAGTTGGAGTAAACACATAAACAAACACACAAACACAGCGGTTCACCTGGCTGCAGCTCTTTCCTGCATTCTTCCCAGTCTTTCCACTCATTTCCTGACCTCATTCCGAGCCACAAACTAATGAACGCCGCCGAGCAGCGGGACACAAACCCTGTTATTCACACAGGACACCATGATGGGAGCTCATCCGGTGGTGCATATTTATTTCATCCCCAACACCCCCACACACACCAACCCACCCCCCCACCCCTGTAATGAAGCCCTGGCGGATGGGCCAGTCTAAACAGCATTCACAGCGTGATGCTGAACGCAGCACGACCGCCGGCGACCCGCAGGTTGATCCTAAAGTCACCTGACCAGCAGCAGTCAATCAGCAACCAGGACCCCCACCCACCCATCCGCACCCCCCCTCCCTCGCCGTAAACCGCCGAGTGACCCACATTCGCTCTGCCCCCCTTCCCTCCCCACCAAGATGAACGGCTAATGACTTATACATGCGTATCAGTTGCATTACGCAATGTTTTCCATCCAAAACCCCTTATAAACACACACACACACACAAACACACACACACACACACACACTGCTCAATAATATGGTTGTGGGTACTCCAGCGACCACTAAATCATCCCTGACGGTTCTGGTGTGGTCCAGCGGCTCCAGACGTATGTGGGTCGTCTGTTTAAACGCTCCTTCACCTCCACATGGGAACAGGACCTGAGCCTTCATGGTGGCGACTGGAGGAGAAGAGAGGAAGAGGAGGCGGAACCAACGCCATCACGATGATGACATCACTGGCGTGCGCTGATGCTGCGGAGAATCGGAGATAAATTGGGGTTGTTTCTTGATTCCCGATGATTCACGTTCAGCGTGTTTCATGAACACGTGTGTGTTGTGGCGTGATGACCGGAATCATCACGCCACCCGCCCTCAGGCCCGTCTGACTGGGCAGGGCCCATCAGGGAGGGGGGGGTGGGGGAGTTCCCCTTTTGTGGGCGACAGCTTAGACGGAAAAGCAGGATGTTTGTCCCAGGCTCGCCAACATGTGTGTGTGCGATGGTGTGGTCAGCTCGTGACACCGCTCGGTCGTTGTGGGCGGCGGTCTGACCTGCGGCGTGGCCCCTGAACGGGCGACGAGCGGGAATCCGTCGCACCAAAAAAAATAAACACGGGTTGTTGTGTCGTTGCTCATCGTGGGCGAGCAGACAATGAACTCCTTTCTCCTTTAAACACTCCTCCAGCTTCTCCTCCAACAGCCCTTACATCCTCAGCGTTACCCACAATCCTCTGCCAGACTGGTCTGCAGTCTACACACACACACACACTGACTCACACACCCTTTTATAAACAATGCGGACACACACCTCTATGGCGACACGTCTTGGATCTGAGACCTGGTTGCGGAGTCACACCTGAAAACAGAGTCGCCATTTTTGCTCTAAGAATCTTCGAGGAGGGTAAAGATGGAAGGAAAATGATCCACCCTCCTCTGGAGATCAGGATTATATGTTATTCATGAGCTGTTCTCAAAAAGTTAAACGAATTTAAAAATAGCTAAATCCAATAGATTTTAATGTTAAATTATGAATCTCACAAAACTAAACATCAGTGATGCTTTGGAGCTGCTTTGCTTCCTGATCCTCTGGAAACCTGCAGCCTGTAGATGGATTCCATCAAGGATCAGGAATCCTGGACCATTCTAGAGAAGGAAACCTCTAGTGGGATCCGAAGGAGGCGGCTGCAGCAGGTAAAGCAGGAATATTCCAGAACTGGGGGCCGTCGTCTGCGAGGAATGAGATAAGATTCCTCAGGACTCCGGATCTGTATCAGGTTTGCAGCTGAAGGATCTCTGCTGGGTCTAGAAAAAGTTTTAAGGGACTGAATATCCGGAGCTCTTATCCAGCTTGTATGTGGAAGTGTGTGGTTTCTCATTCTCTGCATATTTTACCTTTGACAGGAACTTTTACAGCTTTTTTCCCTGAAACACACCCTGGACTGACAGCCAGATGTCATCCCTACACCCAGAGAGTGTGTGTGTGTGTGTGTGTGTGTGTGTGTGTGTGTGTGTGTGTGTGTGTGTGTCTGTGAGCGTCCACCACGCCTGGCAGCAGGCCTGCAGTTGTCTATTCCAGTTGTGAATGCTTGTGTGTGTGTGTGTGTGTGTGTGTATGTGTGTGTGTGTGTCCCTGCATTACACCGGAGTAAAAGTTGGGAAAATCCCAGCAGCATTCCTGTAATTCCTCCCGGTACCACCCCTCACAGGAAGAATCAGGGCAGGCATGGAAATAGAAAAAAAAAAAGACGAAGGAAAGCGTAACATATTCTGCGGTTGGGATTCAAACCAACCCCCCTCCTCGAAATCTCACATTCTCCATCCCTTGTCCTCCTCCGGGCTCTTTCCCCTCTCCTGTGCCACGTTGCCCTGCAGGATCCAGCTGGAGCTCCTGAGGGTGAACTCTCCTCCAGACCGGAGCCTCCTTCCTCTGGGAGAGTGAACGTTCACCCCCCCAGCTCCAGCTTTAAGGAGACTAAATCAGAAGGTCATGAGATCTATTAGAGCCCAGAAAGGAACATCTGCTGCTTCAGCTCATTTTAAGAAATGAACCTTGATTTGGACTTTCCTGTGTCCTTCATTCCTTCCTTGTTTTTGGGGACGCACGATCAATACGGTTTGATTCCTAAATGTCTACTTGCGCATCTTAAAGGTCAACATTTCTCAGGATGGTGTGATAAAGTGTGACAACTGAATCTGCGTGGATTTGCAATCTGAACGGGCCTCCACCAGTCTCCAACCTCCAAGCGGGCTCCGGGCGCCTCCGCTCGCCCATTCAGAGAGCGCAGGAGGCGGACTGAGCGGCTGCGAGCGCCCCGTCAGATGTGGAGAAGACTGGACGGGCCAGGTAAATAACAACAACAACAGCAGCAGCAGCAGCAGCAGCGGGTGCTGTACTCACCCACATCCGCGTTGCAGTACGCCTGTTGCGGATGGACCGGGGCGCAGCTGCACGCCTCCGCCGGCTCCTCAGCGCGCCACAGGACGAGCAGCGCCAGCGTGCAAAGGACGCCGTTAACGGACAACGGCATGATGGGGATGCGATGATTTCCAACCCTCTTTGTTGTTGTTGTTGTTGTTGTTGTTTGCTGTGCAGATGCGTCGCAGTCTGGATCCGGCGTCCCCCCCTCCGCCTTGTTCGTTTTTTTAAAATATTATTATTATTTTAAATTAACCGACAACCGACGTCAGCAACTCCGGATATTCTGCGCGCTCAGCTCCGGTAGAATGGTGAGACTTCTCCGTGGGCCCCCCCCCAGGTGGGTCTGGTCCTTGCTGTCTGGCTTTAAGGAGTGTTTTCGTTCCCCTCCGATCAAGCGGCTTTATAAAGCGGACCGTGCTGCTCCGCCTCCCGGTAGTACCGTCTGGACCGACAGGGGGCGCTGCAGCCCAGTCTGAAGCAGCTGCGCCAGTCCGGGGGCCACGAGCTCCCCGGGGCCCACAGACCTGCAGCACCTCTGCTGGCAGGGCTGGAATGTAGCGGAGAGCGTTTACTCGAGTACCGGATGTGTACTTTAGCACACCGGAAGGAGCCACTTCCCTTTTATTAACGTTACACCAGATCACTCACAGGTACATACTGTTCTCAACTTCTGAACCACACGTTTTCTTAACATGTTTGATTACTTTATGAAGCACAACCTAAATTTAAATTTGAATGACCTCATATTAAAAGAAACGTTGTAAATATTCAAGTGATAAAACAGGATCCACAGGATTTTTGAGAGATTATTTTATAAAAATCTAATTCTGAACAGGTTCAGTCAAACTTGTATGAGTTTTTTTGAGTTGTCTTTAATATGAGAGAACATTTCATGAAGAAATTAATCTAATCCAACCCGTCTGAATGAAGATAAAAAGCACATCATGACCAACAGCATGATGGAGGCAGCAATGAGCACAATTCAACTCATATTTGTTTTTAATGTTAAACTTTATTTACCTGTGAGGCTGGTTGAGTGTAGCCCCATGTGATGAAATCTTCAGGAAGTTGTCAGTCCAGGTGGATTGTAGCTGTAGTCAATGAGCCACATTTACTGATTCCATCACTCTGTCTCGGTGATGTCATTCCTCCTCATAACTCAAGTTAAACCAAAATCCTGACAACCTCGTCAGATTAAAAAAAACACAACAAGACACTTCATTTCAAATAATTGTGTGGTTTTAATCCGATTTATACTAAGGATTGTGGCAGGAGCCTCGTTTACAGGTAAATCACGATTACAGGTTGCACCAGAACTACCTCCACCCCTCCAGAAGAGGGCAGTGTCCTCCACCTTTATCTCTACATCCACAGCTCTGGGCCTCAACAGTTCATACATGCACGTTTATAATGTCACCATAAATTCAATACCAGTCTGAAAAGACAAAGTAGAATCCAGCAGTGTTGTAGTTCCTGTCACGTCGTGAAGGCACAGTTGTAGGAAAGCTTCGACAGTTAAGACTGCCGAGTCATGATTCTAACACTTTTGGCCAATTGGAACAACTCCAGTTTAGTCGCACCAGCGTTAATCTGGCATAAGTATGATTCCTGAGATATAATCGTTTGGTTTTTCAACAGACATGACCTCTGACCCCAACTCAAGATGAATCAAGGATGACCGAAACTACCATTAAAAAACACGAGTGACCAAAAATCACCAATTTCTGCCT
Organism: Antennarius striatus; assembly: GCF_040054535.1. Lineage (NCBI taxonomy): Eukaryota > Metazoa > Chordata > Actinopteri > Lophiiformes > Antennariidae > Antennarius > Antennarius striatus. The sequence continues at coordinate 15,037,155 of NC_090796.1, read as the reverse complement.
GACTAAAATGTGAAAACTATTTCCTGATATCCGCCATGAGACCATTAAGATGAATGACATCCACAGATGAGGGAAGGCCGTCCAATCAGAGGCCTTTGTTGAAGTAGACACGCTGAATGGCGTCGCCGTACCGGGACACGATGGAGTCTCTCAGCTCGGGCTCCAGGTGAGACACCGCCATGAAGCTGGAGGAGACAGAGAGAAGGAAGAGAGGGATCAGGGAGACGGGATGATGGACAGACGGAAAAGAGAAGAAAAATTTGTCAGAGCGTAGCGTGAAATATTAAACAAGCAAATGCTGGTTTAATTGCTGATGATTCTGAATATTACGATCAAGAACTTTTCCACCATCCTTCACAAAACAGGTAGATTTATCAGTAGAAGTTGAATTGTGGGTAATGTAGGCAGATGTATTCATTAGAAAGGAGAACATGTTGACTCAGAGTTGTTTAAAATAAGCCCATCAGGCTTGTTACCATCTCTGAGGGAACAGAGAGCAGGCAGTCGGCACCATGAAGATCAAGCTTTAAAAAAAAGAATAAGAATAAAGTTAGATTCAAACCATGAAACCTTTGTACACATACAGATCTCCCCTCCCTGCTCTACTTACAACACTCCCACCATCATCACTTGAATCGGCCCGTGGAGGAAAGTGATTCTCTGTGAGGAGAGACAAAACGTGAGGAGGGACACAAACTTTCATGTTGGAGACTTCAAAGAAGTAAAAAATTCTGACCTGCATGAACTTGAACTTCTCCATTCTCTGCATGATGATGGGCATGATGACTGAGGGAGGAGAAGAAGACAGGAGTCAAGACAGGGAGAGGACGTCTGGGGTTAGTCAACGTGAACTGTACATACTCATTCCTGGTGCAGCCATGGTGATACGAGAGATGACCACCTGAGAGATGCCTTTGACTGCTGCTCTCTACGGGAGATGTTCAACAAGGTTTAATAGTGACGCATGAAATGTGAAGGAAATACTGATCGCTAAAGCGCGTCCACAGCTCTCACCGTGGAGTGGCCCAGCTTGTTCCCGTTTTCATCCGTCACAGCGATGCCACTCAGAATTTCCCTGAAACAAAAACAACAAAATGAAATGAAGAAAAGCAGAAAGCTAGCTGACGTATGCTAGGTGCTAGAGGGAGGATGAGTAACAGGTTTCCGTGCAGAGGTTGTTTTTTTTAAATAAGCTTTGCATAAATTAATCAGAGCACAAACAGAAACACAGCAGGACTCACTGTTGCCTCATCATAGGAATGTTAACACAGTTGGCTGCTGCTACCGCGACAAAGGGGACCCAGCGAGCCACGAGGGGAGGGGCTTTCTGTGGGATGGGGAGACAGATCGGTGTTAAGACGATGTCTTCTGAATGGATCGACAGCCCACTGCTAACCATGGTAGATAGTCACTGGCCGGAAGTCTCCTCAAGCTAATACCCTGCTAGTGAAGTAAAGTATTACCTCAAGATGAGTGACTCCACATACTGTCCATATTTTTGTTCGAAATATGAGGGAAAATCCAAAACAAAAGTACAAATACAAGTTGTTTGAGTTATAAGTTGTTGGACTTACAAGTTCAGTGACGGAATGGATTAAACTTGTATGTCAAGGTAGGACTGCACTCAGATCCAGCACCACCAAGAAAACTAGCGAGAACTAAGAGAGGTTGGATTTAAACCACTACAAGTCACTTATGTATCTGTAGCAATATTCTGTAGTAGAACTCCATGATGTCTTTATCAGACTACCTCATTACTTATCTGCTCATTTCATTTCATGTTATTATGAATCTAAACTCATTATTAAGACACAGTAAAACAAGGGTGGTAAACAGTCGTATAAAACAGTTTGTGTTGTGCGTGTGTGTGCACACCTTTGTGTAGAGGTTGAGTCCGACTGCCGTTGCTAAAGCTGTGCTGGTCGCTGTGACGTAAGCGACTCCGATCTGCCTGACAGAAACACCCCGTTTAACTTTAGATTCAGCTTTGTCCCGCTGCTGCCTTCAGCAGTCACTTCAACCTGGAGTCGGTTGACGTGATTCCAAACCAAAGGCCTCAGATCTCTGCAGTAGGTTCTTACTTGGGAGTGATGGGGGAGGCAGCGTTACGGTTCGTGTAGTTGACCAGAGCGTTGAAGGACTGATTCACCCACTGCCAGAACACCACAGCAGGAACAGTCCTGGACACAGACAGACATGAACCTTCATGCTATCCCCATCACGATGCGACCAAACACTTCGGTCGCTCCTCCGTACCTGTAGAACTGCAGCATGAAGCCGGTGATGGCCATGCCTCCGGGCACCTGGAACGACATGCGGCCGATGATATTCATTCGGTCACCCGTGTCTGGGTGGAAGGCAGAATCGTAGAGCTTCTTAGCGTAATGGAGCTGCTCCACTGTGGTGCCTGGAGGGGTGGATCCCGCCCTGAGGAACACCAAAAACATGAAGACTGACTTCAACACCAGCTACATACAGAAACATTCATGCATGGACTGTTTTCATAAAGCTTTTCCCATTTTCAGTTTCTGTCTCCTCACCTGCAGCTTTCGACCAAAGCTTTGGCCTCATCCAGGCGCGAGTCGGGTAAGACGGCCGTCCGACAGTCTGTGATGTTGAAGAAGTGTTTCAGTCGGCCCATAAACGTGGACTGATCCCATCGCGGAGCATCAATGTCAAAAGAACTCAAAGCCATTGTGGTGTTAACAAGCAGCCCCAACTTGATGCATGAAATAGTGTCCGTCTGCAGGAGGCGACTCAGCAGCTGCAGCTGAAAACTGAAAAAAAAAGATGGTAATTAAATATACTGCAAAACAAAGACATTACAGGAGGCCTGACCTCCTGTGAGACGGAACTAGCCAGGTCTGGTTGAGTCCATGATGCAACAAAACAGCTCCTTTGAACCTTTGAACTCCAATTTCTGTAACGAAAGCGCACGTTTATCGATAACACTGGTTGATTGATTAGTTGTTCAATGGAAAAGGAAGTATTTAGATTGATGATTCACATTTAAGTCATTTTAATCTTTAAGTAACAAACATTTGCTGCATGCACATTTTCAAATGTCAAGATTTGATGCTCTTCTTTGTTTCATGTCACTGTTTAAAAAAAATCTTTACATCTTAGAATCTGACCAGCACTAACAAGACACATTAGTTTGTTTTAGGGTTTAAGGAATTAAAGAAACTGTAAGTTCAGACCTCCAGGTTTCCCATCAAACCAAAATTTGTTAAAATTATGTTATTCTTGGGCTGGTCACAGTCGTTTTGGTGCTTTTTATAACAAATGTTCCATAAACAGCATGCGTAAAAGCAACTTGATCTACTTCAATCTAACTGGTAAATAAAGAAATACATCTTCTAATGATTTATGTCCTCTCTAAAGCAAAACTATCTGCATCACTTGGCTTCAGCTTTTCCAAAGTGAGAATTTCATATTATTTATGATTAATTGGTCACAAGAAAAAGAGACTAGTTTGACAATTCCACCTTGTGCTGAAGAAAATATAAAACATTATAAGTTTCAGATCTTTGGGGCAAAAGTATTAAAAAAGTGAATCACCAGAATAAACACTGGAGTCCTCAAAGGAGCCTGAAGGTTACTGGTTCAAATTTATTTTACAGCTGCTAAAACAATTAGCTGATTAAACACTCAGCATTAGAACTAAGAGCGTTTTTATGACTTTTTTTTTTTTTTTTGGTGGCCATATTTCACATGAATTTTTCAGAGGTCAGTGAGCAAACTATTTTTGTTGATGTCGCTTAAAGTGAAAGCAGTGGGTTGTGGTGTGAACCCGGTGGCGCTGCAGCCCCCTCCCAAACACCTGGACCTGCTGTTTGCACTGGGTTTGAAACCCCACACAGGCTTGAGCAAACAGACTCTTCTCCTCGCAAAGAATTCCTCCGAGCCAAACTTCCTCTAGAAATCATTGACCACATCCTGGTAAATGGTTCCACTGGTTGTCATTCTGGGTGTTTGCAGCTTCAGCATTTTTTTTCTTTTACTAAACCCGAAGCTGCTGACTGCAGCCCAAGATACTGAAGCACCCCACTGAGCATCCTCATCATAATGTTACTAGTAATTTACTGCAGTTATTCTACAAGGCCTCACAACAGAAACACAACCTTTGTGGTTAATCTTTCACAAATATAGGGTGCATGAGAAGAGGATTATATCAGTGCTCTCTGGAGGCTCAGTCCGGCTGTAGCTGGATTGTTTTCTTAGCAAGTAGGACGAAGGTCTGCAGAACCTAAAGGGAACCCCAGGATCAACAAAAGTCAATATTACCACATCTGCATCAAGGTCATGCGTATGGGCTCAAACTAGGTCATCAAAGAAGGATTTTAAAAACACACAGAATATGACAATATTAAAGCACATGCTGTAATGAAAATGGTCAATTGTTCAACTGATTCTTTGCTTACCCTGCAGAAAGTCTGAGAACTATGAAAAAATTCTCCTCTCTGTTTATCAGCGCCAAGAATGCAGTTGCAAAACAAAAAGCTATTGACAATGTAGATAAGGCAAAGGAAAACCGTAACGGTCACATTTAAAAAGAAGAATCAGTCAGTTTGGTATATTTTAATGATAAATTACTTTGGAGAACAACAAGCTGCTATAAAGACTGTCAGTGAATGTTGTGGTTCGTAACTAAAGCTAGAAAATACAATATAGGACGTAATTTGAAAGAATTCATATTGAGGTCACAGAGGTAGCAACAATCAGAAGGAAGCTATGCTGTGAATCATATCTTCATCTTTCAATTTACTCAGGAGCAACATGTATTGAATGAACTGAGAACCTAGAGAGACATATTGAATGAACATCGTGATGTATTGAGGAAAAGTTGCAACCAGACTGACATCACGAAATCACGAAGAAAATGTTTACTGAGATTATAAAGTTAGAAATGGGGTCAGTTTCTCATCAGCTTCTATACAACCAGACATCTTTGTCTATCATAGTCAACTTTATTTTCAAATGTACCATAAATGGTTCCAATTCCTCAATGGAAACATCTTCAAGCAGAATAACCTCAATGACTGATTTACCATTTTAGCAATTTTCCAAACAGAAACACAAAATAGTCTCTAGTTCTTATACATGGGGATTGTTTTTTTCTGCAGACACTAATGTTAGCCACAACTGCAGGATGGTGAGAAAGGTTAGCATGAACATACTGCACTTAAATTATTTCAGAGAGGCTGGACAAACTGGATCTGCAAGGTTGGATCTGCATATAGCTCTCATCTGAATACAACTCCAGACCAGCTTAAAACGCTGATAGCCTGTTTTAGGCGTGTATCTAACATGTACAAGTACACATCATATTACTGTACACTCATGTCGTGTCTGAAACAAAGTGAGATCTGGATCAAACTGCTGTTACAGTGAAGACACATCCAAAGTGATGCAACTCACCGCTCGGCTTGCCAGCGGAATGAGACTGCAGCACCGACATGGAGCCAACAACCGACCGAAGCATCAACACAAGGGGATGTCATATATGACGATAAATACAGAAAACTTACCTTTGTTGGTCTGTTCTACCACCCAAAGGAGAGCCGGGTCATGTCTGTCAAACGTGCTCGTGTGGCACAGTGGAGTCCTGCGCACGTGGCACACGATTGTCCAATCACGAGCCGGGGCAGCTCCCTACGTAACACCCGAAGGGTGACAACCAACACTAGACAAATAGTACAGTAATTATAGGGGTTTTTTTAATAGTAAATAAACGTGAAAAAAATTTAACCACTTAATTATCTCATCTAACGGCTACTACCTACTATTTAGTAGTTTGTAAAACTCTTCCACTTTCATATATTTACAAGAATAGCCCTGTAAAACTGTCCATTGTTATGCTAACTGTCAAGCTAATTACCTCTAAAAGACGGGTTTTTTGTGCTTTTGGTGAAGCAGCGACTTCTGTAAGTTGTTGCAACATCAACGAAAAATAAATATCCGTTTATTAAAGTGTCTTAACTAAATTTAATCCATGTTTAAATCCATATTTGAATACCTTTTAGCAAAGAGCTAACGACATCAACACCCCCCTTCCTCCACAATTGGACTCGCGCTCGAGTTTTGTGCGTAACTGTGCGTCTGACGTCACTCCCCTAGTAACCCTCGGCAGCGTCTCCAGGAAAGAAGGCAACAAGATGGTGAGGTTAATTTATCGGAATAATTAGCCATTATGCTCTCGGACGAAGTTTTAAACGCACACATATTCGACTTTGGTAGCTCTTCCCCGAATAGAGCTGCTCTTTAATGGCCACTGCTGTCCGCAATGTTCCGAGAAAAACAACGAATTGCAAAGGCTGCATTGTTGCTTCGTATCAGTGGAGATTAGCATTAGCTTACGTGTAGCTCATATTTGCGTACCGTTATGCAGCCCATTGAAACATTAGCCGCCAAGGCTAAAGAAAGCCGAAGATTGTTCGACTAACTAACTCTGGATCTCATTTTATTCTCATATATTTGCACCGTTCAAACATCTCTCTTGGAATAAAACACTTCCACGGCCTTTCAGTGAGGAGCGGATGGGAAGAGGAGCATTTCTACAATGGCGATTAGCTGCAGCAGTTCTCCCATGCCCCCCCCCCCCTCCTTCCCAGAGGAAAGTTAGCGTCTCATCTCATGGCTGTTTGTCTCTGATCTTTGCAGGGATTGCTGTCCATTCTGCGTAAGCTAAAGAGCACACCGGACCAGGAGGTGAGGATACTGCTGCTGGGTCTGGATAACGGAGGGAAGACCACCCTGCTCAAGCAGCTGGCATCCGAGGACATCAGCCACATCACCCCCACGCAGGTATGGAGGAACGTTTCATCACACAAACCCACCAGGGTGGCCTCACCCCGTGGGGGGGAATCTTCTGCTCCCCCCCACCAAACTTTTATTGATGTGTTTTTTTGTTGACTTCAGGGATTCAACATCAAAAGCGTCCAGTCTCAGGGAGTTAAACTGAATGTTTGGGACATTGGGGGCCAGAGGAAGATCAGACCGTACTGGAGAAATTACTTTGAAAACACAGATGTGCTGGTGAGTAGAGAAATATTACACCACATATTTATGTTCATTGAAGATCTGTTGCATACGACTCAAAGAGGAACCTTTCTTTTCAGATTTATGTCATTGACAGCGCAGACAGGAAGAGATTTGAGGAAACTGGTCAGGTATGTTGTTTTTTTTGTGTCCTGATATCCTGAAGAGATGCCACTTAACCTTGTGTTCATTATTCTCTTCTCAGTGAATAATCTGGTATAATTATTACATCGTTAGAGCAAATCATACCTTAGGTTATCAAGCCTTTCACGTTTCTAATCATGCACAATTAAATGACACTATTGCCATTAGAATATTTCCTTTATGGATTTACAATGTCAACAAGAGTGATTAAAAAAGTGTGTATTCTATGACTGAAATTAAATCCTTTTAAATCACAGGTAGTTAAATATTAAAGGTGAGCAGCTATACCTGTCTTGGCCTTTGTTTTTGTTTTTTTGTCATTCAATCCAATCCAATCTTTATTTGTTGAGCACTTTACCACAACCGCAGTCGATCTAAGTGCTGTACAGGCGAATTGAACAGGACAAGCTTTAATTTTTATGACTAAACTATCGTCAGATTTTGAGTTCAATTTTTGGTTTTACCATGTAGCATTGGAGGTTTCTAAGTGACTGTATGTTTAGGGTTAGGGTTGACTTAGAACGCTCTAAAACTCTTGTCTCCAAACGCTTTCCATTAGCGGACGACACCGACTTTGTACAATTCACAGATGATTGTGTGTTGTAGGAGCTGGCTGAGTTGCTGGCTGAAGAGAAGCTGAGCGGCGTTCCGATGCTAATCTTTGCAAACAAACAGGACCTCCTGACGGCCGCCCCCGCCTCTGAGATAGCAGAGGGTCTCAATCTGCACACCATTCGGGATCGCATGTGGCAGATCCAGTCCTGCTCCGCTCTCACCGGAGAGGGGATTCAGGTGGGTGCAGATGGGCTACTGTTTTGTTCTGTCTGAACTACAAACAAATTATTGATGGTGGTTCTTTTTCTTCGATAAAATGAACCTGAGTATTTCATGTCTAATGCAGCATATCCTCTTCCTCTCATACGCTGCTGTCTCTTGCATTCACTTTTAGGAGGGCATCAACTGGGTCTGCAAGAGCGTCAACTCCAAGAAAAAGTAGCTTTGCTTCAAGTCGTCTGCTACTCAAGAGGAACTGACTCAGCTCCCTCCTGAGCCTTAGTGCTATGGGATATCCCTGTGAATGTAAACACACTACTAATCCAACATGGACTCAGAGTTTTTAACCCTCCTGCATCACTGGATCTCTGTTTTTAACCAATCGCAAAACATCTCTGTAAAGTGAAGGGACTCTAAAGGGAAATCAGCTCCACCCAGATGACCCCCATAACCTCCCAGTCCCAGCCGATCCCCGTCACCATCCATGGCCTGTCAGGACATCAGAAATTCCCATTCCACTGCTGTCTCTTAATGGACTTCCATCATTATCTTCTTAACTCTTTTTTTCCACAGGTTGACATTTGTAGTTGTGTTTTTTTTAACCATTCCACAATCGCTGTTAGCACTTTTTGCTGCTGCGGCTCTGTTTGAGGTGAGGTATATTTTTGTAACTGTTTATTTATGGTGAAGTAGAAAGTAGAGTGCTTTCGACCAACAGCTGGTACGTGTGATTTTAACTCATGTCGGAGAAACGGTCCAACTGTCCCCACTAAAGAACGATCCTCTACATGTTAATATGTATAAAAAAAGACAACATTAAAGGGTTAAGAGCGCTCCATTTTTGGATTAAATGTAAATAGCTTGGCCCCGAGTTCACTTATATTCTATGCACGTGTTATAGAATATAAGAAACGCTGTTGTACTTTGTAGTCTATGATGTTGGAGTGTCTAATATTTGCTGGGAGGGTTTTCACAAGCTTAGACGTACTGTACATCATGATGCATTTCTCTGTGGTCTTTTGGCTAGTGAGGGGATTCACCCTTTTGCATTTCCTTTTGATATTACTGAATGTAACCGGTCCAGAACTGGAGGTACTGTATGTGAATAAAAGATGAGAAAAATAAGGAATAGATGCAGCAGTTCCTTCCTGCAGTAACCATGAGACATTTTGGTTTTTTTGTGATTCTCTCCAGGCTTTAGTGGTCACACACTCGCAGCAGGTGGAGCAGCTGTTCATGACAACCATAAGTTTGTGACGAATTTTCTGTTGGAGACAGCAGCGCTGCTAAATTTTACAGCACTGGACTCTTAATAAATCATACTGGGATTATGATGGGAATTAGAATTTTATATTTCTGAAAACAAAGCTCAGCTGCTCTGGGAAACGGGTCCTATAATTAATTACACATGGCTGTGTTCATAAGAACAATCTGTCTCCACTGAATAATTCAAATACTGTAGTTCAACTCCACCTTATTTGCCTGTGGATCAGCGAAGCATGACCTGCAGGACTGTCTGCTTAATAAACTCAGAGAAGGTTAAAGGCAAACTTGAAAATCCAATTAGGACTTTTATTCCCCATATAAACTACAAAACATTCAGAGAGCACAATACTTGAATAAAAGAATCAGAAAACACAGTATGTTCTAGACGATGGCAAAAAAGACAATTCTCAAGGCGTTTCGAATCACCTTCTCCGCACCCAGGGCATACTGTGATTTTTCCTCACGTCGAATTAAGTGATTAATTATTCTTTGACAATGCAATCATTTGTTTACTATTCTATGTATTTTTAATACATAGAACAGAATACATGTAATCCACGATTGCAATCCATGATTATAATCTGCTTTATTTGTTATACACTGATGGTCAGGGATGAACCTTTCTGTTGCCACACTCTGCCCCTCCAGATCCATATTTTAATCTCCCAGATTGGGATTATGATTGGAATCCATTATGAGCCAGATTGGAAGACATTTTGCAGACAAACAGATGAATCTGAGGAGATATGTGACGATTCAAAACAAGTAGAATAAAACAGAACTAACTGCTACCTGCTTTGCTCTTATTGTCTGACCTGTTCTAGTAATTTTATTTCACTACAAGCTTTTTAAATCAATAATGACACTTCAAGATCAGTTCTAGAACACACAGCCTGTGACCTGGAGGATGGTACAATCTGTATTAAAGGCACAAAAAAACATCTCGAAAAGAAGTGAGGAGATATTAAATTGAATGTGTTCTAACATGCGGCAGCTTCAGGCAGGTGGTGCTGCATCCACCTGGTTGAGTGAACGCCTCACCGCCCTGCAGCTGAGGAGGAGAAGCTGCACAGTTTGGATCTGATCTCCTACTGGGCTGACTTTCTTAGCTGGAGGGCTGCAGGTACGTGAGCTCACCTGCGTACCTGTGCTGCCGACGTGTGTGAGGGATGAAGCTGAGTTATGTGTTTTAAAGTGTGTGAGCCACCTGTGCTTCTCTAAAATATCCTCATGCTTCCACACATGTCCACATGTTTGTGTTAAGGATGTGCCGGTGATGTGCTGTGGAGTCCTGAGGCTAATTCTGTCGTTATTTGAGCTCCTTCCAGCTCAAACTGGATTTAAATTATTTCATTTTTTGGTATTTTCACACAGGTTTGTGTGTTTGTACACAAACTGCTCCTCATCAGTAGAATGATAACCGTCCTGTCCATTCGGGAGGTGGCCTGGATATATTTATTGCTTATCGGACATGACATCATCATCAGCCCTCGCCTTGTTTTCTGTTGGGAGGTGAAACAGGAAATATTTCTAGATTAACTCTTGTCCATTTTTCTGTTTCCAGAGACTAACAGGAAAAAAATTCCATCAGCCGTGCTCGTTATAAAGTAGGAATATGTTCCCATAATGCAACGGTGCATCACGTTCATGTGACTGTGTCCTTATTTAGCAAAGCCAGCATGGTTTTAAGGCATAATGGAAAACTAAATATAATTTAATCCCTAGAGGATAAAACTTTTCCTTGTCTGTTCGATAGATTGAAATGAAATTTCATCCAATCAATAAAAAAAAAGTCCCTTCCAGTCTCAGTTAAATGATATACGCATGACAAATACATGAAGCACGGTGAAGGAACAGGCTATCAGTTTTTCCCAGAAGGAGACATTTGGAGGTGTTAAGTGTCTTAACAGTGCATTCTGGCTGCAGGAACAGTATGTTGTGTGTTTTACTTGTACAGGATTGATTCAGAGAGCCTCAGAGACTCACTAACAGCCTCCTCTTCTTCGCTCACAATGACTCTCATTGTCCGGCTTCCTCTCCTCGCAGAGACAGAATGTACCGGTCCTCTTTTCTCTAAACACAAATGCTTTCAATGCAGAATATACAGAATTATGACTTATTTCAGGTCCATAATTTCTGATCAGGACACAGTCCAGCGTTCCACATTATAATTAAACCTTCTGCAGAACGCAGCAGCTTTGTTTAGCATAGCATGGCGTAGCATCAAACTGTATATAACAGGAAATCTTCCTTCTAAAGATGATTAATGAGCTGCTTCCAGTGCCTCTAAAGCTCATTAATGGACACGTTGCAGCATTTTAGTTTCAAACTGTGAATTTAAACAACCTTTGCTGTAACTCAGACCTGACAGGCCCCAGCAGGAGGCCCCCCCAGTTTGCTTGACAACTGGTTTAACCATAAAATTAACAATTTAAACAACATCTCCAGTTTTTTTGAGTCTTAGCTATGCTAAGCTAAGCTACCTGGCTGCTATAATCACATTAGCATATTTTCCACACTGTTGTTTGTGTGTGTGTGTGTGTGTGTGTGTGTGTTTGTGTGTGTGTGTGCGTGCGTGCATGCATGTGTGTGTGTGCATGTGTTGAGACATATCAGGGATGCAGGCGACCAAATTAGTGCCTTTCCCCTCGTGGTGGATCAGACAGCTGTGCAGCAGCTGTGTGTGAGTGTGAGAAAATGTATATCAGGAGAGGGTGTGTGTGTGTGTGTGTGTGTGTGTGTGTGTGTGTGTGTGTGTGTGTGTGTGTGTGTGTGTGTGTGTGTGTGTGTGTGTGTGTGTGTGTGTGTGTGTGTGTGTGTTAGGAGTGAAGGCTGGGAAAGCAGCGTTGTGATTTACGCTGCACCTCCGACCTCACAGATCTTGGCTGGATGTGTCTCTGCTGATGTGAGAAAAGAAGCATCAGCCCTCAGCTTCTAGCAGGGAGAAAGGAGAGAGGAGAGGAGAGAGGTGGGAGCATGCAGAAACCAATCTGAAACGCTCGACGCATGAAACACAGACAATGTGCCTTCAGCTCCTCCAACAGCTGCTGCAACGCTTCCCCTTCCATCACATGACCTCCAGCAGATAATTAACAAGAGATGATCGATTTCTCCCGAGCATTTTCAGGATATTGCATTAATTCTGGCACTATAGTTAATTACTGACCCTGGTGAGCTGCCCCGGGTGAACAGAGTGTCCTTCTATCCAGATCTACAGACACAGTAAACAGGGGTATATTCTGGCTTCAGTCCAGCTCTCCATCGTGTCATGGAATCCATTCGGTGGGTTCTGTGCAGACAAACAAACCCTTATAACCTCCCCTCCTACTAAATCCATCCTGTTATCTATTCCTGCTCATCTTCCACTCAGCTTAGCATTAAATATTGAGAGCTAGCCCAGCTGTCTTTATGGTTGTTTCACTCATACCAGGGTTTCAATAATAACTGCACTGGTTTTATGGAAGTGCGTCTTTTGTAAACCTTGATCCAAGTCTGTGCTAAGCTAAGCTAGCTTCCTACAGCTTTAAATTCATCAAAAAGCCACAAGAGTGGAATCAATCATTCTCCTCCGACTCACAGCAACAGAATGATTCCCCGAGAGTCAAACTATTCTTTAAGTTGCTGTTTTGGAGGCTGAATTAAATAACTTCAGCGCGTCAGCAGATTCCATCCTCATCGGTTAACGGTGGAGCTTTCACTCTCCTGAAGTATTTTTTTTATTTCTATTCCCTGTTCTCTCACTCAAACACATGCACACAAGTGCATCATCCCTGCTGGTGGGAGTAGGATTGAGGCTTTTAAAGTGCTGGGTTGGGTGAAGCATTAACACAAATCAGGCCGAGAGGAACGGACACTGACATCTCGTCTCCATCCTGTTTGGTCTCCTCAGACCTTCACCCACGCATGGAGATGTTAAAGGTTCCTCTGGAAGGATCCTTCTTTGTGTTAATGCATCTTTTGAGATGATGCATGAACTGTGAGAGGAGAAGGATGGAAGAGGAATGTAATATCCTAGCTCCAACAAGTCTGGATCGCTTTTTTCTTCCATAATATATCAGTTTAAAATCTGCCTCTGGTTAGCAGGACGCATCCCAACCTGTTGGGATGCACACACACACACACACACACACACACACACACACACACACACACACACACACACACACACACACACACACACACACACATTCCTTGGATAAAGGTTAGAACACAGATGTTTTAGCTGAAGATTATCAAACACAACCACATTTTGTCACCAACTTCATCCCACAAACAAGGAAACAGGATTTTCAGTTAACAGGTTTAAAGACGTTTATTTATTTGGAACCCTTCTCCAAATCACGTGTTATTTTTCCATTTCACAAAATATTTACAAAAAGAAGATACTTTTGTTTTTTTCATCTTTATGACTGATGTAAGAGCTCCGTTTGAGGGTGACTACTGCTTACATCATTGCAGTACAGTTTTGTTCTTTTAGAAAACGTTCATGAAAAAAATGTATCCTACTTTTTTCTTTCGTCCACTCATTTTAAAACTGCATAGCCCCCGCCCTGCCCCGCCCCCCGCCCGCCCACACCCCCTGCCATTGTTCTTCTTTTGAGTGCTTTAAAAAAAACCTCTTCCTTGCATGCTTTCAGCTGCAAACAGGAAGCCAAGAGCTTGTGTGCTTATTGAGAGGAAGTGACATCTTTGCCCTGCAGGAAGTACAATTACAGCATCGTCAGGTCCTCCAGATGCTTGATTGGTTTGGTCTGTCCAGTCTCGCCCGTCCAGTCAAAGAGCGTCTTGGAGACGAGCAGGAAAGGGATGCGTGTACCAGATGACAGAATAAGTACTAAAACAGTCTTTGTCAGAAGGGTTTCTGTCCAATGGGAAGCCTGGTAGCAGGACAGGAGCACCAGGGATTGGGTTCAAGCTCCCGAAACTCCAAAGCCTATCATATGCAGCTCTAGTGTCTGTGGCTCAGCATCTGTAGTCCGGGCATAACAAGGCATCCACAAGTGCATTGTGGGTGTTCCATGGAAGAGCATTTTGTTTTTAAGCCGTACGATCCATCCCTGAACTCGGCAAAGAATGGAAGAGGTGCCATGAAAATAAAAACCAAGAGTCACCGAGGGACTGCGGTCGTCCTTTAAGCGATCTATCGAACAAAGTGAGCTGGGAAGAGAAAACATGATGCTAATAACATAAGGCAATTGACCTCAGTACAACTGGGCGGGTGATTACATCTGAGAAACATGAGGTGCTAGACTGGAAAGGTCAACACTGCTATGCGTGATCACTTTTCCCTTTAGGGTTCACTGAGAATCCGTGAAGAGGCATGAGAGGATTTTCCTGACTGAAGTCTATGGATTCAACTCCTGCCCTATAAATAAAAAAGACGCGTCGTTCGTTTTCCTCTCGTTGTTGTTTTACGTGTAAAACGCTGAGCTAAGTCGTGCCAGAGTGAACGGCTAGACACTACGTGACACGCTGAACACAAACAAAATGAGCAAATAAAAACACGGAGAGATCGACCCTGCCCCCGAATGTGTATACATGTTCTAGATCTGTGTGTGTGTGTCTGCATATACATTAATATTTAAATGTATAGTATAGTATAACTGCAGTGTTTTTATCCAGTTAATAAATCATTAAAGGTGTGCTATTTTGATGCCTGTCTTTATATCCAAGTAAGTCTGCATGTGTGTGTGTGTGTGTGTGTGTGTGTGTGTGTGTGTACTCTGTTAACTGGTAACATAGTGCTTTGTAGAGGGCTGCCCGTACAGCCCATAGAAATCTGCATGTCTGTGTGTCTGTGAGGCGTCAATCCAGTCCCTCACCGCCAAGCCCTGCATGGACGGACCCCCAGAGGCCAGGCCGGGAGGTGGGGGGTAGTCCTGGGCGCTGACCCAGGGGAAGGAGCCAGAGCGCGGGTACGGCGGGTGGCTGCGGTGGCCAGACACCGAGGGCACCCCGGAGCAGTAGCAGTTATCCATGGTGCACACCAGGATCTTGCGGCCGCCGTACTGCGGCAGCACGGCCTGCTGGGAGGAGTGGGAGGAGCCGCTGCTTCCGGGAGGAAAGTGTGACGAGCCGAACACGGAACCTGAATGGTGATTGGTCAGAGAGCCGCTTCCGCTTCCCGTCCCGCCGCTCTCGCTGATGTGAGACGGGCCACAAGGGCCGAGGGGCGGCTGATTGGTGGACTGGCCTTCCCCGGAGGCGGAGCCAGAGCCCAGGTACGGCTGCTTGGCTAAAGACGAAGAGGAAGAGGACGAAGAGGAGGAGGAGTCCTTGAAACCAGGAGCTGTGTTTTTTCCGACGTTCCCGTTTCCCTCTGGGAAGGCAGTGGAATGTTTCCGTTTCTCCGCTCCGGAGGCGGAGCTCTGACCGCTGGGATACGCAGGAGCGGACTGCAGGAAGGTGGAGGGGGGGGTGATGGGAGCTGGGAGGGGGTAAGAAAGAAGAGCAAACGATGGTTACTTCCAGTGACGACATCCCTGGATTCTAAAAAGGAGAAAACGTTGGGGGGGTCCTACCTTCCAGTGTTCTCTTCAAGCTCTTCTCTCTTTTAGATATTTCAGAGAGGAACAGTTTGGAGTTCAGATTCCCCACTTTATAGGGGGGGAGGCTGCTGCCCACGCACGCCTGAGACCTGCAACGGCAGCCGGGATGCAAACACAGTTCAGCATAAAAGCGACACAAACACAATGAGACATTTTAAACATCTCGACACGTGCATCCCCCCACCTGTCTGTGAGGATTTTGACTGGTTTGGTGTTCTTCATGAAGCTCAGCTCCTCCGCCTTGCTGAAGGCGGTGTGCAGGGAGCTCAGGAGCTTCTGGGCATCGTGGCGTTGCTCCCCCAGTGCCAAAACCTGTGCAGCGTTCTCCTGGCAGAAGCGAGCCTGAGCCCGGTCCAGCGCCTCCAAAGTCCGACCCAGATCCTCCTCCAGGAGCTGGTGCATCCGCTGATACTGCAGGCGCACCTCCTCCTTCAGCTCGCAGACCCGGTCCTGGGGGGAGAAACAACCACAAACGCCATCAGACGTCTGCTCAATGTTTATCGGTTTGAAAAAAAAAATGCGCGGCCATGCCTGGCGAGCGTCAAAGCGTACCTCCACCACGCACTTGTCGGAGTCAAGTTTGCAGAGCTGCTCTTCGATCTCCTGCACTCGCTCCTCCACGCGCTCCTGCTGCCTCAATAGGGTTTGCTGCCAAGTGAGGAAAAAAAAAGCCACAGAGAAAGGAGCCATTAATCTTTGAGGAGTTGCAACCTGGGCTAGCAGCTAGCATCCCCCCCCCCACACACACACACACACACACACACCCACCCCCACCTCCATGTCTGAGATATTAGAATTCGTGGGCAGGCTAATTTAGTCTCCATCGAACACACAATCCCTGTGGGGGAGGAGGAGGGGCGCGCTGCCATAGTAACCCACAGCTATTTTGTGTTTGCATTAGTGAGAGAGGACTAGTGCTGGAAAGAAGGGATGCTGGGGAGGGGGCAAGCCGGCACAGATAAATAAATGGGCAAACGGAGACATAGCAGCTCCGGCAGCTTTGTGCCTCCTCTCTGGGCTCCTTCAGGATGAACACGCTTCACACAACGGAGGCCGATCGGACGCCGCTGAGGCTGAAAGCTGGTGTGATTGGTCGGATAGCGTGCGGACAGGATGGACGCTCATCGAAGAATAAACACAGACTGAAGGCTCCATGTTGGAGCAGCGATCCTGTGTGAGGCCGCCTGCGTTAGAGCGCAGCAGGAATGTCAGTGACACAGATTTACAATCCGTCAACTTATTAATATTTAATGTGAGATATGAATTATTCTCAATCAACATATAATGAAGGAGAGGCACAAGGATGAGATGCTGAGTTGATGACAATGTGTTCCAGCAGCTGCTTTCAGTCTAAATTAATTAACGATTAATCTCTCAATTATGAAATTCTTTTAGATTCTAAACCATAAAATAACAACAACATAAAAAAGGATTAATGTTATTTCCCAGATCAAAGATAAACTCTATAAAAAGGCATCTTTTTTTATTGTCGATGATTTGATTCTGTTGTTTTCATTTCATTTTCTCGACCACAATGGTCAAAAAACAGGATTAAATCTGTAATTAATCCCACAACTCAATAATCTGTTGTCTGTCTGTTTAC
This sequence comes from Antennarius striatus, assembly GCF_040054535.1. Classification (NCBI taxonomy): domain Eukaryota; kingdom Metazoa; phylum Chordata; class Actinopteri; order Lophiiformes; family Antennariidae; genus Antennarius; species Antennarius striatus. The sequence continues at coordinate 15,019,779 of NC_090796.1, read as the reverse complement.
CGGCTACCATCATTGGAACCGGGGGGCTCGTCCAGAACAAACAAGATGGGGGGGGGAATTATTTTTTACATTTGAGTTTTATCCTGATTCTGCTTTCAGCACCATCTTTATCAGCTGTGTGTTGGCAGATCAAGATAATCTGCCCTGGATGGTTGTTGGCGTTCTTCTGCTCTGCGCCAAAGGTGGAAGGTCACTTGTAGCTGAACCTCGATCTAACTACGCAATCCTGTATGTTAGCTTTATGACACATAGACCAAAAACAAGATGGATCCGCAGACACGGGAACAGAAGGACGTGGATCTTTGTCTGACTTTTCATACTGTTTGTCAATAATGGTTATCATGTATGTTTACTGGGATTATTTACGTGTTTTTACATCAAAAGACTTCATATTGTCTCACAGCATCACGCATGAGAGCCCAGAGCCACAATTATCCTGTTAAGATGAAGCCTGGTCATCATCATCATCATCAGCACATCACTCCAACCAAACATCAGCTGATGATCCTCAGTGATCAGCTGATTCTCATCAATGATCAGCTGATTCTCATCAATGAACAACTGCAGAAGAGCTTATAATGAAAACCTGTACAATCCCAGGCCTCTGTGGCACATGGTAGGGAACCATTGCCCTAGATATCTCTCTTTTTCTCTCTGTCACACACACACACACACACACACACACACACACACGCACGCACGCACGCACGCACGCACACACACACAGATCCAGGACTGTGACCTGGTTGTGCTGATTGATTGAGTTAGGCTCAGAGCAGGAGCCAGGGGAAAAACACGATGGAAGGAACCGAATCTTCCCAGAGGGGGATGGCGCCCGAGTGTATGGGATACCTCTGGGGGGGGGGGGCTGTAAAGAGGGGAAGGGGCTTTTTAGCTGTCATTTCACTACAGCGTCTCCTCCATCAGAGGAGAGCCAGAGGGAAGGTCGGATCTCGCCTGGAGAGGGGTGGAGGGTGTGTGCGAGAGGTGGATTTGATGGTGGTGGTGGGGGTGCCGGACGTGAAAGAGCAGGGTGTGTGTGTGTGTGTGTGTGTGTGTGTGTGTGTGTGTGTCTGTCTGCATTCCTTGATTGCATTCAACAGGGAGGATATTTCTGTCGTCTCGATCATGAGGACTAAACATGACTTTTGGGTTCTGTTGGCTCCTCAAACAATTCCTGTTTGCTTTTTTTTACTTTTATCGATTAAATATGTGCAAACATTTTGGTTAATGTGTTTAAACATTTGCGATTTAATTTTTCATTGCCTAGAAACAAAAACAACATCCATCTAAGACACTAACAAATCCTTCTTATGAGCTCTTATGATTAGTTAGTAAATTACTGGACAAAAAACTTAAATATTTTGCTCTTTAATTCAGTTCCTGCACACAAGTCCAGAATCTGTAAAGTTATAAAGAAACAAATATGTTTAAATCAATGAAGAAAATAAAGTTAAACTGCAGGCGTATCCAATTTCAGATGAATTCCCAGCAGCAGTTAGCTAACATTACCAAGCTAACTTCCGACACTATGGGCGTTATAATAAATGTAACACCTGTTAGATATTAGCATGCTAGCTACTCATGGTGAGCATGTGACAGCATGCAGCGCTAGGTGGTTATGATGTTGTTTGTGAGTGAGCTCATCTTTGGCCTCATGCGTTGCATTTCTTTTGCCAAGGAGGAAATATTTTCAACACGTCTGCCTATCTGTTCAGGATCAGGCAAAAAACAATGTGACAGATACTCATGAAACTATGGAAGGGAGGGTTGGCGCGTGGCGGGGGAAAAACCCGTCAAATTGGATGAAGAAAAAGGGGGCAGATCCAGTTTTTCATTTTCCTCATTCTTAAACGTGGAGAGCCATGAAATTTGGAAGGGTTGGGCCTGAAGGAAGACACTGGATTCGGGATTGATCGGTTATCTTCCATTTTCTCCTGCATCTGTCTGTCATTTTGCTCGGCTGAAAGTCCACTACAGATCCAATACGTGCTCCCTATGATCGGATGGATAGCTTTATTGATTAGGTCAATAACTGGAATCTGGATGGAGCTTAATCTTAATAGAAAGAGACAGACACTGTTCTGATCCGCATACATTTATCTGTGATAAGCTAATATCAGATGATGATTGATCATTGTAGTTTGGCAATCAGATTTTTCATCAGCTCTAAAATATCCACATTCACATTTATTTCCTACCTATAAGCGATAAATTTAATTTAAAATATGTTAAAAAAGGGAATATCTATAGATATGCATCACATATTTGAAGATAAACCCTGATTTCTGCGTCTGGGTCGAGCAGACGCTTCACTGAAAGCAGAGTGGGTGATACAGAATGTAGAAAAGCTGAAACTGTTAAGGATTTCGGTTTTAAATTCAGACCAGGTCCCACCCAGCAGTCCTTCCTGTGCCCCAAGAGGCCTATTAACTATACATAAAGCTGACTCACAGCATTACTAACAGGAAATACACCCAAGCATGACACATTTAGTTGGGTCTGGGGTGAACTACATGACTCAGTCAGCAGTAAAGTCTTCACCGTCCTTCCTCCCTCAGCAACGTCACTCCACAGGAAAAAAAGGGGGTGAGGAAAGCCGATCCGACTGCTCCTGGAACCGAAAGCGATGGCCAAACACCCAGGAAGGGAAGAGGTTAATAAAAAGCCAGAGTAGACCGCAGAATCAAGTGACAAATCACTTTAATCCCCCTTCCCCTTGTCTCCACTCCCACCCGCTCTCACAACTGGCGATCCCTGAGCGAGGATGCACCTGTGCTGGGGAGATAAGGTCCTCTGAGGGCCCCCTCATTGTTCCACCCTCCATTGCATTGTTTGTCATTCCAACAGATGACAACGAAGGCTGGAGTGGATCACAACTGAAAAAATGCTCAGGACTCGTTCACAGGAACTAGAATCACTCAGAAAGGCTGGTTTATAAAATAAGAGCTTCTGTTTTTGACTGAAAAACGTTTTTCTGCACAGGGGGACCCAAAAAAAATCCAAATAAGGTTTGCCTGACCAATAGAACATGAAAATATAGGCTGAGATGTTTACTATAAAGTGGATGAACTGTTATATTTTATAGGTACCTCAGTGGTCACACATTCAGACCTCACAGATTACTTTCTTTAGATATTTAACTCATCAGATTAGAACCCACAACCTTGTTTCTTCAACCGACAATTCCATATCTGGAAACTGAGAATTTGTGCTCAAATAAAGACCTGAAGCTGGTTCTGTTGGTGCGATGAGCCAGCAAGGAAGTCAAATGACCGGTGATTAATCATGCATGTGCGTGTAACTGTCCTCACCCTGATGTCGTTGCGGCGCAGCTCCACGTCGGTGACGGCGTGGCCGTGGCTGGGGTGGCAGCGGGCGAAGCAGCAGTACTGACACACGGCCGTCTGCTCGGCCTCGCAGTGGTACAGCCGGTACTCGTCGTGCTGTAGGCAGGTCCAGGCTTTCACCGCCTCGGCCTCCACCAGCAGGTGCCCGAGGGCCGAGCACGGCTGCTGCAGGTGCGTCTGGACGTGGGACTGGCAGCACGGGGCATTGCAACGCAGGCACACCTTAACAGCCGGCAGCGGCGGACCTCGGCGGCACAGGATGCACTGCAGCGCCGGCGTGGTGGCTTTCTCCACGCTCAGGGCGTTGTACTTCTCCACGATGTTGGACAGTTTGTGGTTCTTCTCCAGGCTGGGTTTCTGCGTGTAAGCGTGGTTGCACTCGGGGCAGCGGGCGAGCGAGGACTCCTTGGCCCAGGCCTCGCTGATGCAGCCCCGGCAGAAGTTGTGCTTACAGGGCAGCTGGATGGGGTCCGAGAACACGTGCAGGCAGATGGGGCAGATGAGCTCCTCCTCAAAACAGTTCCTCCACGTCTCAGCCATGTCAGAGGCCATCATGGTGCGGGCCGGCATACAATGATCCACCCCCCCTTTCAACTGAACCCGTGGGCCTCTCTGCCCTCCAGAAGAAACCTGACACTTTCAAAAAAAAAAAAGAGAATCAGACCAAACCGGGGCCCGACCCGGAGGATCCAACCCTTGTGAGCAAATAAAACGGACCTCCCTGACAGACGTATTGCTTATTGCTGCAGCATGACGGCAAAATTCCAGAAAATGACTGGCGAAGGCTTCAGGCGAGGATGACAACACCGAGCTGACGTTACACAGATTACAGTCAACGGTGCTCCTTCCCCTAAATCACACACAGACAGCAGGCCTGCAGGCCTGCTTGTGTTTATAGGCCTACAGGAAGCCGAAGGCCTGCCAGCTACAGGTAAACCACCAAAAAAGGCACGGAACTAAATATCCACACAATTAGACAGATAATCCTGGAGCGGATCAATCGAGAACAGATCTGATCAGGCCCTGACCTGGAGGGCTTCCTTCACTTCAGTCGGATTATGATTGACTGTGGACCGATTCATACCAGCAAAATTAAAAAAAGAAAAAAAAAATTAGAAGCAAGCATGAAAACCACGAGAAGGACGGGTTTAAGTCCCCACCCTGCAAGTGTTCAGCTTTTTTTTTTTTTTTTTTAAAACCCTTGATCTGTTTGATCACAAAACCTCAAGGACGCCCAGAAATCACGCACGGAAAAAAAGAAGAAAAAAAAAAGAAAAAGATAAAATAATTATCATAAATATCCAACAACCTGCAGTTTAATCCACATAAAACGTTCACCAAACGTTCCACATCTCACACGGACACCCCCAACATTTGATGAATTACGCCTGCTGTGTGGCTCATCTGTACACAAGGCCTCGGATTTTCTCTCTTTTTTTTTTTTTAAAATATATTATAATCCAGCTCTCTTTCGATACCAAAAAAAAAAAAAGAAAAAAGAAAAAAAAAGCCTCTTAATCTGAGGGAATAAAAACCCGTACCATCCTCTTTTGGAGCCTGTTTACTGCATAGTTAATAGTTTTCCAGTCCGGCTCCTGCGCACAAAACAAAGGCTTTTAGGATCCGCAGGAATGTTGGCTGCTGTCGAGGAGCCTTTCTGTCCCCCTCCTCCTCCGACACATCGATCAAATCTCTCCTGACATAAAGATCATTCCGATCCGCGGCTAGCTTCTTTTTCCACCTTAGCTTTCCACCTTTTAGCCTTTAGCTAACAACATATTTTTTTTCTACTTCCTTATCTCGGGTTAAATTAGCTCAGACGTCACCTCTCCATTTTCTAGCCCGACACAGGTAACACTATTTTCTGCTAGCTAAACCATCTCAAAAAGCAGCCATTTTTGTTTAATTAGCCCGTAGAAATATAAAAATATACCCCGCTAATCTTAAAGGGGACGTCGCCTTTCTGTCCTTGTTAGGGGGAGCTGTCATCAGCCATCTTGTAAATCCTCATTTTGAAAAAGAAGAAGAAAAAAAAAAAGAAAGAGAAAGAAAGAAATAAAGAAAGAAGGGAGATATCCGCTGCTGTTCGATAGCTGACCTACAGACACATCAACGCCAAGCTCCGTCTTTACAAAAGACAAAACACGCCTTTTGTCGTCATTGTAGGTCCACAAGGAGACGGCTTCTCGACGGGTTCGTCGTTCCTTCCTGTCGCGGAGTGTCCGGTACGAGTCGCGTTTTATTATTTTTTTTTAAAAAAAAGGGAAAAAGAAAAATCCAACACGGTTGTGAATAATAATTGGTGTCTTCCCCCCCCCTTCCTCCTCTTTCTTTCTCTGTCTGTCGGTCAGGCTTTAGAGAGAGGAGGAATGCAGGCGAGCTGGACTGGTCTCAGACCAGCGCCGACAAAAAAAACAGGAGATCCGCACATTTCCGGTGAGGGCTTTCAAAATAAAAGTCGGCTTTTCCGGATTTTGTTTTGCGATCAAATCTCAATCAGATGGGATGAAAAGCCCGGTTTACACTGGTTAAAATCTGATTTGGTCCAGTTTAGTTTTGGCTTTCGAATCCACATTCACATTATTATTGTACATATCTGTTAATTCCGTATTTTAATGTTAGTGTTGACTTTCTGTGTATTAAGTCCTGTTAAAATAAGATAAGATAAGATTAGATAAACCTTTAATAGTCCCACAATGGGGAAATTTGCAAGACTGCGGCAGCAGAGGGGAGGGGGGTTCATACATACATAAATAAATAAATATTAACATATGTAACAAATGAAATATACATATTAACATTTGGTACATGTTTTTACTCTTTACACTCTGATTTTTTTTGCTTTATGTGCCTTCAGTTGCCCCTTGGGAACAAATAATATTTTTTTAATTGAATTAGAATTACACACAAGTCACTTATCATGAATAAAAATCATCAACATGACCAAATCCGGTGAAAGCAAAAAGCCCCACAGCTGAAGCTGGAGATTGGAACACAGCCCAAATTACAAATGTGCTTCCAATAAATGGTCTGACTGTGCAATTCTGATTATTTTTTTATTCAGATTGGATCTGGTTATCTTGTTGGTTCACTATCATAATTACTGGCTCCAATTCAAAATACACATTTGTCTACATTTTTGAGTCAGCTGCATCAATAACAAACAAACAAACAAACATATTTGTATGAATCTGATCTAGAAGCCCATATGTAAATGAGTTAAATCTGTTTTGAGTCTGTCTCTGATTTGTGTCACATTTGTGTTTATATAAAGCAGATGATTTAATCTTAAATGTATTATTGAGCTCATAAGTCACTTTTGACAGTGAGCCATCAGGAAAACCAAATCTAATCTGAGCAAACAAATTGGAATGGGAGTCTTATGTGACTGCTATTTAGTTCAGTGTAACTAGTAGTCTTCAGAGCTAAATGTGGAGCAATCAGTGATCTTCTTTAGCTATGACTCACATTTTATTCACACAATGAGCAAGCAGGATATTTCTGAGGCATTACACACTAACAATGTCATTCTAGCTCTGATTATAGCCTCCAGAAAACACTAAAATGTTTTACCACAGTTCCTAAACATTACATTTCTTTCTCCTGCTGCCAACTTTGTGTGTTTGGTCTGAGTTGGTACCTCTGTCACAGAGGGGCTGTTTTTGTTCCACTGTAAGCAGGACATTTTAGTTACAATTCGACCGTGGAGCAGTTTATTAGACTTTGTGGTGATTTGATCATCATCTGGAGCTCGAGCTTTTAAAATAGTTTCTTTAATGCTATGGGATCATATATTGAAAAGCAGCTTGGATGCTATCAAGTGTGACTATATTCAAGATCTCTTGATCTAGATAACTTAAATCCATAGGGTTCACATAAATTACAGGACTGATCTGAGATGTTTATAGGAGACACTGCTGATGTAGTTTGACTTCAAGATCCTAGAAGAAATATAAATGTAAATGTGTTATTTCTTGTTCTGAAAGTTTAAATGCCTTAAATGTTAATATGTAAAAAAAAATCCTCTTAATTTCTTGGAGCTTTTCAAACATAAAAGGTTCATACTGCCATTGTTACCTTCAGGTGTCTTTTTATTTCTATTTGTTTAACTGCGTGTGCATTTCATGCTTTTATTTTAACAAGTCAAAATGATGTAATATTATCTGTATGAATGATACCAATAGGGTTGCAGTGGTCTATGAAGTCATGGCATCCTTGCTATTGGGTGTAATGGGATGGGGAAATTGAGCCTCCTTGGCGAGGCTCTCTGGTTCTCAGTGGGTGTGTCACCAGTGACCTCACGCATCACTCAGACATCTGATTCAGGTTTATAGTGGGTGATGTGGGAGGAGGATGTAAAACAACCTTATCATTGAGGGATGGGGGTTGGGTGCTTAGGGGAATTATGTTCTAGACCTGAAATGGACACGAGCAGGGAGACGAAAACCTCGTGTATTATTTTGAAGCTGGTCTCTGGGCTTCCTGTATGATTCAGGCCATCTCTGGCTGACCTGATGCAGCTTCTCGGCAATGTACGCCACTCCTCCTCCTCCTCCTCACCCTCCTTCCGGATCAATGCTACAGCGGTCACGTGACATGTCACACAACTGATGGGTGTCACGTTTTAACCAGGAGGAGCTGGGGTGCAAATGTGGAGGAAGGGCAGGGAATCATCCTCTAAGGCTCCCTGGACGGCCCTGCTGCTCCCCATGTGCAGGTCTGCATGTTTGCATGAGATTCATGCAAAGAAATATGAATGCAATATTTCTGATTGTATAGTCTATAAAAGACTAAATTAAAATTAACTGATCAAAGGTTGTTCTAAGTAACAGAATCAGTGAATAAAGCATCGAAATGAAACATTAAATTACTTTTAATGGTTGATGAATCATCAGGTCATTTCTAAAACATCTGAAGAAATCTATCCTTCTATCATCTGCACTGTTTGTTGATTTTGTGTGGCATTTCATTCAAAACCGAATTTCATACGATTGGAAAACAACAAGATGCTTCATAGATAAAAAGATTACTTTATAAATCTAGAATATAAACACAGAAAAACAGTCAGTGAAAATAAACACATGCATTTCCTCTGTGGATATTAGATCCTTTACAATTTTTAAAAATAATTTATTGCAGTTGGTCCAGGTGGCGCTATTGTTAAAACTCTTTATACCTGTTTACAAATAAGCGGGTGAACTATCACTTTTTATGAAATCACCCCGTCAATATGAAGAAGCTATATCTATCAATTTCCCACTGTAATTATGACAAATTCAATAATGTGTATAGAAAATTATCTTAGATGTTGAAACAGGAGTCAGAAGTAATTAAGATATTTAATATAAATTCTGAAGGAATAATGGCTGTATAAAAAAGACAAACAAAAACAGGCACAAACATCCTGATGCTGACGTAATATGGTTTAAATTTAAAAGCACTGTTTCACTTCATGAATAATAAGTTTGAATAATAATATTATTGTTTAACACACTATTTATTGTTACATGTGTGCCATTAGTTGGATGGAACACACTTCCATATTTAATGAGTTCTGACAGATCAATGCCACAAATATGCTAAGCCAAAGACGGTCTGCGTAACAAAACTCACATTGTTTTAAACAACATACACTCACCGGCCACTTTATTAGGTACACCATGCTAGTAACGGGTTGGACTCCCTTTTGCCGTCAGTACTGCCTCAATTCTTCATGGCATAGATTCAACAAGGTGCTGGAAGCATTCCTCAGAGAGTTTGGTCCATATTGACATGATGACATCACACAGTTGGCGCAGATTTGTCGGCTGCACATCCATGATGTGAATCTCCTGTTCCACCACATCCCAAAGATGCTCTATTGGATTGAGATCTGGTGACTGTGGAGGCCATTTGACTATAGTGAACTCACTGGCATGTTCAAGAAACCAGTCTGAGATGATTCCAGCTTTATGACATGGCGCATTATCCTGATGAAAGTAGCCATCAGAAGTTGGGTACATTGTGGTCATAAAGGGATGGACATGGTCAGCAACAATACTCAGGTAGGCTGTGGCGTTGCAACGATGCTCAATTGGTACCAAGGGGCCCAAAGAGTGCCAAGAAAATATTCCCCACACCATTACACCACCACCACCATCCTGAACCGTTGATACAAGGCAGGATGGATCCATGCTTTCATGTTGTTGACGCCAAATTCCGACCCTACCATCCCAATGTCGTAGCACAAATCGAGACCCATCAGACCAGGCAACGTTTTTCCAATCTTCTATTGTCCAATTTCAATGAGCTTTGTGCAGATGGTAGCCTCAGTTTCCTGTCCTTACCTGAAAGGAGTGGCCCCCGGCGTGGTCTTCTGCTGCTGTAGCCCATCTGCCTCAAAGTTCGACATACCGTGCGTTCAGAGACGCTCTTCTGCCTACCTTGGTTGTAACGGGTGGTTATTTGAGTCACTGTTGCCTTCCTATCAGCTCGAACTAGTCTGGCCATTCTCCTCTGACCTCTGACATCAAACAAGGCATTTCCGCCCACAGAACTGCCGCTCACTGGATATTTTTCCTTTTTCGGACCACTCTCTGTAAACCCTAGAGATGGTTGTGCGTGAAGATCCCAGTAGATCAGCAGTTTGTGAAATACTCAGACCAGCCCTTCTGGCACCAACAACCACGCCACGTTCAAAGTCACTCAAATCACCTTTGTTCCTCACACCGATGCTCGGTTTGAACTGCAGGAGATTGTGTTCACCATGTCTACATGCACTGAGTTGCCCACATGGAGTAGTGGCTGCTAAATGCACCATCTTTATGTTGTATTTAATTTTGAACAGGTATAGGAAGCCCCACTTTCGCAGGGCATCAAAAAATTGAGTAAAACTCTTGTTGTTCCACTCCACGGAAATCTTTAGTAAAAGGCGAAAGATTTATACGATCTGAAGTGAAACAAGAGTGATCTGACTCTGACACGTTAGACCGCTGGTATTAAACAGCAGCGATATGATTTTAAGTCCCGGTTTATGTTAAAGCTTTTACACAAATGACTATAACGGAACATTATTATCAAATATACACATAACAAATGTTTAATTTACCGTAAACCAACCTTTTTATGCGTATATAACATTAGTTGGAGCAAAGATTTAGCGCAAAGCACGACGGGATTGCAATTTCACTTCCGGATTTCCGGGCATTCGTAAATCGCTATCCGTGTTAATTCAAGCAATACGAAATGAAAACCGCGATCGAATCTGTATTATGTCTTGATAATGTTTAAATGCATGTGAGATGTGATGTTTCAGACGCTTTCTCCTCGTAACATAACCATTAAGAGGTGCAACACGTCCCCTCCCCCACGGCCACGTTTCATTTGCCCGTTTATTAAAAGGCGCACATTACAATTTTGCGAGTGCCACCAAGCAGGGGCCAGCACACCGTGTGTGTGGATCTGTCGTGGACCATCAAGGTCCAGGTTCATAAAACCACTTCAACTGGGCTTTTCTTAAGGTCGATAGAAGACGTTTCAGCTCAATAAGAGCTGTTACCATTCATAAGAGGGTAGTTATCACAACCATCCTCAGGTGAGCTGTCATGGTGAGCTGTGAATGGTTGTTGGGTTTTCTAGGGATGGTCAACCCTGTATTGTAGGTGGATGATACATGGTGTCTTCATCCTCCCCCTCTATTCAGATGATTTCTACAGTTTTCTCCAAACAAAAATGGCTTCTTGATCTCAAACTGTGTTTTCCCTTATAAAACCTGGACGTGACTGTCCTCAAAGCAGTGGCCTGTGTCTTTCAGATGCAGGTGGACAGGTGAGACCAGTCCTGGGGAGTTGACTCTCCTGTGTTGAACCTTAGACTTGTGTCACTGCATCCCTCGCTGCCCTGGACAGCAGACACCGTTTGTGTTGTGGTGTTTGGTCCTGAGGGTGAGCCAGCTTCTCTCAGAGTGTTATGATGTTTGAAACATATGACAATCTTACTGAAAATAACCTTGACTTTTTCATGCGGCAGGTTTCCATCTATATTTCCTGTCTTTTTCAGTGTTGTGCTTATTGTTGGACTACACGAAGGCCAGTTGGGAAAGCCACAAGTCTTAAGAGCTCTCGAGATGTGTTTCTGGTCCTTGTCTTGTCTTCTTGATTTACCTCGACAGTTCTAAACACAGCATTAGTATATTATAATAAAGCTTGATTAATTTTTTTAAATGAAGTGCATTGTCTTAAGTGTTTTGTTCATAAATTGCATGAATGTAATAAACATATATACATCTTTAATATATTCACTGAGACAATAATATCTCAAAAGCAATGACCAAGACATTCATCAAAAATAAGTAATGAAGATTATAGAACTGTCATGTTTTTATAAATTACTGTAGACTATATAAACTACTGTAGACATAAACTGTGTGCTGGAGATCACAAAGCCTCCATGTCTGTGGCAGCATCTGACCTGTGGGAAAGAAACAGTTAGACAGTCTGTAAATGAATACATCTTCAGGTAAATAGGACTGTCATAATTATCCCAGTTAAAAAGAGTTTGCTTTACAGATGTGGTATAATTTATGTTTTCAGTTATTATTAAGTCTTTAACAGCTTTCAGCAATAATTAGGAAGTAGTTAGATGTGATACTCTGATCATAACCAAACAGTCCAAAAGTACAGTGATAATCTTCATCAAAGATGAAGATATAATTAACACTTTAGTTAATTATATAATTATAAGTTTTAACCTTGATTCCTTTTGACTTGTGTCTCCAATAGTTCTGCTGGCATGATGCAGCCCACATCCCAAGGACAACTGTTTCCGTTTTATTGACCTATGAAGGTTTAAAATGTGACATTGTCCTCCTTCATACCATACTCCACTTCCTTAACTTCTTGTTGCGCCGTTTACGATATCTGAGTGGACAAAAAATACGAAAACCAAAAATAATTATCTTATTTGCGATTATTATTTTGTTAAAGCTGCAAATTTCAGAAAATGCTCTGGTTGCATCACACTATATTTTTATAGAGAATACAGAGAATATTCAAAATCAATATTTATCATATTTTAATCTAACACACTGCTGAGAGCTAAAGAAGTTGTCGGTAAATTAAATTAAAAAATTTAAATAAAATTTAAATTTTAAATGAAAACTTTGTCATTGCTGGTGGTATTTTTTTCGGCCATTGCTCCAAGAGAGAAGCTTCTTCTTCGTCTGTTTTTTTCCGCCCCGTCTTCTTCGCTTCTTATTGGCGGTTGCTCAAACCGTCGAGGCGATACAGCGACCCCAGCTGGACAAGTATGGGACAACTCTCCCTTCTTGCTGTCCAACCTCGCATACAAGCCATCATAAACCACTTGTTCATATTTTAAACGTAATTAAAAATTACAACAAACGTTCTGCTACATTAAATACCGAAAAATGCATTTGAAATGCATTTATGGGACGTCATTATATTGATTTTCAACAGATACAGACAGCCCCGCTTGCGCAGGGCATCAAAAAATTGAGTATAACTCTTGTTGTTCCACTCCACGGAAATCTTTAGTAAAAGGCGAAAGATTTATACGATCTGAAGTGAAACAAGAGTGATCTGAGGTGTCAATGAGACCTCAGACCGTCCGATCAGCGACACCAACAGTCTACCTGATGGTTCATTAACTTGAACTTCGCTCTAACAAACACAATGTCTAGAAACTCCAAATAAATAATCGATTTTATGTGATAAAGCCCGAAAATTTTGTTTAATCGGTAAAAAAAACCGGTACACTACTTCACAAAATGGCGAAGAGCATGCTGGGATTGCTCATTCACTTCCGGATTCCACCGGGTTCCAAATCGCCCATGAGTTTTAGACGAATTCATAATAGTAAAAGACAATACAATAAATCATGCTTTTATCTTAGTGTAAATATTAAAAGTTTTAAAAGTAACACAAAAACTATAATAGAAACAAATTATCTAGTTCACAATCTTTTGAACGTTTCCTTTCATTTCATTGTGCTATTACGATAAAAATCTGAGATTTTGACTGAAATTTTTTATCTCCCTTGCCTGCGTTCTTACCTTTAATTTGGCACGGTTTTAATAGTAGACAGTTAAATTGAATCAAATATTTTACTCTTTTTTGGAAACTAAAATGACTAAAAAGCTGAATTAGAAGTGTAAATACACACATCCATTGTTGTTTTAGTGAGAACATGGATCTTTTTTCAACATAAACGCGTTACTGTCGTAGTTTTAGAGTTTAAATGAACAACAGAAGTAAAACTTTCGATCTGAGACTCAAATGTCATTCACACAAAAAACGGTAGCAATTGGCTCATATAAATAGTATTTATACTTTAGGTATTTATACTTGATTTTAGTTTTGGAATCTGAATGAAGCTGATTTTTTAACTTTAACAACAATCATCTGACACAAATTTTATTGTAGATGTAAGATATAGATGTAGAATTAAATTGACTAACTGAAATAGGTAGAATTGATTGATATAATTTGAGTTCTATCAATTAAAGGCAAAAAACAAGGCATTCAGAGACTGCAACATCCCGTGACCAAGCCTGACCTACTTTCAGTGTAGGTCAGGGTACCCTGAAAGTAGTACCGAATGAACGGATGAACGGAAGGACGAACATATGAACACTGACAGTTACAATACATCACTGCTTTGAAGCGGGATGTAACAATGTTTAAAGAAAATAAAAAATAAAAAATGAATATTTTGGCCATGGAATGCCCAACATCAATGTGTTCTCCACTGTCCTTTGATGTTTTGATGTTGAAAGCTCACAATCTCTGATAAAACGACGTATTCTAAAATATCAAACCACAAATTTATGAAATTCCAGCAAGTCCAATCAAAATCTCCAGTCCAAACAGTCTATGCAAATCTTCCAGTCCGCCTAGTGAAGCTGGTACAGACAAAACAGTATCTGCCACCCTGCAGAATCCCACAACTCTGCTGGAAAAAAGTGTTACGTCCCATTGTCACTGGGAAGATCCGAACCACCTCCACCACACAAAGATCAGCACAAGGAGGCTCACTCAGTGTTGCATCCACCACCAAATCCACCACATTGATCAATGTGCGACTTGTCCACCAACCACCTACTGAGCAGCCTAGGAAACATGACATGAAGATGACGTCAAAATCTTCAGTCCAGGCAAAATATCGATTTCAACCAATGCCGCCAATCCAGGAAGAGCAACCAGTCCATGCAAATCCTCCAGTTCAGCCAATGAAACAGCAGCTGCCATCAAGTAGAATTCCACAACTCTGCATGAAAAAAGTGCTATGTTCCATAGTGATTGGGAAGAGTCTATCTATCTCCACAGAACAAAGATCAACACAAACAGACTCTGTCAGTGTTGTGTCCACCACCAAATACATCTCAACCACCAATGTGCGACCTGTCCACCAACCACCTGCTGAGCAGCCCAAGAAACATATGAAAACGATGGTACCAAAAGAGGTAGAGAAACCCTCACCGGCCAACTCAGTCCAGGAAAAATATCGATGTGAGCCAATGCTGCCAACGCAGGATGAGCAACCAGTCCATGCAAATCTTCCAGTCCAGCCAGTGAAGCTGGTACAGACAAAACAACTGATGCGACCAAGCAGAATCCCACAACTTTGCTGGAAAAAATTGGCACGCGTCATAGTCACTGGGAAGATCCGAACCTCCTTGACAACACAAAGATCAGCACAAAGGGACTCTGTCAGTGTTGCGACCACCACAAAATCCACCACATCTACCAATGCGCAACCTGTCCACCAACCACCTACTGAGCAGCAGCCCAAGAAACATGATATGAAGATGATGGTACCAAAAGAGGTAGAGAAACCTTCACCGGCCAACTACCCGAAGAAGCAGCCACCACCGTCAAAATCTTCAGTCCAGGCAGTCCAGGCAAAATGTCGATTTCAGCCAATGCCGCCAATCCAGGAAGAACAAGCAGTCCATGCAAATCCTCCGGTCCATCCAGTGAAGCCGGTATGGGCAAAACAGCAGCTGCCATCAAGCAGGATCCCACAACTCTGTACGAAAAGAAGTTTCACGTCCCATGGTGACTGGGAAGGGCCTCTCTGTCTCCATGGAACAAAGATCTGCACAAGGGGACTCTGTCAGTGTTGCGTCCACCACCAAATCTATTGCATCCACCAATGTGCGACCTGTCCGCTGACCACCTACTGAGCAGCCCAAGAAACATGATATGAGGACGATGGTAGAGAAGCCGTACATCACACCTGTGACGTTTCACAAGAACATTGCGAAGGAAATCCGAGAACAGGCGTTGGTTGCCCTAAAGAGGATGTATGCAATACGGACAATCACAGGAATAAAAAGGGTTATGGTGAAGTCCCTCAGTACCTCGTGAAGCACAGGGAGAAGCATCCTAAAGAGACGAAGAAGCACAAGGAACTGGAAGGAGCACTTCCTGTCACAAGAAAAAGACTGCAATCTTCAAGAAATTGAAGAGAGAAGAGTTTCGACAGATGAAATTCTCCAGACGGAACGCCAAATAAAATCAGTGAATTTTTGGCATACCCGGAAACTGACAAAAGTATTTCAGACAGGCAAACAACTGAGAATATCACGTCTGTTTGTCACCACTCACTTGCCTTCATTGTAAAGACACCAAAGTAACCGATTCAGCTAAACACATGTACAGTGAATTTAGACATAGCCAAAAGTCTAAAACATATTAATTATAAACTCCTTTCTATGATAATGACAATGATCGTGTGTGTCTGTTTTTCTGTGTTTGTATGTTGTCTTCGTCAAAATGGAATGAATGGTAGTGAGCTGTCTCCAGAGGGTCTAATCAGTCACTCTTGTTTCGCTTCAGATCAAATAAATCTTTTGTCTTTTACAAACAACTTCTGTCAAAGCAGAGCTTCCCTTACCTGTGGAAAGAGGTGTTTGTTGGGAGTATCTTAATGGTTTAGACACAGGAAACAGAGTAGTAGGAGGCCGAGAAGAATTTAGAACCATATTTATTTTTAACTAGCAGGATCCGTGTAAAATGCACGGGTAGATATAAGCCGGACCCTGTATCTTCACATTCTGACACGTGCAGCCTCTCTACTTCTTTCATTTTCCGTGATATATTATCATCCTTTCTTCGGCCCTGTGGGTTGCATGTCTGCCAGACCATATCCCAGCTTGCTAAGTGTGAAATACTAGGTGTACCCAGGTAAGACTCCATTGATGAAATTTTTTCCCCATAAGTATTCAGATACATCCAATTTATAATAAGTTCAGGCCTTTAATTCAGGGCGTTTTAAAACAATGTGTGACCATTTCACACATACACACACACATACACACATGCACACTTAAGCACGCACACACCTATGCTCACACCCATGCAGCAGGTTCACAGTTGCAGATAAACATGACTTACAATATAGTTTAATTATTGAAGCATTTTTAATAGTTTATTATTCGTTAGAACACAGATGATGTCATGCACAGTATCAGTGTTCACTTTTGAAATTCCCATGTAAAACTCATGTGAGACTTGTGATTGCCCCCTGCTGGAGAAGAACAAGAAGAAGAAATACACTTTAATAATCCCCTTGGGGAAATTATCTTTTCACTCTGAACTATATATTCCAAACATACGTACACATGTGTGTGTACAGGCTCCTGAAACAACACACACACACACACCAGGCACTTGTAAGCATGCAATTAAATACAATCGATGGTAGCAGCTTGTAGGGGAGATGGTGCCTTTCGCAAATGATCAGATGTGTGATCAAATGTGTGTTCTGTAATTTACATTAGAGGGGGGGGTTGCTATTTTGGTGTATTGTAGAGTTTGAATAAGTCATGTTAAATCCTAGATCTAACATACGTAAACCTAAGATAAAGGCTGCTGGCAAAGTTGTGATCAATAGGAATCTAGAAGCTCTCAGGACACCTCCAGCGATGTAACGCTGGAAAATACCCGGCTGGTTTCCTGCGGGTGTCTTCAAAGCACTGCAGCTCTCCTCGACCTGTTGCACCTCTTTTCTAATATCTAAAAGTTTATGGATTCTCTTTTCCTCTTGATGTTTTTTCTGAACGAACTGGTTGGCCTCTTTCAGTTGGCGCTGAAGATCTTTCACAGTGATCTTCAAGCTTTTGTTTTCATCACTTTCGTTCTTCTGGGCCTCCTGACGATCACGCATCGCTGCCCCGAGGCTTTCAATCTCTTCCTGTTTTTTCTGGTTGAAACTTTTAAGTTTGTTCACCTCAGCAATGAGTGCACCAATATGGTAATTTTGACTCTTGCCTTGCTCCTCATGCCTCAAGAATTCTGCCCAAAGATCTTGAACCGTTTGGTTTTGCTGTTTGAGGGACTGTAGACGGTTGTCCTTTTCACTGTTCACTTGTTTGGCCTCTAACAGCTGGTACTGAAGATCTTGGATATCTTTCTTCAGATTTTGGTTCACATCAGCTTGTTTCTTTATCATGGCTGCAGATTGGTTCAGTTCATTGTCCATGGTTTTCTTGACTTCCTTCAGCTGTTCCCTGAGATTCTCTTCTGATTTAATTAGTCTGTTCTCATCCCTCAGCTCCTGTATTATAGATCTGTAGTGTTCCAGATCATCAAGCAGTCTGCACTTCTGCGCGGTCAAAGATCTCTCTCTTTCTTGAGTCTTTTCCAATTCTGCCACCAGATCTTCCTTTTCAGATGTTTGTTCCTGAATAATAACTCGAAGCTGGAGATTGTGATTGGTAAGCTTTTTGTGCATCTCTTTCATTCTCTGCATTTCGGTACATAATTGTATTTCATATTGCTCTTTTGTCATTGGTTTCTTGGTTAATTCTGGTACAGTATTGTTGGTGTCTCGAGTAGGGGTAAAATCTAACCTGGACCATTGTCTTTCTGCTACATCCTTGTAACCTGTTTCCTTTGAATCAGCGTTAGGAGCTCGGTTTGCCATATTTGTTTTGCAAAACATATTTTCAATGCCGTCACAAAAAGTAACCTTACCCTTCTTGTATATAACTAGCTCTGACTTTGAACTTGACATCCTAACATGTCAAGATAAAAGCTATTCATGTTATCAAAGGTATTAAACAATCAAAGCTGGATCAGCCAGTTATGAACAGTTAACTTTCTAATATCCTGGTTCTCTCTGCAGAAGGCATGATAGGAAAATCACAGGATTGTTAGAAATTTGACCTTTGATTAGCTACATGAGTCAATTTACAATAGCACGAATAACTCACAAGTGATGTCAACAAAAGCAGCGATAGGTCAGAATACTTAAAATGTTTTACAATTCATAATTGTATAAAAGCTGGATGTAAAGCTCCGTAAATAGACTCATCCTGTATGTGAACTATTTTATTGAGATCAGGGGTTGGTTAAATGGAGGCAATTGATTCACTGTGGCGACCCCTGAAGGGAAAAGCCGAAAGGAAAAAAAGAATGAGTTTATAGCAGTCTGTCCTTATTCAACAAAAAACATTTTCTTGTATTTTTAGAGTTAAAATGAAGTTGACTTTTGAGATTTATCAAAAGAAATCTGACACACTTTTACAATTTTTTTATTTCAATAGAATCAAGAGTTAGCATTCAAATTGACAGTCACTGGGAAAAAAAGTCATGATATGACAGATATAATATATCAAAGATATTTATCATTAGACAATTCAATGTAGTTCTGTTTTCACAAAACATTTGACTGGCTTCATCACTTCAGATAATTTACAATGAACCGAACACCTGATGAGTGATGCAAATAAATCAGATATTTTACTGTAGTTGCTTTAGAAAACAAAACTGTATTAAAGCTGTAAATGTGAGCGTCTGTGACAGAGTTAAAAAGGGAGTCTGGTGTTTTTTGTGATCGTCCCCATAATGAATAACTTTTGCTTAAAACCTGTGATTTGGAGCCCCTGGTGGACATTCTGGGTACTGCAGACTTGCTGCATTTTGTACCTGAACAGCTGAAACTAACACACCTGACTGTAATTAATCAATGAATTTAGTATTTTATCTCAGACTCACCTGCTATGTCCAGAGCTGACCAAATTTTCTCTATTCGACAGTTTATTTTTTCACAGGTAAAAGAAGCCCCACTTTCGCAGGGCATCAAAAAATTGAGTAAAAACTCTTGTTGTTCCACTCCACGGAAATCTTTAGTAAAAGGCGAAAGATTTATACGATCTGAAGTGAAACAAGAGTGATCTGATTACCGAGTGGAAGTCTGACCTATAGGATCACCGACAACAACAATTTCAGTCCCGGTTTATCTTAAAAACATTTTTTTTTAAAAACCCCAACAAATCTCTTTAATTTAGATTGACAGAAAAAATAAGCTGCCGAACTGGAAGAAAAACAAAAATAAGACCAGAGCACTTTCCACTTTTGACGTTAACAAACTCCTAAAATTCGTAGCTTTTGGTGACGTAATGAACATGGTGGCGCAAGGAATGATGGGAGAACGAGTTCTGGATTGTCAGACATGTGATTTAAACTCGAATATGCTCCGTTACTAGTTTGTGACTTCAAAACTATATTTACCATTAGAGTAATTCCGACGATAAATACACATAAGGCAGAAATATATTGCAGTGATACTACTTCATCATGACGTCACGTTTAAATACATTTATTTTTGACATGTAAAGGAAGCCCCACTTTCGCAGGGCATCAAAAAATTGAGTAAAACTCTTGTTGTTCCACTCCACGGAAATCTTTAGTAAAAGGCGAAAGATTTATACGATCTGAAGTGAAACAAGAGTGATCTGACTCACCTCTGACTGCCAGACGGAAGTGATCACCGACAACAAGACTTTAAGTCGCGGTTCAATTTATAAACTCAAAATAATAAACAGATGTTTTTAGATTCAATTGACAGAATAAACTACATTTTCGTGTTGTTTTGATGAAAATAACGCGAAAAGTTGTTGTGTAATTGTTTCGCTTTACAGATTTTGGCGCAATGCATGATGGGAGAGAAACCTCGTTTCTGGGTTCGGGAAGTAAACCTTCACTTCTCCGTAAATGCGTCGGGTTTCATATAATTCACTGACCCCAGCCGTCAAACATGTGCATGTGTGTGTGTGTGTGTATGTGTGTGTATATATATATATATATATATATATATATATATATATATATATATATATATATATATATATATATATATATATATATATATATATATATATATATATATATATATATATATATATATATATATATATATATATACACACATACACACACACACACACACACATATATATATATATATATATATATATATATATATATATATAATTTATTTATATATTTATTTTTTATACTGTTTTATATTTTAATTCAATTTTATACTGTTTAGATTTTATTTTATACTGTTTATATTTTAATACTGTAATATTTTTAAATTTTATCCTGTTTATATTTTAGTTATAGTTTAGTATATAAGTCCTGTTAGTGCTGCATGTGCCTGTCTGTTAGTGTAATGTATGTCTTGTGGTATGTCCTGTGATGTCAGTGTTTCCTTTTCTCCTGGTGTTTATCCAGTATTATTTGTTATGTAATGCCTGAGCAGTGGATATATGCAATTTCCTCTGGGATTAATAAAGTATCTATCTATCTATCTATCTATCTATCTATCTATCTATCTATCTATCTATCTATCTATCTATCTATCTATCTATCTATCTATCTATCTATCTATCTATCTATCTATCTATCTAACATAAAGAAAATAAAAAATTTAAAAAAACATCAGCGGTGTCAAGGCCCGTCGATTTGATTTTTAAAAAATTATTATTTCTTTACTTTTGGAATGGAACCCCCCCATCTCTCTTTCTCTCTCATTTACGTTCGTTTACTTTGGATATCTACAGAAAAACAGGAAAATAACACAACATATGGATATTTGAATTCATGTTTTCATATTTATCATTGTCCTCATTGAAATTACTATTTGAGATATTTTTTGTCATACCAGTGTCACATAAAAATTTAAATAAGATATTTTTTGCTAATTGATGAGTAGGATACTGTCAGTATTAACCTCTGCAGCTGTGGAATACATTCTATAGTTCATCTCCTACGTTCTCTGAGAAAATTCCGCAAATTTCCAGTGGAGCTGATTCACTCCTTTGTCTCTTTTCTTTGATAAAGTCTAATAATGTTGCTGTGGTGCAGTTTTTTCCACATGTTCTTCTCCAGCAGTAAGTCGTGGCTGATGTAGAAAACCACCTCAGTTTTATTCTTCTCAAAATAGTAGTTGGGGTATTTCTTGTAGTCGTCGGTCATGAATCCATACGTGCTCACCTGAGAACAAGGATGAAGAATAAATCACACCAATAAAAAGTTCCTGAAAGGTTCATGACTTCAACGTGAGTTTACCGTATCACACGTGTGCAGAGCGAGGAAGACAGTGAACGCCCCGTTTGTGGGCCTGAAATACGACCAGTACGTCGAGTTAAGTAGAGCGGATGTTAAGAACCTGTAGGCAGGAAATAGCATCACATAAAGCCATGAGGAATAACTGTAATCGGAAATAACCGGGATGCCTTGTGGGAGCTGACCTGTTCCTCACGTATCTGAGGAAGTCCTGGTGCAGGACATAGAAGCGACTCTTTTTGAACTGCCCTCCGTAGTATAACCTGGGCCTGGGGTCAGGGGTCAAACCCAGACATCAGTGGAGATAATGGGAGACGACGAGCTAAACGTTGGCCCGTGTCGTCTTGTCGGTGTGACATCATCATGTGAGTGCATTCACCATTCCTTGTGATGAGGACCAGCAGAAACTTGTTCTCCCTTCAGAAGAGCCTGGATCCAGTTGAAGTCCCTCCTCCCCTCGGGGATCAACACGTACCTGATGCCCTGCCGGAGGGAGGGGGGTAAGGATGACGTCGTGTGAACCGTTATGACGTCACGATTGTGGGGTTCTGTTGGGGTACCTCGTCGTTTGGGACCGTTTTGTGTCCGTACGTCTGGAGCAAACGCTGTGACGTGACGATGGAGTGGGCGGTGTGGACGTACACCGACGTTCTGCTTCCCACATCCTCCTCGTAACCGTTGGTAACCGCTCCGTTCATCCTGCCACAAAAACAGTGGGCAGTTGGGTCAAATCACTTCCACAACTTGCCTGTCAGATTGTTTGGAAAGCTGCTCCCTATACGATAAAAAAAGCTTGTTCTCTTCTTCTTACCGGAAAACGTGATCATGAGCATCGATTTCTTTCCCCATCTTAGACCCGTTGAGAATCCCGGCGGTGCCGACGACGGCACACCGGACGCACTGCTCCCCGCCGGGCTTTGGAGGAAGGAGTGGATCATCGGGCTTTGGAATCAACATCACAGATGCCATCACATCTGAAACAAACAAATAATGAGCAGAACAATATTTTCTAGACATTTTGTGAAATTTGGCCATCCTGGCTTTCCGTGGAGAAAAATGGCCGACTTCCCAGCGACACCTACCGTCGTACCTGTAGCCCATGAATCCAAAAGGATTGTTGAAATGTGACAGTCGGTTCCACTCGCTCATGTTGATGTTGTCCCTGTGCAGGAACAGACGTATGCTGGGGAGGAACGCCTCCCTGAATCCTTCAGCGTCAGACGTCTGCAGGGATTGGATGCATGTCTGCAAACATGAATTAAATTAACACTTCATTTAAAGCAGAGAATCAGTTGATTAAAGGATGATAATCTGAAATAATCCAGCAAACAGAACCCATGTGTGCAGACTGGGTGTGTCTCCATCATGTCTTGTCCTGTCCTAACTTGCTTACAGTGTGTCTGGGTGGGGCATCCAGGTTATAGACGTCCTCAAAATCCCACACAGGAAGCCTGGCGAAGGATTCCGGAGAGAGGACAGGCATGGGAGTCTCATTCTGGTTCGTTTCGGAAGATTCTGTTCTGGATTTCTGAGCAGGTCGTCGAATCCAGGTTCCTTTTTTCTCACTACCTTCAAATTTGTGTCTGATTTTTCCTGAGATAATCCAGCTGGAAATTTAACCAACAAGCAAAACAAGATGAACCAATGCGACACTTGAGAAGCTGTTACTAAAGCTTCGACTCACAGCTCACCTGATGCTTGATAAATATTCCCAACATAACAATAGAGAAACCGTGGAAACGGAGATCACAACCAGAACAGAGAAAATCCTGGAGGTTTTCAGCTGCATCCCTGCGGAACGGAATGAAATAACATACGTGTCGCTTCTACGAGTTTCTAAAAACCCACAGCAGAAATATTTTGGGCAGGGCTTCGCGAATGCAAACACACAACTAATCAGGACACACACACACACCTCGTCTGTGGAACACAATGTGGTTTTTATTGCACAACAGAGAAGTTATGGAAAATAATTCACTGGATTTGTACCTGCTGAAGATTCATTGAAGAGACCATTGAAATTAAAAAAAAAAAAAGTCAGACGATAAAGTCGAAACACATTTCCTTCTTTAATGACAGTAAAAAACTAAAATCTCCTCCCTTTGGCTTCTGATTTGCTAGAAGGGCTGCAGAGTGTCCTCGTGTGGGTTAGCCTCCACTGTGGACCACAATCCTTCAGAACAACACAACAAAGTATGGCTGGTCCGTCTCAGATGGAATAGAGTCTGAGCTGCTCCTCCATGTCTCCCTCCGACAGATCCCCAAACGTCTCCTTGTTGTCCTGCAGCAGCTGGAAGATGGCGGCCAGCTGCTCCCGTTGCACCCTGGGAGGAAACGCACAACATGTGAAGATAGAAAAATTCAAGGAGTTAAAAGTAAAACGTTTACAAGATCTAAAAATTGTGTTTTTATTAAACGATAGCCTGTGATCAATACGAAAACTGGAGGTTTGCGTTGTGCTGATTGGGTCTAAACCTATTACAGAAAAGAAATTATTAATTATTGATTGTGTTAAATGTCCGGCGCTTTCATTTCATTTTTTCAAAATGCCAATCTATAAAGATCATTGTGTGTTCACATAAATAAATATATATATAGTGACAGTGGATAGGTGATCTGACATTCATCTCAATTTCTGAGCTGTTGCTAGGCAACCATGGGAGACACCTGGAAGACGCCGGTCCGAGCCAACAATCAGTCATCGAGTAAAGCCTCGTAAAATACGTTTGCTTCTACAACATGGATGGAACAAACAAAATAAATGGCGTTAATGATTACCAGGCTAGGCTAGCTCTCTCCCCACTTTTCCGAGTTTAATGTTGAGCTAAGCTAACTGGCTTGTTGCTGTTAGCTTCGTATTAAAGTGACAGATCAGGACAAGCAATCAGAAGACGAAAACACACATGGGTCAAAACAGTAAAATAATCCTTTAAAAGCAGACGGACAAACTCAAGGGTTTTCATGTGACGAGGAAATAATGAGACACAAATAAAGTGGAGAAGGTTTTGAGTGTCCCACCAAGGATTAACTAACACCCTTTTAAAGAGGTGATGACAATCAACACCTTCACCTTCGGTCGCCTTAGAATCACACGTCTGATGAGAAACCGCCGGAGGATAAAGCGCTGAGGATGTTAAAAGCTCACCTGTGCTCAAGCACACCTTTACCCCACCCCCCACCCCCACAATCCACTCCCACCTCCCTCCACCCAGAAGGCGACCGACGTTTAAGGTGTTTATGTCTGTCTGGTGTCATTCATCCTTTATCTAACCCCTGGCAGAGCCTCAATCTGGCCCGAACAGGACGGCCGGCGGCGGCTAAATGTGGCCGACGGCGGCGAACAAACACGTGAGGAAGATTAGGAGGAGGAAGAAGAGGAGGGAGCTTCATCTAAGAGTGAATAGAAGAACACATTTTCACCTTTTAAATCCTGTTTTTGTTAATAAGTTTGTTTGATTTTGGGGGTTTTGGGTTGCCAGACTGTAGAAAAACCCTCCTGTGTGGTTTCACTTCGTTTTCACTGACCTCTGCTCTTCCTCCAGCTCCTCTGTGGACATCATCATCTCCAGGTGATGGGATCGCGCCTTTCCGGGGACGTACTTCAAGGAGTTTGTTTCGTTTGATTCCACTTTGTCTGAGGTTACACAAATAAATCTGATCAGAACCAAAACTTAAAAGCAACAAACACTAACGGGGTCTTGGGTGGGTTGAGGGGCTCACCCTGGATCTCTGGGCTCTCTGCTGCTCCTTCAGTCTGGGGGTGACAGAAAGCAAACTTTAGGAGCTCCTTGTCAGAGAGCCCGATGTACGACCTACGACCCCTCGTCGACGACGAGTCTACCTCTAAACTCTTGGAGGCGGAAGAGGAGAGCTCTAACGGGGGGGCCGGTTCTCCTGATGTAGGGTGGGGGTGTTCTTCCTGTCAGAGAGTCAGGTTCAGGTGAGGAGCATCAGTTTGAGCAGATTTAAATCATTAATGTGTGATGATGAAGACGATCCGTCGCTTCTGCTTCTCCAGGACAAACACTGTTTCTGTTCAGAGACGCTTTAATTTAGATTAGAACCAACAACCACCTGCTAGACGAGATTTATTTTATTAATCTTTGTCTTGTCTTCATGTTTGTGCTGTAAATATAAATTCTAAAGCCCATAACCACCTGGAAGTTCCTTAATTTTAATTCTTAATTCCATCACATCCCACTCAGATTTAATCCCACCACCGTACTTCTCGGTTCTGTGTTCTTCCTGCTGCTGTGGACGTGAAGTGTCTCCGTGTAAAACAGATTAAGAGATAATGACGTCACACCAAACTCACAAACACCTCGACCTCCGTGACGGACAATTTTACCGACTGCACGGATTTCACCACATCCCAGTGGTCGTGGGAGCTCCCGCTGATCTCACACCAGTCGTCCTCGGCCTTCTCCTCCTTCTGCTCCGGGAAACATCCGTTCAGCTTCGGCGTGGATTCGTCTCCACCCGGCGTGGACCCGGAATTTGCAGCCCCGTCCTGCGTGGACGAATAGCCGTTGAGCAGCGAGGTGGCGACCACCAGGGCGAGCAGCGTGAAGATGGCGGCGGACAGGACGAACGTGAGATCCATGGCCGACAACCGGGATCGAGTGGCTCCTGTCGGTCCGGCAGTCCGTCCTCACATGCTGGGAGTAATCCGCACCGAACATCAACGCTAACGAGCGCCGGGCAGCGGGATAGCCACGCGTGTGACGTCACATACCGTGGCCCCGCCCCCTCCCGCTGCGCTAGGGAGATGAGGTGAAGCCGTCACGTGACCGACTGTCCCGTTAATCCCCTCAGCGGTGAGATGCCGGTGCAGACCGAGAGGGAGGAGCCTGGCGTTAAGGGGGCGGGGCTAGAACTAGGAGGAACTGGACCCACCTGAAGATGCCCCGCCTCCCTACAGACACGGAAGTGGTCTGTTGAGCTAAAATGCGCCGTTATGAAGGGACTTCATGTATTTTAATCGGTTTTAAAGGCATTTTTACACATTTATAGTTCCACTTTCTGCTGGATCAGAACCAGAAGAGGTCTCACCTGGTTCCTTACCTGCTGCTGGAGCTCATTATATATGTTTAATACCAAATAAAAGATGACAAATGAAGTGATGGTTTCACATCAAGCAGACACACGACGCATTTCTTTTATTTACGACAAAGATCTTTATTGGCATTCACCTGAAGAAATTAAATGACAGCTGAGTTTGACAGAGGAATGGAACACATGTATTCATGGAGCAGCCTGGACTGCCCTTTGAACCCTTCACTAGGGAGTCACACTGGACCCAATTTCAGAAAGCCAGCAGAACTATAATGAACAGTGGATAAGCCACAGAGAAAGGGAAGGAAAGCAGAAGAAGTCAAGAGAATAAAGCAGGGAGAGAATTTTTTTTTATAGCACATGAAAGGAAGGAGGTCACTAGACAGGAGAGGATGGTTGATCTGCCACACCTGTGAGCTTACAAACCGGCAAACGGCAGCGGAGGGTCGAGCCCCGGAACAGCGCCGGGCACTCAGCACCGCAACACGCCACACCATGTCACCACCGCACTGCACCGCACCTTAACAGCTAACCAGCATTACTCAACTGCTACACAACTGCGCCTAGTGCACAAAAGATACACAAGAAAGAGGGTTAGAGTC
This sequence comes from Antennarius striatus, assembly GCF_040054535.1. Lineage (NCBI taxonomy): Eukaryota > Metazoa > Chordata > Actinopteri > Lophiiformes > Antennariidae > Antennarius > Antennarius striatus. The sequence continues at coordinate 14,992,413 of NC_090796.1, read as the reverse complement.
ATGGGAAACAACTCAAAGCTAGACAGGAAACAAAAAAAAAGAAAGAAAAAGATTTGACATACAATGCTACTGCTGGACTAGTAGGTCACAAATTAAGTGGCACAGCGATACTTAAATGTACAGGAAGCCTTTGCTCCAGTAAGAAAGGTATGTCAATTATCAAGTCAACATCACTCAAGACACACTTTTACCAACAACTCTACAAATTAAACTTCCATATCCATCTAGAAATAGTTTTCAAACAAGGGATTTATATGAGAATAAATTTACGTTTGTTCAGAAAAAAGAATTTATAAACAAGGACAGCTTTAATCGAAAGAACAAAAATCATTAAGAAAACAAAAAAGGCCCAAAAACTGTTGAATCCCTTTCAATATGCTCAAACTTTATAAATGATCACGTTACATGAATGATTTAGGCAAATTACGTGAAATAAAACACTTAACATTTTAGACCAAACTCCAATAACCTTTCAGTCTGCATTCAGTGGTAACTGATTTCCAGCCGCTCAGTTTGACTCTTCCTGACGTCCTCAGCAAAGAATCAATCCTCATATCTGCAAAGAAAGACAAGGTCGAGTTACCCAGAGCCAAACAGGAAGCACGGTTAAACTCCTGACACTATTTTAAATGTGATCTGATCTTGGCTGACACTATGTATAATTACAATTCTAACAACCCCCCCTGAAAACATACTAACTAACATTCTCTTACACTCGGGCATATGAGAAAAACAAACCTTGGGGTCCGTTCCCTTTGTGAGAGGCAGGGGACACCACAGGTGGAACAGAGCTCAGCGCATCTGCCCGTGACCCCCGTCAACGTACCTCACCACACCACCTCATACACCAACTGACAGCCCGAACCACCGCCATGACGACCTGCTCCTTAGCAACTGCCATCACTCTCAGCAACAGGCAGGTCACATGGGCGGGTCACACACTAACTGCTATCACACTGCCACACCCCCATCTCCTTCTCCTCCCTTTGCAAACAGGACTCCGCAGCTTGGAGGAAAGAATTCCACATTTAGGTGAACGTTTTTTTTGGTGAAGCATCCCATGTCCCTCCCCATATGATTGATGCCTCCATTTTGGAATATGATACAGGTCCATCAACCCAGGTCTACTGTTGCCTGTTGTGCTTTAGATTAGCTGAAGATACAGCTAAGGCTAAAGCACAGAGGACTAGGGCTGTAGGTTCAGTCCCACTGTTATTTCAATTTCTAACAATATTCCAGATTCTACAAAATTTGTTGCTTCTGTTCAAAATGATTGTAAGTTAACACAACGACAGCAGAATAATTGTGTGATCCACTCCCCCCCTTGAATACCATTATCTCGTGTTGATTTGGGTTAACACTCGGCTCCGTTGTCCTCCGGTGATTTCGGCCTACTCTTGGATTTGGATCTGGACCTGGATTTGGACCCCCTGTGGGATGGAGGGGTACGGCTCCTAGACTTGGACTTGGATCGGGACCGAGACCTGGAGCGAGACTTGGACTTGCTCCGCCTGGGTGTTCTGGACTTGGATTTGGACTTAGACCTCGACCTGGAGTAGGAACGGGACCTGGAACGGCTGTAGCGATGGCGGCTCCTGGATCGGGACCGGCTCCTGCTCCTGGAGCGGCTGCGGCTTCGTCTGCGGCGGCGAGGACTGGCGGATCGGCTGCAATGACGGAAACAGGAAACGCATTGAACCGGAAACTGACAAATGCAACCGATTAAAACAGTTAAGAACTACCATCGAAACCCGCTCATAAATGCCCTGTAATAATAACTGCAACTGGGGTTCAAAATCATAAAATATTAAAATTAGGTTTATTTTCGTGCAGTAACTGATAAAAACAGCCAGGTTCCGGTTAGCCTCGGCTAGCTGGTGTTGCTACATGGTAGCTAACATGCTAATTCCGTAGAGCTAGCTAACACACGTCCAGATATCAAAGCGTCACCCCCCCCCCATCCTGAGTCCTACCTCCTGCTTTTGCGTCCATATCCCCCGTATCTGCGTTGCGGTGCTCCTCCCCTACGGCTGTACATGGAGTCTGGGGGTCGTCCGTAGCGGGCCATCTGCACTCGCAGCTCCCGCCCGTCGAGCAGGGCGCCGTCCATAGCGTCCATGGCGTCCTCCGCGTCGCGCTTGTCGATGAACCGCACGAACGCGAACCCACGGCTCTCTTTTGAGTACCTATCCCGTGGAATATAGACATCACCCACATGACCGTACTTATCGAAGACTCGACGTAAAGTCTCCGGCGAAGTTCGGTAAGTGAGGTTGTCCACTTTCAGGGAGGTCATCCCCTCCACGTCTGGCGGCGGCCTTCCGTAGCAGCTCATTGTCGTCTAGCAACAAAGCCGGACAGTTAAGACGTAAACCAGCAGGTTCTGTCGTGAAATTAAATTATTACCGTTAATTAAAGAGTCTCCAAGTGAAGATTTAATTACTTTTAGTACTTGCTTCCAACAAAAACAGACAAGTTCACTCCGCGCTGCTTCCACGTAAAATGGCGGCAACACCGTTTCCCTTTCGCCTTTAGCTGCGCACCCGCTGGCCTCACAGGATTGGTTGATCCATTAGCCACACCTGATTGGCTACCCTCCTATACCCTCTTTTGATTGGCTGTCTGTCTCTTTCTCTTCCTTGTCAATAATCATACTGCCGCCTGTCGGCGGGGAGTTGTTATAGGCGCAACCCTGAACCGCTATTCGTCTTTTGTTCTTTTAAACATCTTAAAATCAAAGGATTTAAGCATTACATGAAACTCCTCATCTTTTTTTTAAACTGTGAAATTTCTGATCTGCATTGTGAGTCGTTTGTAAAACTCACCATTTATTTCAATAAACCTACTTGTTGCGCAAAAAAGGATTCATCTTATTTTTTTAATAATTATTATACATACTGTATATAGTTTTCCTCATTTTACGCTAAATTCCTGAGCATTTCCTGAGGGTAATGCTGTAAAACCGTACTGTCTGCACTGCAGTCAACGCCACTCGCCCATTTGGCGTAGGAAGGTCACTCTGCTGGAGAGAGGAGGACTGCGCAAAAACCAGCCCGGATTTGTGTCTGAGTGACGTCATGTGGAGCCACAGACCTCTTTGACAGTATCCAGCAACGAACAGCACCGGGATACACGATCAACACCCAGCGGGCCGGGGATGTCGACGTCCTGAGTTCGACACGGAGATTTCGGCTTGGCTCGGTTGCGCGTTTGAGGCGCACCGGGAGAGCGCATATCTGTGATTTGAACGGCTGTTTCTGACTCAAAAACGGGCTGCACTGTTTGACCACGGAGGGATAAGCGGCCAGAAAACAACTACTAATCCACCCCCCCCCCCCACGACGGTGCGTTCACGGTTGGGGATTGGATCCCGACGGGAATGGACAGGCCGGCCGGATTAAATGATATGGAATAAAGGGAGACGCGGCGCATAAAGCGAACCCGGAGTGTTATGTCCGTTTACCCGTGTGGTCTTTATGTGACTGGAAATGGGAGCTTTAACCAGCAGACAAAACATAGGCGTGGAAGAAGTGGACATTCCGTCCAATTCGGTGTATCGTTATCCACCGAAATCTGGTAAGTCTCCACACAGGCTGGGGGTTATCGATACTGATTTCTGATCATCTATAAAGTGATTTATGGTGGAGGAATACAAATTAATGACAACCATCATCATAGTGTGTGTGTGTGTGTGTGTGTGTGTGTGTGTGTGTGTGTGTGTGTGTGTGTGTGTGTGTGTGTGTGTGTGTGTGTGTGTGTGTGTGTGTGTGTGTGTGTGTGTGTGTGTGTGTGTGTGTGTGTGTGTGTGTGTGTGTGTGTGTGTGTGTGTGTGTGACAGGCCCACAGGGGTTCTCGTGGGGATACCTGTGGGGACGGGAGGGAGGACCAATGAACCCTCTCTGTCCACATCACCCCCTTATAATTAAGAGTTAATTTATCATCTCTTGAAACAGCACGTCTGGCACCATCAACAACACATATTTTTCATTTTCTGCTTGCATTTGTCTCTTATTTTGGCGCATATTTTAGCAGATTGGGGGGGGATTTGCGCCACCAGACTGCCTCAATCTGTCTACTAAATAAATAAATCACTATAGATCCCGAGAGGATGGGAATAAAGCCCATTATGACCACGAGCAGCAGAGATCATTCATTTTTTATGTTGTATTCAGCACATAACAGAAGCTGGGTCCTATTAGTGATGATGAAAATGTGCAAAAAAAGCACTGCTTTAATAAAGATTTCATTGAATTTGGAACCAGAACATTTTCATTTACACTTTCTGGAGCATGAGAATCATTTCTGTCCAGTCATTGTTGGTATTATCCATGAATGGAGCCATACACCTACTTTAAACTTTGCTTGGGCCATAAACTACCTCTCCAAGAAATTTCACCACAATCCATCCATAAATTTTTGAATAATCCCACTTGCAGAAATTAAAAACAACAAAAATGTGGCGTTGCCCCTTGGAAGAAATATAGTAAAATAGAAAATATAGGAATATGGCCCTTCTATCTTCTTGAGCGTCCAACCTGACTGTCCTTTGGACTTCACGCTAAACCGGGTTATAGTTTGAACTTTATTATTGTTCCTCAGTGGGACATTTTATGACTGCAGCGCTGCGTTCATCTTCCTGCCAAGGATGAGCTGTAATCCAAACAGCTCCTTCAAAAACACCTCATTGTGCAGAAACAATCATATTGTTTTTAAAAAAAAAAAATTTTATTGCTAGCAAAGACAAAGCAAATTAAAATCCCTCAAATAAAACTGGAGTTCATTAAACCCATATTCATTAAAGCCATATTTTGCTGTATCTACAAAGGAACAGATGAAAGCTGTTGATTTCTGACTCTTCTCGTCATCATTCATTTCAATTAGTTACAGGCTGTCTGTGGATTTATGATTTTAAATCCCCGAGTGACGCCTGGCTCTGGTTTCTGGTGGTGAAGCCGATCTGTTCGCCTCAGATCTGTCATCTGGGCTTTTTAAACTCCTGATTTGTCGTGTGGAATATTTTTCTGAATGGCTCCATCCAGCCTCCTTCCTCTTCTCCAACTTTAATAATCTTGTAAGGAGATGAAGCCGACCAGCCTGTCAATGGCTGGTCTGTCCAACATGTATTTAAGGACTCCAATCCACCATTATGGTCTTATGATATTAGCACAGCCTGTGATTTAGAGGCAGAAAGTCTGATTAGTCTCCATGTCATCCGACCAAAACAAGATTCTGACCAGCAACACAACAACCCGAACGGAATGCTCTCACCGGTCCGGTTCAACAACAACTCGGGTTAATGATTCAGCTTTAATCTATTACTGATAGCAAATAATTAATCATTGAAATAATCATTGGTTTTGTGGATTAGCGGTTGTAGATTATTTGTCTGTTGTAGTGATTCAATTTTATCTTTGGATGAATTTAAGGGAAACGTAGTTGTTTGATGTCATATAGTTAGAAACTAAAAAAAAAATCTCTTTTTGAGCTCAAAATCTCTCAAAACAAAATAAAAACTTCAGTTTCTTTTTATTCAAGCCACTAAAAGAAAAGGTTTGGTGCAGTTATGTGGAATAAAAATGAGTTTTAAGCGAACAGGGAAGTGTCATTCCTTCTCTGATTGGTGCATAAATGTTAAAGCTGAGTGTCTCTGCAGGGAGTTACTTCGCCAGTCACTTCATCATGGGGGGGGAGAAGTTTGACTCCACCCATCCAGAGGGTTACCTGTTCGGGGAGAACACAGACCTCAACTTCCTGGGGACCAGACCTGTGGCGGTGCGTATCCCACACATCACAACCGTTGTTGTTTCTTCCTCTTGTTCTTAATAACACACGAGCAGAGGAGAACTTTGACCTCAGAATGACCTTCAAGGTCATTGCAGAGGAGCTGCAATCTGGAGGTCAAGAGGTCATTAAAGACGGCGATTCCCGGCCGACGTGGAGCTGATGTGACTCTGCGATAATCTACCAAACTGCTGCTTCTGTCTAGACGGAGGCTAAAATTAGGACGGCCGTTTTTCCCTGATTATGTGGGCGTTTATAATCCTGCTGAAAGCTTTTGTTTTACGTGCGACTGAAGCTCCAACATTATTATTAATATTATGATTATGATTATTATTATTATTATATAATATTTGATGGTTTCCATTAGCAACGCTGGCATCTGGCGTGAATATTAAATGGAACCCTTTTGAATACGTGAGCGTTTTTATTTCCTCGGATTCTTCTTGAAAGTGTGATTTAGCAACTCAAACCCACCTGTGTCTGACAGGTAAAGGACGGGTTTCGTCAGTCTAAGTGTGTGTGATTTTTTTTTTTCTGAGTCCAACATGAATGCTTCTTTTCAGCATCTGTGTGTTTGCTTTGCTGTCGTTTACAGGCGTCGTCCCGCTGAGCCCAGATGTGTGTATTACCCTGAATATGATTCTGTTCACCACCACGCAAACACACAGATCGGTGTGTGTGTGTGTGTGTGTATGTATGGGGGGGGGGTATCTGACCACATCCTGCATGTTTCTCCTCCAGTGATCCTCTCTTTACGCCCCGTCAGCAGCATCACGGTTTTACAGCAGGGGCTTAAAGTTGTTTTTATTGCTAAACGGAACAGGAAGTGAATTCTTATCACATGAAAATGAAGCTTTTTTTTACCTGCTGATCCCGAACGCTTTTATTCCCTCCCCAGGAAAGTTTCTACCTTCGTCCCTGGAAACCCAATCCGAGCGGACTTTTATTTTCTCTGGGTCTCAGCAGAGATCTGATTGGTGCTGACCCACCAGAACATAACATCTTCTGTTCAGGGTTACCCAGAATCCTCTGTGGTGTGGGGAGGAATGTCAGGGCGGTTGGAGGGAACACGAACACCGCTACCCCCTTCAGTCTCATAAGATATATTTTACATCTATAAATTCCTTCTGTTTTCAGTTCCCATACGCAGCCCCTCCACCTCAGGAACCAGTAAAGACCTTACGAAGCCTTATAAACATCCGTAAGGACACGCTGCGGCTCGTACGGTATGCACCTTCATCCACCTAAACAAATATGTAACCCCTCATCATCACTGCTGTGTAATTGTGTGTCCAAAGGGGGGGAGTTATTTTTAGGCGAGCGGCCACAACAGATCATTTCAGGGACGCAGTCAAATCAGGCGTGTTCTTTTTTTGTGTTTTTTTTCCGAACGTCGGGCTGCTTCAAACACATGAAAATAACACGATCATGTAGAACAAACGTAGAACAACATGTAATTTAACTGTCAGGAAAATTCAATCACACAATATCCCTGTTTGTTAAAGAGGGAAAGAAACGTTTAAAATATAGAAATCCACTTGGTAATTAAATAAAATCTGATTCTGTGTGATTATTGCTGACCGGAGCTCCTCTCCTTCCTCTCCTCTTCCTCCTCTTCGTCACCCGTAGGTGCAGCGAGGACCTGAAGCTGCCGGGCGACGAGGCGGCGGCGGCGGCGGCGAAGAACAGATCGTGCTACAACATCGAGTTCACCTTCGACGCCGACACGCAGGTGGCTGTAACCATCTACTACCAGGCTGTGGAGGAGTTTCACAATGGAGTTCCGGTGTAAGTTGGCTTCTGGTGCATTATGGGTAATGTAGGCAACAGGATTTGAAGGTGGAAATTAAAGTAAAAAGTTTAGTTTACTCATCAGAAATGAGCTAAAAAAGGAACTCTCCCTCCCACCGTCTGCAGCTACCTCCCCCAGGACAGCTCTCTGCAGTCCGAGACGGTCCACTTCAAGAGGGGGGTGTGCCAGCAGTTCTGTCTGCCCTCCCACACCGTCAACCTCAGCGAGTGGGCCGATGAGGAGGTAAGAAGGACGTCCTTCAGCTGATCTCTGGTGATGCATCTTCATCTCTGATCTTCTTCACCTCCTCATTTCCTCCCCCCCCCCCACCACCACCAGCTGCTGTTCGATATGGACAAAGAGGTTTTCCCCATGGTGGTGCAGGCGGTGGTGGACGAGGGCGAAGGTGAGTTGCGGCAGGGCTTTAATTTTTTTGCACGAGAACGTGTTTGACCGTCCGGTGTCGTTGCAGAACACCTGGGTCATTCTCACATTCTGCTGGCCACGTTTGAAAAGGTAAGAAACACCCCCGACGTGGGATCCGCCTCCACTTCCTCCTCCCCGAACACGGATATTTAAGTTTATTTATTTTCCGTGATGGATGACGAGCCGTGTCTTCCTTTTCCAGCACATGGACGGGAGCTACTGCGTGAAGCCTCTGAAGCAGAAACAAGTGGTGAATACTTGTCTTTACCTCACGCTTTCTAGTGAAACAGATGATTTACGTCCCGTTTGATCGTCACGCCTAACAAACCCCCTCCCCCATGAGACGCACCGCCTTTATCCTCCGCTCTGTTCCTCCTCCCCAGGTGGATGGCGTCAGTTATCTGCTGCAGGAGATCTACGGCATCGAGAACAAATACAACAGTCAAGAATCAAAGGTAAAGATCAGACGTCTGCTCCTCTTTGAGCGCCTCAAACGTCTTTTGATTTTAGAAGTTCTGACTTTAAAGTGTGTGGCTTTTTTTTTTTTTTTTGGTTTCGTCTCCAGGTTGTGGATGACGAGATCAGCGACAACAGCGCCGAGTGTGTGGTGTGTTTGTCGGACGTGCGAGACACGCTCATCCTGCCGTGCAGACACCTGTGTCTGTGCAACGCCTGCGCAGACACGCTGCGTTACCAGGCCAACTGCTGCCCCATCTGCCGACTGCGTGAGTTTCTGCGTGAGCAACATGTTTTAAAAAAAAAAAACATCTTACGTTTAGTCTACAACAAACGGACCCCGTTTTTTCCCGTGTCGTGACCTCTAAACGTGATTTGATTGGTTTACCGGAGCGTTTAAATTCTGCTCACGTCTTCCTCAGCTTTCAGAGCTCTTCTTCAAATCCGAGCCATGAGGAAGAAGCTCAGCCCTCTCTCTCCTAGCAGCTTCAACCCCGTCATCACGTCGCAGACGTCGGACTCGGAGGAGCACTCGGTGAGACCCAAAACCACACAAAGTCCAAACTCCCATCATTCCCAGTCGACTCACCGCCGCTTTCCCCCACCACCCACGTCTCGCTTCCAGGCGTCGGAGCACATCCCCCCGGGCTACGAGGCCGTGTCTCTGCTGGAGGCGCTGAACGGGCCCTTGAACGCCTCCTCCGTGGCCCCTCCTCCGCTCACCTCGGGCCCCAGTCACGTCTCCGGCGCCCTGCCCCCCTACAGCAGCGAGCCTCACCCGGCGCCGGCCCGCTCCCTCTCCCCGCTAGACCACTCCAACTCCAGTCAGGGACTCAAACTGAAGAAGAGCGGCTCGAAGTGAGTTCAGAACGACGGATCCAGGCAGAAACTAAACCATTAAAAAAATGTTTTAATTTTACTTTTTCTATTTCAGGTCACTTTCCCAGAATTCCTCTGTGCTTCCTGAGGAGGAGGACGAGAAGTCCTGCAGCGAGTCGGAGGCGTGTCGCCACAAACTCGCAGCGGGGCAGCAGGAGGTGCGTTTGAATTGGCGTGAGGCGTGTCCCCCCACCACCCCGGGGGGGTGGATCTTGTGATGTCGTGAGCTCGTCTCTCACTGTTTCCGGTGTTTTTCCAGAACGGAGCCACTCCAGACAGCGAGAACCTGACCCTGTCCTCGTCCGGAGCCATCGACCAGTCGTCCTGCACCGGAACCCCGCTCTCTTCCACCATCACCTCCCCCGAAGGTACGCAGACACATCCTCTCAACCTTGGGGGGATAAATGGGAGGTGTCCGATTGAGCGGTGGTGTCGGTTCAGGACCAGTTTGTTTATGTCGGAGGTCACGCGCCTCCCATCCGCGGCGCTCCTTGATGTTTCCTCACGTGGATTCTCACCCCAGGAGCCTGAAAGCGATCGATCCACGGATGTCCTGCTTCCAAAAAAAAAAAATGTCGCCGCGTGTTGTAAAATGTCTTGAAACGGCGAGCAGGAAGCGTGACGTGTGTCTCCCGTCTGTCTGTCAGACCCAGTGAGCAGCAGCCTGGCCCAGTCAGTGATGTCCATGGCCTCGTCCCAATCCCAGCACTCCCACATCAGCACTGACACCATGTCCTCCATGTCAGGGTCCTACCTGGCCGGGGCCGAAGGCGAGCCCGGGGGGGGCGACGACAGGGGAGACGTGGAGCGTGAGGAGAACCGGGACGCCCCCATGGAGAGCAGAGGACCGTCGCAACAGGATGGGGTGAGGAGGGGATGGGAGGAAGGAGGCGCAGCTGGGTTTAAAACATCACGGATATGCCGTCTCCTCATTGGTTCGTCTTCTGTGTCTTCACTCAGGAGTTCTCCCTGGAGCCGAAGGACCAAAACTACATGGAGGAGCAGGACTCAGAGGTGACTCACCTTTTGGGGTTATTATCTAACGTCTAGAAACCTCTACAAAGGTTTTTTTTCTGTTATTTCTAGGGAAATGATGTCACGGAAGAGGACTGCTCCTCGCCATCTAATGGGAAAGGTAACTATGACGATCATCCTTCACCTTTCACCCCTGACCTCTCAGCTTCCTTTACGTTTGTTGCTCTCAGCCATGATATAGACTATTCATATTAAATATATATTATGGACCGTGTGGTTCATCTAATATATTGTCTCTGACCATAAATCCTTTTTAATCATGGCCGGGTAACAACCACATAAAAGAGATGCATGTTGGATATTGTCCTCTAGGTGGCGCTGGTCTTTTCACAATGCACGGCTGAAATTACAAAAATGCAGGTTCTGAACTGGAGAAAATGACATGTCATATGATGTGTGTGTGTGTGTGTGTGTGTAATTTTTTAAAAATTAGTCTTTTTTTGAGGGTTCAAAGGTCATCTGATTGTAGCCCATGTCTGAATACCGATCACACACAATGTGTTAAAGTCTATTTCTAGGCTGGAAGGTTAGATGGCTTCAGCTCACTGGTGGGGAGCTCTCTGACGTCAGCGCTGACTGTTTGTACTGCCATCTAGTGGCCAAAAAGAATTCTGCAAGTTTAACGGATATAGTTTTATTTATATACAGTATTTATTATCTATTATTTTCGTTCAAAAGCGACTTAAAAAAATTATAAAACAGGAGAATGAGATTTAGGTTAATATTCAGACAGAATCATCGATCAAATGTTGAATCGGGCAGTTTGAGCTCCTTGTATTTCAGTATCTCTTGTTTTCACAGTAACTGTTTCATTATTGGTGACTTTTATGGCCACTAGTCAAGAAATTAGCATTTAATATCAGCTGATTCCAACTGATCGGATCATCCTGTCAGTCACAACAGGAATTGTGCGGTTCTGAAACGGCTGCCTGCTTGCATTTGCATGATTTGCACCTCTATGTAAATACGTGTGTGTGAACACTTGCATGCTCGTGTGTGTCAACAGGACCAGGTTTCTCATCTACATTTTCTATGCATGGTGCATTTTATGAATTATTGTATCTGCTGCATCACAAAGTGGTAACTTCTTTATGTTGGTGTTTGTGTGTGAGTGTGTGTGAGACAAGGGCGATGGTGTGTTAAAGAAAGCGTGACGTGTGTCGGTGAACAGAAGGGTTTGAGGCCAAAGGTCGTATCTGCATATGTGTGCCTGTCTGTGTGCTGGGATCTTTCCTGAATGACCTTCCAGTTCTCCAGGAGCCAGGCCGACCCGCCTGACAGGCTGTGAATGTGCACACGCACCGCAAGATGTATGTTTGCACGCACACGTGTGTGCAGCTGCACCACCACATGGCTTCTGAGCGTCCTGTGTGTGTGTGTTTCTCTGTGGCGAGCTTCTGTTATGTCGCCATCTCTGCAGGCTCCTCCCCATCAGCTCACACACACTTTCTGCACGCGTGAAGCACACATTCAACATGTCTGTGGTTTGATCTGGCCATGCTGGAAAAGGCAGGATTGTGATCGGATGACGTTAAATCTCATCGAAGTCTGCAAATAGTTCAATGCACCTGGTGCCAAAGTAGATTAAATGAGACATGCATGATATATTATCTCAATAAATGTTGAAATTAAATGTCAAAATGATGATAAATGATGTTAAAATTACAGAACTATTTGAGATTTTACTTTTAAATTCAGGGTAACTATAAGAACAAATCCAACAGATGCTCATCTACATCTTTTTTTTTTTTTTACTGGAGTGATGATATTTGAGGATGACAATGATGATGAAAATAATAATAATAATAATAATAATAATAATAATAATTATTATTATTATTATTATTATAACAATAAACTAGAACTATGCTGTAAAAACTTAATTTAGATTTTTCCTCAAATTATTTTCAGTCATTGTGTTTTTTCCCATCAGTTTCTTTTTAATTTAAAATGAAAAAAAATAATTTTATTAATTCCTTTCCAGCATGGCTGACCCCCCCCCCCATCCCCCTCCACTCTGCCACCCCCACCCTCACCCCGCCTGTTCCGCTCCCCCCTCCCATGCTGTGCCTGGCTTCTCTTGTTTGACCTTTGCCCTCGCTTGCAGGTGGGCGGAGCAGGTGTCCAGAGTTGGCCAATAACAATCAGGGCGTCGCCCTCTGTGACACGCCCTCATTGGGGCTGGATAATGAGCAAGCTCCCGACAGCCGATTCGCTGGTGAGTGGCACCCTCCGGATCGTGGACCAATGGGAGACGAGTACTGGACGTGAGCTTGAGGGGGGTGGGGGAGTAGGATAGGAGCATTAGCACATTAGCCTGCTATGCTAACATGCAAATGCAAATGCAAAGGAAACAAGAATTAGGTTTAATTAATCCGTCAGGTTAGATTTTTTTTCCAGTAGGTTTGTCGCATCATTTCCCAGCATGCAGCTCTTCTCTTCATTCCCCTGTGGTGTGGTTGTGCTTCATCGCTTCTCTCTTCGCTTTGCTTTCCCTCCTCTTCCTCGTACTGCTGAAGCCCTGGTGTGTGTTTTCGTGTGGGGGGGTGTTCTGCATGCTGTGTCCCCCCCCCCTATCCTCCCCCTAAACCCCCCCCTGTGTCCAAATGCTGGATGGGTCAACTTTGATTTACCTTTAAGTTTTGGATGTTTAATTTAGTCATTTCTTACCCTTTAGCTCTGCATCCTTCCCCCCTCCCATCTTAACCCCCCCCCCGCCCCCATTCCTTCCAGTCACCCCTTTGGTCTAACTGTGGATGGTGTGACACGTTTTCTCTTTCCGTGTCGTAAAAGTGTTCTGTTATCTCTCTGTTTCTCCCCCCCCCCCTCCCACCCCCGTCATTCTTCACACCTGTCTTTTCCTGGACGTTTTTCCTCCCACCTCTCTCCTCCTCTCTCCCCCCTCTCTTCCTTCTCTCGCCTTCTTTGGGATGGACAGATGAGGAGTCGTGCCCAGTGCACATTGAGGACTAGGTATGGAGTAGACGCTTTAGATCCGACGGCCGTTTGCTTTCAGCGCTGCTTTTTTATAAAATCACTTTTAATCACCATCTATCATCAGATCCCGCTTTTCTTTTTTCAGTTCCGGTAAAATATTAAAAATAAAAAAGCATGACTCATAAGAGAACCTCCAGAATCTGATCCATAAACACTGGAAAAAAGGTGGAAATTTAATGCTGGACAGGAAGTCATAACATGGAAATTTCTGTACAAATTGAATATTTTTTCAGATATTCGTGAAATAAATAATGAAATAATTGCATCTTAAGCCCCGGTTCTTCATCACATCCATCCTCCTCTTCTGCTCTCCTTCAGGGCTGATGTACCTGGGGGGCTACAGGTCTGCTTTGGAGCCCCTCCCACACCACACCTCCACCAGCAATATCAACCTGGAGGAGCAAGGGGCGGAGCATAGGGACGGCCAGAGTCCCAAACACCCTCGCCACGGACCGCTCATTGTGTAACACGGCCACGAAGACACACACACACACACACACACACACACACACACACACACACACACACACACACACACACACACATAATCCAGCTTTCACCCTGCCACAGTGCCGCATGGCTGGATCCTCTCCTTACTGACAGGGACCCCCCCCCATCACCACTATCACCATCATCACCACCACAGCCGTTTCTTCTTCTTCTGTTGTTTCACACCTGGCAGGAAAGACCCGCCCACTCCTGCGTCATTATTTATTACCTGTGGGGTCGTGGTGGCGTCTGTAGGAAATGCTGCTGCCCCCCCCCCCCCCCTCCTACCAGCCTAACAGTCAGGGGCTTCTGTGATCGGCAATCGGATTTATTACTGACGTTAAAACTTCTTCTTCTGTTATAAACTTGAGCGGTCGGACACTCTTTCCGGTGCTGACCCCTCCACTCGGATCAGGGAGCTCCCGCATGCAGCTTCTGCTTCCTCCTCTCACCCCCCCCCCCCCATCGGACCAGGTGGCAGCGGGTAACCCCCCCTCCCCAAGGGGAAAAGGATCCGGTCCACAAGAGGAATGTAGGACGACGGGATGTGGATCTCTTCAGAAGGGAATATAAAGTGTCACCTGAACTGGAATTAACCCCCCCACTTCACCCTCTATCCGCCACCACACACAAAGACACCAAGCAATAAAAGATGCTGGAGCTCCTCTGCCCCACCCACCACCACCACCACCACCACCCCCCAGGAGGACGCCACCAGCAGAAACTGTTCGCTGCGTTCAAAACTTCTCAATGTTTGCATTTTTAATTTTCATTTGTTGTAGTTTGTGGTGAGAAAAAAAACAAAAACGTCACAAAGTGAACCTGGGACCCTCGACTGGACATGAAGGCCACCCCCTCCCCATCTCATCTTTAACCCCCCATCCCCATCCCCCTCTCTGTTTGTGAAGCTTTTTAGCCGTTTCTGTTTTGTTTGATTTGAATGTGTAGCTCACCATGTTATCGATGTTCTCCGTTTTGTCGCAAAAAGAACACCGTGTGTTTAACAGAATGTGGATGAAAATATGTGAAACATTTGTAAAGGTTTACACCGGCGCGGGCACACAGGCGCGGGCACACAGGCGCGTCCCCCCCCACCCCCACCCCCCTGCCGGTACATCTTACTGAAAAGGGACACGTGGTGGTGCATGAGGCGATGCTAGCGTTAGCATGTTAGTCTAGGTCAGCCTGCACCCCCCCCCCCTGTGCAACACCTGAGGATGGATCTGAACTCGCCCCACCCAGACATGGGGGGGGTCCGGAACCCTGCACTAGTATATAACCCAGCTGCAAACAGTCACGTGATCAGATCCATGAAGCTGCTTTCAGGCACCAGTTATGGTATAAAATCAGAGGAATGGGCCCCCAACCCCCAACCCCAACCCCCCAACCCCCAGTTTTCTAGAATTATGAGTGAAAATGTTGAAAACATCAAATGAATAATAAAGTTTTGAACTCCGAGTGGACTGCTGTTGATTTTCACACAAACACACACCCACACACCTCTATCACCAGGAGTGATAATTTAAAATTATTTTTAGTCACTATTTTTACGAAAGTAAAAAAATGAGTTGCTCTTAATTTTTATAATTTATATAACAAGGCAACACACCGGAATTCAACATTTTACCCTGACCGACACATTTTTGTGCCTCTGGCTCTTTGTTTTGTGATTATATTTCATCAGGGTTCAGAGATGTGAACCTAAAAAGGTCTACAGCGCGCCCTCATTCTTTGCGGTTAACGCGTTCCAGGAACCACACGCAATTAACGAATTCCGTGAGCGAGCGACAGACTATCTTATTATTTACGTTAATTTAAACGTCTATGACCCTCCCCATACTGATATTAAACCACCTCTTGTGTGTATTACCTTTCCCCACACTCTTATCGACTGTTTTTAAAGCCCTTCTGCGTCTCACGGAAGTCCGAGACTCACGGAACGTAGCGCACTTCCGGATGCTGTCAGCCAATAGAACTGCCTACCAAAAATCTGCAGTGAGTACAAAAGTTGAAATTTAACCTTGACCTAGTTTTCTCAAGGTCATCATCTCATTTTCATCCCCTTTGCTGCCCGAGTAGTGTGCTTTGTGTTTCATCTTTCTATCTGCAATGGTTGTGAAGATATTTGGTGGACGGATGGACAGACGGACACACAAAAACCAACAATTACGATGTAATTGTGCATATATTTAAAAATAACCCGATTTTCTTCAGGTGTTTTTCGCACCTTTCAGCTATTGCAGGTTTTAATTAATTTGTCAACTATGAAAAACTGAAGTAGTTGAATGTTTATTTGTGTGGTGGGGGCACACAGGGTGGGGTGCGTCATTAACCTTCCCGTGCCCCCTCTAATTGTAGTTTGCCTTCTCGCGTCCTGTGATTCACACAAAGCTCTTTTTGTCACCAGTGTCAATAATCAGTCGCGTTGGGCATCGTCTCTTCTTTCAGTCTTCTCCTCCCCTCCCTTTGTCTCACTTCCATTCCTTTCTCATCCATTTATGTCATCCATCCTTTCTCACATTTCTCTTGGCCGTCCACTGCAGTGGTTTCTCCTTTCAGCTGGTGGACAGACGTCATTCGCTCAGCTCACAGCAGGGAGTCGCCTCGCCGATCTGCAGACACGATGCGCGTCGCCTTTCTGCTGGTGGTCGTCTCCACAGGTGAGTTTCCTCCAGAATTATGAGTTTCAACTTCAGTGTAGCCATGGTAACGGATGGGGAATCCTGATTCTCAGAATGAGATCATTTGATTATTTGAGTGACAGATTTTTAAATATACTCTGATGCCGGCAGATTTTAAGTTCTGTTCCCTTATTAAAGGGAAAAAGGAACAAATAGTTTACACAAAACCCCCACTTGAGAGAAATCCCAACGATGGAGCATAAATTCAATTTGTAACCATGGTGACGAAAAACATAAGCAAGCAAAGTCCCCAAATAGCAAACGACATCGAATCAAATGAGTTTGTGGGATGAAGTCTTTAACATCGCTTGTCCTTCCTGGAGGGGAAGTAAAGGAAATCTTTTTATTGCAATTTAAAGCTTAAAATACATTAAATAATTTAATGCAAATAAAAAAACAAACAAACTTTTAATGCACAGTAAGTGGGACGCCTTCGGAAAAAGTGTGCACCTACTGGGACGTTGTGGATTACCTGAACCTGACCACTGACGCCGACTTCTTTAAAGTGACCCGACCCACCCTGGACTACAGGAACCCCACCGTACTGGAACTGGACCTCCTCCTCTTTGCCATCCTTGGTGTGGTAGGTGTTGCGTCGCGGCGTCAACACATGAACGCTGTCCTAAATGCAACCATTCAGTTGATCAGATCTTCTGTTTTGTCCCTAGATTGAGAAAACGCAAACGTTCATCCCCTTCGTATGGACATCAATGGTGAGAACTTTCTTGTTTAAAGCTCTGGTTCATCTCTCAAACTTACCTTCTTGTTCTTCTGGCATCATGTCCTCACTGCAGATCTGGGTGGACGAACGCATCTCCTGGGACCCCAATCAGTTCTGTGGAATCTCTAACATCACCATCCCCAAGGAAATGATATGGAAACCAGACATTTTAATCTATGAGATGTGAGCTGGCGACACACAAAGAGGCTTAATGATGCAGAGACAAGCAACTTAATGGGATGGAAAGAGAGACACGCAACACTGATAGCACTTGCTTGTCTGCATGACTAATCTGAAGCGATATTCAGTGTGTTTGTGTGAAATAAAGGCTAAAGATAGACGAGGGAACCAGAAATAGATAAAGATAGACGGGGATCAACAACACCCAATCAGAAGCACAGGAAGTAATAAGAACATAGCAAAACATCCAGTGATGTGTATGTGTGTGTGAGTGTGTGTGTGTGTGTGTGTGTATGTGTGTGTGTGTGTGTGTGTGTGTGTGTGTGTGTGTGTGTGTGTGTGTGTGTGTGTGTGTGTGTGTGTGTGTGTGTGTGTGTCCATCACTGCTGGTGAACACACAGTTTTAGCTGTTGGATATTCGTGGATGAGCCACATCCTGTGTGTGTTTAGAGGGTGTGTGACTCCACCGTGAACTCATTTCATCATCCATACATTCAACTAATGATTAATGTGTTGAAGTGTGTGTGTGTGTGTGTGTGTGTGTGTGTGTGTGTGTGTGTGTGTGTGTGTGTGTGTGTGTGTGTGTGTTTAGAAGGTATATGACTCTGCATTGTATTCATTTCATAATCCATACATTTAGTTAATGATTAATGTGATGAATTGTGTGGTTTATACGATCTGCAAACACTCCCTGAAAGGATTGTGCGCGCGCGTGTGTGTGTGTGTGTGTGTGTGTGTGTGTGTGTGTGTGTGTGTGTGTGTGTGTGTGTGTGCTTGTGTGTGCTTGTGTGTGTCTCAGGATAAAAAAAGACGACTCCCCTTCCAATCCCTACGTGTTCGTGTCCCACGATGGGCGGGTCACCTTCGATGACGACATTAAGCTGGTCAGCACCTGCAGGCTGGACGTCCACAAGTTCCCCTTCGACACGCAGAGATGCAACATCACCATCGGATCTGCGATACACAGCGGTGAGGCGGGGTGTGTGTGTGTATGTGTGTGTGTGTGTTCGACACGCGACGGTCTGAGCCTCCTTTAACTCTAGTTTCCTCTTCACAGTGGAAGAAATACGGATCCTTCCTCTCTCCAACGCCTCCCGCATCACCCAGTTTTCCCAGGAGCTGATCAGGTCGCAGGGCGAGTGGGAGTTCCTCCATCTGTCCATCGCCAACCTCAACCTCACCATCTACGGCCGGGTGTGGGAACAGCTGGTTTTCACCGTAAGCAAAACAGATGCAGAACCAGTAAAGCACAGGCCCAATCCCAGTCTGGCCTTTCAGCCCCGCCCCTTTCACCTGTGTCTTCTACGGGACGCCCTAACGGAGGGAGCGGTGCTGAATCCGGACTGAAACTGTCACGAGATCAACAATTGAACCGATTGGTAAGCTTTTCCGTATTTCTAGTTTGTCATGAAGAGGAGGCCCCACCTCCACGTCATCAACTTCCTCTTGCCCATCCTGTTCTTCCTGTGTCTGGATCTCGCCTCCTTCTTCATCTCAGACGACCGTGGAGAGAAGCTGGGCTTCAAAGTCACCGTGCTGCTCGCCATCTCCGTGCTGCTGCTCATCCTGAACGACATCCTGCCCGCCATGTCCAACCAGACGCCGCTCATAGGTAAAGAACGTTTAATTCGGACTCAACAGAACCAAGACTATCATTATTAACCACCTGTCCCCCCCCCAAGCGACCTACTGCATTTTGATCTTCGCTCTGATGCTGCTCAGTCTCCTGGTGACCATCTTGGTGACGTATCTCATGGACAGGGACTCTGAGCTGAAGGACGACAAACAGGAAGTAGTTCCGGGTGGTACCTGTAACACAGGTGAGCCTTTACAGAAGCTTCTGGTCCACGCTTCCGTGCAGCAGGTAGACTTTTAGAGATGACGACCATGCTTTCTGCTTTCAGAGGAGAAGATCCACACCATCCGTTCCTGCACCAGTAACGGGTTGGAACCTGTGGCTAAAGAGGTTCAACACAACACGACTCTCCTGAACGCCACCTTCAAGCCGGATGATTCTCACATCTTCCTGCTGATCCTGGAGGAGCTGAAGGAGCTGAGGAAAACTCGGAACGCTGACGCCGGCTGCAAGCAGGAACGAGGGTCGTCCTTCATCTGGGCCACCAGAATCAACAAAGCCTTCTTCATCTTCTACCTCGGCAGCGTGTTGGTGTTCCTACCAGCCATCTTCATCAAATGGACGCATTAGAAACGTTTCTTTGTCGTTTAGAAAAATATGTGAGAGATATCCTCTGAAGTTGTCTTTGATTCTCAATATGAGTTTTTTTTTTTAATCTGGTTGAGGTTTAGGTAAGAATAATAAACAGCTGGTTGATTTTTGCATGTCTTCCCTAATGTAAAGGAAATAAATAAAAATAATTCAAAAAAGACTTCCTGTTTGTTCACGTCCAGGAATACCTGACACTCCCTGTCACCCCCAACACCCCTTAAACCACCCGTGCTACATCTATGTTTGTGCGAAACACGACTACACACAAACATCCGATACCCAACATGACATCATCAGGCAGACCCGTCATGTTCCAGCACCTTCCATCCGTCCTCTGATATCCTGTGTGTCTTGAAGGCATCATGGAGGGTGGGGGGGTTGGATGATGGTTGGGTGTTGGAGAGGAGACAAACTCATCTGTCAGATGAACCTTAAATCTATATATGCTATATATAGATTACTATATATTATATAGTAATCCCATTTGCAGCTGCACTTTGTGCAGAGCTAACCCCCCATATGTTGTATTGAGTTCTCTTTTAATTTATATAATTATTCTAAATTAATCTCCTGTTTTACTAACTGATTTATTTTTCTGCTTGAATCAATGTGTAACCCCCCCCACTCCCATCTCCACCACGGCCTTCCTGCCCTCCTGAGAAGAAAAATCACTGAGATGTGTGGCGTCCTCTGAGGAAGTGAACATTATCTCCGGATGGATATTGAACTAATGAGATTATAAAAACAACAACAACAAAGGCATTAAAGATTGGTCACTCAATTTGCCCGGCCCCCCCTCCAGAAGGAGGCAGCGGTGTCAGAACTGAAGCAGACTGGAGAACGCAGGATCCACGTGAAGAGCGCAGCGCTCCGACTTCAGCGCCGTCATGATTCTGACCGGATTCATCTTTCTGCTCACCCTCACAGGTAAGACGGACCCGGCAGAATCAAACCAACCTCTCCATTTTGTTCAACCTTTAACAGAACCAGGAATTAATGTTTAAATTCAATGCAACAAATAAGGCGATAGAATAATGGGATAAAACCAAATTAGATGTTATTTTAATTCCTATTATGTTAAATGTAATGTTAAAACGTCCATATATGACATAACATGATGTATATGAATGGAAAGCATTTTAAAACAGGAATTTCATTCCAACAAAAAAATTTTTTTTTTTTCATATAATGATGCTTTTAAACCCAGATTTGCACCCAGATTTGCCCTAAAATGTCATTGCCTTGATTTTAACAGTATATTATTCACAGGAAACGGATCTCAGCCTCAAACCCTCTCTGACTAAAATGACTAGAAACAACCAACATTTATAAATCATTAGTGGTTAGATGAGATAAACCCATGTCATCTGCTCACACTCATCCCATAATGGCCTTTTAGTGGTCGCAGCCGGTGGAGATGGGGGCAAATAATTCTCACTATAGAGGATGATGTCAAACAGGAGGTCTGAGGTCCTGATCCAGGACAAACCTTCCTGAGAATCAGGCCATTTCTCTCATGATGGGGGCGGGGGTTCTTCTGCTGCAGATGGGGGCTTCACCGAGAGCAACTGCAATCACCAGGCTGTTTTAAATCACCTGAATCTCACGCTGCACAACGACGTGTACTTCATGACCCGGCCTGTTAGGAACTACCAACGCGCCACACGGGTCTACCTGGAGGTCCTGCTGTACGCCATCCTAGACGTGGTAAGTCGTTATAACGTGATGAAGCCTCGCCAGATGTGGACCAGAAAGGTGGAATCCCCAGAGGATTTGTGTCCGTTGAGATGAAGCTCAAAATGTAACTGTAGTTTTTGATAAATGCTGGATTTGACACACCTGGCTGGAGCAGTGGTCACATGTTTGTCTGGTTTCAGGTGGAGAAAGATCAGAAGTTCATCCCTTATGTCTGGACCGTCGTGGTGAGTTCTGTCGATGACCTTGAAGAAGCCAATAACGTAATAAAAGTGCTGAACTGATTATGCAATAAATTTTGGCTAATAATTAGAGGTTAGAGTAAATAATAAATTATTACGTTATTGGCCAGTTATTGCATTATTTGTCTATTATATTTCAAAAATGGACAATTTATTGGCTGTTATTACATTATTGTCCTTAATAGACAAATCTGTCATCTCCAGGACATTCTTTTTCAATGGACAGGTCGGTAAAATTCTGCATTTTAGGACCTGAAGAGAAGCTTTGTAAACTTTTTGTTGTTGTTTTTTGAGTAAATTGTGCTTCTTCTATCAAAAAACAACCTTAAAAGCCAACCTTTACTCAAGTCTTCTCTCACTTTGCCTTTTTTTTTTCTCTGATCTCTCCTGGTTGTTCTCTCCAGAGGTGGAAGAATGAATACATTTCCTGGGATCCAAAGCAGTTTTGTGGGATTGATAACGTTTCTCTTCCTACTAATGCACTCTGGAAACCAGATCTGACTATTGAAGAAATGTAAGTGTAAATATGTGTGTGTGTTTGTGTTTCAGTGTGTGTGTGTGTTTGTGTTTCAGTGTGTGTGTGTGTGTGTGTGCAGCACATGCACTTTTAGAAATCTGAAATTACGGGGATTTTATCGCCAGTTGTTCTGTGGGTTTAGGAAGTCAGATCAGAACCCTGATTCTGATGGGGTACCATCCACCTGCAGTTTGTGGTTCATTGTACCAGCGATGCTCTTGCTATGTCTTCACTCTCAGGACGGAGAAGGACAAAGCTCCTCAAAGTCCTTACCTCAGCATCAACTCCAGAGGGGACGTTGAGTTCCGCACCAACCAAGTCCTAGTCAGCACCTGCAGGATGCACATCTACAAATTCCCCTTCGACACGCAGCGATGCAACCTCTCCTTTAAGTCTGTCATCCACAGCGGTGAGAGCTCCTCCACTCGTGACTCGTAACTAGTGACCCGTGACTTGTGACCCGTGACGGGTGTCACTGTGGTCTCAGACCTTTGTCAGATGCAAAAGAGATCAGGCTGTGTTAACACCACGATGACAGTTGCTCGTCATTCGTTCACTGAATTCAAGTTTAGAAAACAAAAATGTTGATTTGATATTAATCACATTTGTTAATGAATGGTAATCTAGTGTTTAAATGTCGTTTACTGTTATATGACATTACAAGCTCTGAGTAAACCATCCCAACACTACGGCCATCAGTTAGTCTATGTTAGAGACCAAAGTAGTACTGAACCTTGACATACAAGCGACTTAACATGCAAGTGTTTTGAGATACGAGCCGTCGCTCGGTCATTATTTTTGTTTGACATACGGCACAAATCCGAGAGACAAGCCATATTTTGGAACACCACCGGTAGTTAATGGATAGATACATCAGCTGAGACCAGATCTTGTTCTTTCCGCTTGTTGGTGGATGGATAAAACATGTCCATGCTCCCAGATTCCCTCCACTAATCATTGCATTTGTTGTCTTACCTGAGCAACCTTTATTAACTGCCCACCTCAGCCAAGGACATTCAGCTCATGGCGAGCGACAACTCCTCAGAGGCTACAGAGGAATCTCGGGACATGATGCGAACCCAGTATGAATGGCTCTTCATCAACATGAAAGTCACCACCAGAAACGCCACGGATCCGGAGGACCAAGATACCATCATTTACACTGTATGTATGAAGGGTACCCGTCCGGAGAGCGGCTGCGTCAACAAGAGTCTTTTTCTACTGTGAGTCTTTTCCTGTGCTTCACTCCTCAGATCAACATGAAGCGACGGTCCGTCCTCTACATCGTCAACTTCCTGCTGCCCGTCTTGTTCTTCCTGTGTCTGGATCTGGCTTCTTTCATGATCTCAAACAAGGGTGGAGAGAAGCTCAGCTTCAAGGTGACCGTCCTGCTGGCCGTCACCGTCTTACAACTCATTCTGAATGAGATTCTGCCGTCTTCGTCCAACAAGATCCCGCTGATAGGTAAAGTAGCCCTCGAGTCTTTTTTGTAAGGACAGGGATAGTTGCCTAAAAGCCTCTATGACCCCTTCTCCCAGCGGTCTACTGCATTGGGGTCTTCGGTCTGATGCTGCTGAGCCTCCTGGAAACTATTTTTGTGATGTATCTGATGGAAAAAGACTGTAAAAACCAGCCCACTGGAGACCAGAGCCAAGGGGAAGACTGCATCCGACAGGGCAGAGACAACTTCAGCCACCAGGGAGGTGAGACCAGGACCAAGATGGGTTCGGAATCTCGTCAGAGTCTTTTCATGGTATATCTCTTCCTGTGTTGACGCTATTTCCTCCAGAGGACACCAGATGGACTCGCTGTGCTTGTATCTATGATGCTCCTACAGGAGAAAATCCCTCCCAGCTGCTGTCTGTGTCCAAAGAGGTGACGTTTGGGTCGATTATCACAACAGACGTGAACTGATTGTCCAGCGTAGGAACATCCGTTCACTGTTGGTTTCTTTTGACTCACCTTTGCAGGGCAGCAGCAACAGGCTGACCGAGGAGCAGCACACCATGGAGGGGCTGTCGGAGGAGCTGAAGGAGATTGAGAAGACGCTGTCTGTGGTCATCAAAGAGACGAAGGACGATTATATACCGGGTTACTGGACCCAAGTGGCCGAACGTGTCGACAGAGCTTTCCTTCTTTTATATCTGTCAATAATCATTGTGTTTTTAATTATTATGTTTATCCAGTGGAACGATGCCTAAAAAGGATCTTTGCTGTTTCCTGGGTTACCTGGAGCTGATGGTTTTCATGTTTATCATTAATCATGCCCAGTCAGTATCTGGTCGGTGTTGTTTGCTTTGACTTTGATGCTAATCTCTCAATTTAGAGTTTGTTCCGAGAAAAGACATAGAAACTTAAAGTGTAGCGTAAGAACTGCTGCTAAGCTAAGTTAAATTTGTCCAGGTGTATTTAGTCCTTCTGTGTACTGCAACTACTGACAGTGTTAGCGTGTTGTGTGCTACATTTACATGTGTGTGATGTGATTGTACTGTTGTTTTGCCTTGTACAACTGTTACACGATAGTGTAATGTCTGCAGTAGTGTGTTCGTGTGTGTGTTCATGTGTATGTTTGTGTGTGTGTTCATGTGTGTAATTCTGCACATGCCTGTGAGTCAGTCTGCATCACATTCCAAGAGTTCTACATCCTGCTGCATGAAATACTTGACCTTGAATACATTTATCACATGTTATACATCATAAACAAATAAAGAATATCTGTTGACAACACATGCATACATACTGTCTTGTTTATTCTATCTATCTATCTATCTATCTATCTATCTATCTATCTATCTATCTATCTATCTATCTATCTATCTATCTATCTATCTATCTATCTATCTATCTATCTATCTATCTATCTATCTATCTATCTATCTATCTATCTATCTCGCTCCAGGGAAATTGATGATGCTTTAAGATGTGCAAATAGAATTGGACACGCCCCCACTCCTAACCCCACCTCCCATATAAACGCTTACACAACAATCATCAGTGGACTAATTAGATCAACTGTAATCTGCCAACGCCCATCAGAGACCAGCTGATCTGCGATTGGTGGGCGGGGCTGCAGATGTTTTCACATGTTTTGCGAGCGTCCTGAACGTCTCGTGGTTGTCCTGATCCTTCCACAGCAACACAAACTGTGTTTTTCAAGCAACAGGGTTTCTGTCTTCAAACATCATTTATTCGTATTTGTATTCTGTCTGAGAAAATTCAGACATTCAAGCATTCACATTCAAATTAAAGCTGGGAAATAATCAGAAAACTCACAAAAATACCTCATAAAAGTTTGCTATGTAGATCAAATGTCCGTTTTTTTTCTCACTGGATACCAAAGCCCGCATTAGAACAAATGGGGTCTTAGTTTGCTGATACCAGAACCAGCCCAGACTCAGAGATGATTGGACATCCAGAGTCCTGACCCACTCAGTTCATACTACTGTGGTAGAACTGATGGATGGGGTTTGACATCAGTGTTAATCGGCCCCCCGGTGTGGTCGATATGTGGTAGGCTCCTGGTGCGTCACCAGTTTAAAACACACTGTTGGTCCTGCCCTCTTCCAGTGTGATGATGACAGTTCAATGACGGCGTAGCTTTGGATTCTACACTCGAGATGGTGGTTGGCTTCCTCCTGTTGCTCCTCCTCAAAGGTAAGATTTTATTATCCTCCTGGGGTCCGTGTGAATCGTTTTCCTTTGGACGAAATCTGCTCAAACTGGAGTGAAATCTAGAGTTAGATGGACAAAAAAGAGCAGAATAGGAATATAAATGGAGGATGTATGACTGATTACATGCACAGAAACCTGGAGGAAGATTCAAACTGAGTCTGGTGTGTTTTTGATGTGTTTAGAGCCCAGAAGATGATAATACAGGTTGATTCTGGCATCGTTTCATTTCATTAAGACGAACATGTGAATATAAAACTGCTGCCAAATCCCCGTTTCTAAGAGCTCACCATTATTTAATCAGTCAGCCTCTGATGATGAGATTGCTCTCAATATGAGGTAAAAAAAATCGTTTGGTGGTTCAGTGGATCAGCGACCTCAAACATCCGATGCTCCTGAGATGAACTCTTCTTCAGATTTAGTCCAGTTTTAGTCAGTTTTGCTCAACAGCTCCCAAAGCCCGAGTCAATTTTAGCTAAGTTCAGTCAAAACGCCTCAAAACTAATCCCATTAGGCTGATATCGGCATCGGATGACAGTAGCTATAGCAACCTGCCTGGAGTGCAGTCAGAGTCTCTGCATCCTCATCGTCGGTGTGTCGTTGCTTTCAGCTGAGGGCAGCTGGTCCTCTGAGAAGGTGTGTGCTTATCAGGACGTGTTAGACTACCTGAACCTGACCAAGACCAACGAGCTGTTCTTCATGACTCGACCTGTTAAAGACTACAAACAACCCACACAAGTCTGCCTGGAGGTGCAGCTCTATGCCATTCTAGATGTGGTGAGTTCAATTCCTGCAACGTCAAAGAAATCTGTTGTGCTGGAATCGTTTCATTCATATTTTGTGTTTGTAGAGAGAGATCGACCAGACGTTCATTCCTTACGTTTGGATCGTTGCGGTATGTCCGATCTGAGAGCAGAACTTTCTGGCCGCTCTTCATTCTCCATGTTTCTGATGGTTTCTCCCAATCTCCCTCTAGAGCTGGTACAATCAGCACATTTGGTGGAACCCAGAAGACTTCTGTGGTATT
This sequence comes from Antennarius striatus, assembly GCF_040054535.1. NCBI lineage: Eukaryota > Metazoa > Chordata > Actinopteri > Lophiiformes > Antennariidae > Antennarius > Antennarius striatus. The sequence continues at coordinate 14,965,599 of NC_090796.1, read as the reverse complement.
GAGACTGTTTCAATTCCTACTGACGTTTTGTGGAAGCCAGATATTTGTATTGATGAGATGTGAGTGTGAATGACCTCAAACACTTACAACACTTACAATAATTAGTGCAAACCTCTGCCACAGCTCAGTTTCACCATTATGTCACTGCACCCGAATGCAGCACGCCTAAAACAGACATCATAAGACTCCTCTACCATCAAAACCTGCCCTCGGAGTCATTTATATCAATATTATACAGGATAATGTTGTATTACATTAACAAATGTAGCTGTAAAATGTTTTCTTATTGGTTCATAAAGAAAAAAATAAGAAACACAACTTTTTCTGTTGTAATTTCCTGTTATATGTTGTGTCTAATGGGTACAGTCTGTTATAGACATGACTTGTATTTTAGCATCTGCATCTCCATGCGCTGTCATTCAGGACAGAGAAGGACAAAGCCCCCCCAAGTCCTCATCTCACCATCTACAGCAACGGGTTGGTCAACGTCCAGAACGACCAGGTCCTCGTCAGCACCTGCAGGATGCACGTCTACAAGTTCCCCTTCGATATCCAGCGGTGCAACCTGTCCTTCAAATCGGTGGTGCATTCAGGTGAGTCTCCACCTGGTTGTGTCGCTGCTCAGACTTGGTGAGGATTTGATTTGGTGTGACTTGATCGTTTTCTCTCCCATACCAGTGAATGAAATCCAGCTGGTTCACCAACTCAGCAGCACGGAGGACACACATGCAACGATGCGTACGCAGTACGAGTGGCTGTTCATTAGCATGACTGTCACCAACAAAACCGTTGTGATGTTCAACATCGAGCAAGACGTGTTGGTGTACACCGTGAGTACTAAGGGTTTGCTTCCCATTGGCTGTTCCCCTGGTTACCGCCTCACCCCACATGTGACACCCCTCCAGGTAGAACTGAACCACCTGTATAACTGTCTGTCACCTGGGTAACCATCTGATAACTCTCCCTAGATCTCCATGAAGAGGCGATCCGTCCTCTATATCGTGAACTTCCTCCTGCCGCTCCTGATCTTCCTGTGTTTGGACCTCGCCTCCTTCCTCATCTCGGACACCGGAGGCGAGAAGCTCAGCTTCAAGGTCACCGTGACGCTGGCCGTCACCGTGATGCAGCTCATTCTGAATGAGATCCTGCCTGCTTCATCTGACAGGATTCCCCTGATAGGTAGAGAAGAGTCTGCAGTGGCGCAGATGTCAATGCTCACGTCAACCAGCCGACAGGCTAACGATACCAGCTAGAACTGACTCTGATGGAGGTTTCTCTTGTCATGAATGAAACTATAAGGAAAATGAAAATGTCTCTGATCTATTCACCTCCAGTGGTCTACTGCATTGGGATTTTTGGTCTGATGATGTTGAGCCTCCTGGAAACCATCCTGGTGATGTATCTGATAGGGAAAGACTCTGAAGACAAAGAGACGGATGGAGACCGAAGACGAAGAGAAGAGAAGAGAAACGACAGCAGCCATCAGGACGGCCATAATGGAGGTGAGACGGAGGTTTATATATTTCCAGTTCAGGTCTGTTCTTCATGCAGGTGTGTTCAGATGAATGCATTAGCATCTTTAATGAGTGTCACGTCTTACTTCCAGAGGACAAGCGGTGGACGGCGTACCTCTGCGATGTGTCTGCTGACCAAGCGCCATCTGGACCACTGAAGGTTAGGGGTCGCTGCACACAAAACTCTGCATTATTTGATTCATGATCACACTTCCTGAGCTCTGACCTTCAAATTCCATCTGCAGGGCAGCAGCAGCCTGTCAATGGAGGAGCGTTGCGTCTCTGAGAAGCTGTCCGACGAGCTGAGGGAGGTGGTGAAAGCCCTGGCTCTGCTCATCAACAGCAAGAAAGAGGACAGGAGGCCCGGCTACTGGACCAGAAAGTCAAAAACGATCAATAGAGCGTTCTTCATCTTCCATGTCATGTCTACCACCCTGTTCTTAGTCTGCATGTTTACCATTTGGAGCGATCCACAGGAATAAGTACGCTTGGATGGGAATGATTGTTGCTTCGTTTTTCACTGTTACGCCTCACACATAGCCACCATTAGCATATCTCACGTGTCAGGTTCTGCTACTTATACATTTATACCCCTTCAATATGTATATGTTGAATTAATCCATCAGATGACAAAAATAAACAATCATACACGTTCATATTTATTTCGTGTTGGAGTCTCCTTTCTGGAATTTCAATTTCGTCCAGGCATGCATGGTCTGTAAAGTTTGATGGGTTCAGATTATCAGGCTGTTACAGTTTCTAACATACCTGATCTACATCTATGATCTCTGACTGTTCAATAGACTCAATGCACTGAACGTCTCTGAACATTTTGCCTATTGAACGCACCCCCGGCTCCCTTTCCTTCTAGCAAGCTGCTGGAAGTCGCTCTTGTCACAACTTTTACTCTAAAGTCTTTCACCTGTTAAATTTCTTACTTTTGGTTAAGTTTCTTTTCTTTTAAGGAAAACCAACATTTAAAATCTCTTTTGGATTATCTGGAAAGTAATGTCATGATCATTGATCATGTCATGTCACATGATCAAAACTGCTCCAAGCTGTAAAACTATGCAATTGTCTGCAGAGAGATGTGTAAGTGAGCCTCAATTTGTTTGCACATAATCAGATTTATTAATGTGTACAGGAAACTGGAAATGTAATCTCACAGAATCTGTGTTTGTTTAATGAATCTTCCCTCCAAATCAAAACTAAGTTGTAAATGTGAAGATAAATCTGTAAATGCTTGGGGGAGCAGCAGTTTGGTGGCAGGATGATCTTATTGGTCCATGTTTCCTCTCATCCAGAACTACAGTCTGTAAAAAACAAGAAAAAAAAAGAAAGAAAAAGCTTTAGCTCTGGCTTCCGGCAATTACTGTAAAAACTTCATGTTCAGGGTCGTCAGTCAGTCTGAGATGAACAAACATGAACCAGAGATCCGGATAGCAATCATGAGAATGGACAAGAATTAATTGATGTTAGAAGTAAAACGCGATGTAACGACACGTTAACAGCGATTAAACCGAAGTCAAAGGAAGTGATGTACACAAGGTGCAGTTTGAGCTTAAACCACAAATGCCCCTTAAATGTTTAAATATTTACAGGAACTCCATTACTGAAGTAATCCCAGGAGGACAATTTAACGTGGGTTTGGCTATTGGGTGTGCCCAGCCTTCTTCCTCTGTGATGTAAAGACCAAGATATCTTTATGACAGGCACATAGATGCAGACTCATAGTCAGCTTCTGGATTCTCAGCGGTGCTGAAGTCATGATGCTCACCGGCGTGTTCCTTCTCATCCTCCTGGCAGGTAAGCTTCCACATGCTCCTCAGCCTCACCTGAAATCAAAATTTCTTCATGTTTCATGTGTGGCTAATCCAGAGCAGCAAGTATTGAAACAAAAAAACCCTCCTGCTGTGAGCACCTACAAATGTTTTCATGTTGAGCTGATGAGTAAGTTTGTCCCGATGATAATGGGAAATTGAAAGATTGTGGGCACGATTCATCATCTGCATGAATATTGTATCAAAACAATCGTGTGTGGATGAAGCTGATGGTGGAAGTGATTGAGTCAGATCAGTCAGAGGATGCTTTTATTTAACCTCTGCAAAAGTCACATAATTTAGCAAAGAATGGATTTGCTACAAGAGTATCTTCCTTTAAATCCTCAAAATAGGAGCAATTGATTCATTAAATGTTCTCAAATTTTGTTATTTTCAGTCTTGCCAAAAACAGCATGGACAGTCAGCCCTAAAAATCGGATATGAAAGGGAATCTGAGCAGAATCTAATTTGCCTGCAGTCTGAACTCATCCTAAATCTAAATGAATCCACTGCTGGACTGGGTGGGTCTGGTGGCGCCCCCTGGTGGCGATCAGCATCACAGCAGGACTGAAGCCTTTCTCAGAGAATGTATCTAGTTGCAGACGGGCAGTCCTCCAGCGATGGCTGCAGTTTTCGGGACCTTTTAAGCTACTTGAAGCTGAGGGACAACTCGGCCCTCGCCATGAGCCGACCTATCAGGAATTACAACTCATCCATGGAGGTCACGCTGGACATTCTACTCTACGCTATCCTAGATGTGGTACGATATCGACTACTTTTCGGGCTTAGAAAAAGCACTATAATGTCATCTTAAATGTGTGATGTTTAACGACTAACTTCGACACATTCCTTTGCTTATAGAACGAGAAGGCCCAGAAAATGGTTTCTTATGTTTGGGTTGATATGGTGAGTTCCAAAATTCCACCTCATTCTTCTGGGAAACTCAGACTTCTTTCATTTAAATAAATTTTGTCAACCGATTGTCCTCTGCAGATGTGGCAGGACGAGTACATTTCTTGGAACCCTGAGGATTTCTGTTACATGAATGTAATTTCTATTCCCACTAAAGTCTTGTGGAAGCCAGATCTTTCTATTGAGGAGATGTAAGTGTGTTCTCACCGTGTGCTTACAGCTTATTTTGCATGAACTTAAAGTGTCTGTTTGCACACAGGACAGAGAAGGATAAGGCCTCCCAGAGTCCTTATCTAATTGTTAAGAGCGAAGGCAGGGTATCGCTCAGGAACGACATGATGGTGATCAGCACCTGCCGGATTCACGTCTACAAGTTCCCCTTCGACACTCAGAGCTGCGACCTCTCCTTCAAGTCCGTCGTTCACTCCGGTGAGCCCATCGACTTCCTGTCGCTCCTACAGTTCCTTCTGCTTCGTTCGTTGGAATAAATACCGAAAGGTCATTCATTCTTTTCTATTTTTTCTCACCTGCATCAGTCGAGGAACTCTACTTTGTTCCGTTTGGCAACTCTTCAGGCAACACAGAGTGGTCTCGTATGATGATGAGGACTCAGTCTGATTGGGTGTTCATCAACATGGAGATCTCCAATAAAACGGTGGATAACTTTGGCCTCATGCAGAGCATGCTGGTTTGCACTGTAAGTGTTTCTGGATGCAGTTTGCGGCGAAACAGGAAATAAAATAGACCTTTTTACATTAATTGCTCAATAATAATGTTTTCAGATCAACCTGAGGAGGCGGCCCAACCTCTACATCGTCAACTTCATGTTGCCCATCTTGTTTTTCTTGTCTCTGGACTTCGCCTCCTTCCTGATCTCGGACAGCGGAGGCGAGAAGCTCAGCTTCAAGGTCACCTTGATGCTTGCCGTCACCGTGATGCAGCTCATTCTGAATGAGATCTTGCCTTCCTCCTCAGACCGCATCCCACTCATAGGTAAAGCAGCTCATTCCCACTCACTTCATTGGACTGGATTTGTTCGGGACAGCGATGTCTTCACACGACTGATGTTCTTCTCTTTCTTCAGCGGTCTACTGCGTTGGGATTTTCTGTTTGATGCTGCTCAGCGTCGTGGAGACGATAGTGGTGATGCATCTGATCGAAAAAGACTCCAAAGGGGAGGACAAAGACCGAAGCCTGAGTGAGGACTCTGCTGGCCAATGGGGTAAATTCAGCTTCCATAACTGTTTGTTGATCCAAAACAACACAGGATAAATACATTAATATTAGGGTATCTCTATGAGTTATAAAGCAGGACAGAATTGTGTCCTGTTGAAATAGGACTCATTTTGTGTATTTAGTTAAACTTTCCAGATGTTAATCAGTGTGTTTGTCTCCAGCTGAAAGCCAATCTGAGCTGTGTCCAGTCAACAAACAGGTTAGGATGTGTCATTTTTCAGGTTTTTTTCTCCTTTTGAAAATGTTTTCCTGTCCTAAGGGGTCCTACGCCCTGTTACAGCACTATGAGATCATACTTTTTCTAAGTTTTTGGAAAGATTTTGGTATAATTCTGCTCCATTTAAAGGGTGTCTAAATCAAATGGCCTTTTCAGGGAAGCAGCGACGGGCAGACGGAGGAATCCTTTGACCTTGAAAAGCTGTCAGAGTTGAGAGAAACACTCGCTGAACTCCGGAGAAGCAGGAAGGAAGAAGGAGAGAAAGGCTATTGGAGCAGAAAGGCAAAAACAATCAACAAAGTTTACTTCTTTTTCTATGTCTCAGCTGTTGCTGTGTTTTTGGTTTGTTTGTGTTTAAGTTGGTATTAAATAAGAACATAATTGTGTTACGTGATAAAAGGCACAGTACTATTATGTACTGTATAAACGCTGCAGGTGGAACAGCCTCATTTTATTTCATCATCCGCACAATTACATCATGAGGGGATGAAAATAAGGGATGTGCTCATTAGTATTTAGAGTACAGGGGTCACTATCAGGTCGCAACTTCCTGTGCTGTCTGTAATAGCCCACCTTGGACACTCAACAATCTTCCTCCTATCTGTCATTTGCATGTTTCGCCTCAAATAATTTGATTTCTATACTGGCTCTGAAAAGAAGTAGAAAGTGTGTTTGTGTGTGTGTGTGTGTGTGTGTGTGTGTGTGTGTGTGTGTGTGTGTGTGTGTGTGTGTGTGTGTGTGTGTGTGTGTGTGTGTGTGTGTGTGTGTGTGTGTGTGTGTGTGTGTGTGTGTGTGTGTGTGTGTGTGTGTGTGTGCGTGCGCCTGCAGACGATCAGCCATTAAGCTGCTGCCACAGAAAAAGACAATAACACAACACAAAGTAGTAGAAATTATGGCAAATTTCTGTGGCTTCATCACCACTTCCACATAAGTGGTCATGATGAAGCCTGATATAAAATTTGGAATGGATTGATATAATGGGAATGTGTGGAAGAAACACGCAGGGTTCTAACAGTTAAAGCTGCTCAGGACCCACAAGATTTTTGCTTCACAAAAAGATTATTCTAACCAGAATGGCTCCAAAATTCTAGATGAGAAGAAGAAATGCTGCTTTCTGGTTTACTTTCATTAAAATTTGCATGTTTTGGGAGAAAGAACCTGGAGAAAACCCATACAGACATGGGGAAAACATGCAAACTCAGGTTTTTCTTCTTTCTTTTTTCCTCTGTCTTGACACGGCTTATTTGTATGCCGTAATCATCGAAATTTCAAGAAATAAACGCTTGAAATATTTTACTCTACGTGTAATAAATCTATGTATAAGAGTTTCAGTTTCTGAAATGAGTTACAAAAATTAACTTTTTCATCATACTCGAATTTTTTTTTGTACTCGAGTGCATCCACAGCATTTCCTTCCTCCTGGCTGTAGTTGCAGGTGTCCTCCGGTGCTGCAGGTGGCGCTGTTTGCTCTGACGTCACCCGCGCTGTCGTACAACCAGTGACGTGGATTTTCATTGAGAGAGTCAGTGCTGCCAAAAACACGGGCTTAGCAGCGTGTCACGCCACGGATCCACGAACTTTTCCACATATTTTGAAGTTTCACATCTTTTTTTTGTTGTTTTTTGTTTTTGTTTTCTTGAAGGCAGCTTTCAGAAAAGGTGAGCAGGTCGTGAAACGTTCACGTCAGACGGTTTCCTGGTCGCTGCCAGTCCGAGGTTTGATTTGTTTTATTCCAGAGATTTTCTCTCAAAGACTCCAGGATGAGTAAAAACAGCAAAGTGTTGAACCTGAAGGATAAAATCAGCGGGAATGAAGTGGATCTGAGTCTGTGTAACCTCACCGAGGTGCCCGTCAGAGAGCTGGTAGGTAACGAACCGAATCAAGAGGGATTGTTGGTTTAAATCTTTAAATATTTATACACATAAAGCTTGAAATCAACTAATTCCACCTGTAATTTCTCCTCCAAGTCTTTATTCACCAAAGCCACTGTCGTGGATTTGTCCTGCAACAACATTACCTCCCTTCCAGTAAGTACAAACGCTATCATCCGGTACTTGAACGCACCATTTGACCTTATTTTTGACTTCAAATGAGGTCAGGGGTCGTTAAGGGTCATTCCACGTGTTTCACATGGGTGGGGCTGCATTTTTTTTTCTCAAAATTTTCTTTCAATAGAAAACTAAAAACATTTTAGTTTTTTTTTTGGCATGTTTTTGTTCATTTAGCCCGAGTTCTGCAACTTGACCCACCTGGTGAAGGTGGATCTGAGTAAAAACCAGCTGACCTGCCTACCAGATGACCTGGGGAACCTGAGCGGCCTCCAGCATCTGGATCTGTACAACAACAAGCTGACCGTCCTGCCTGTCAGCTTCTCTCAGCTCAGGGTCGGTGCCAGACGTCTTAGTGTGTCCGCTCCAGCTGGGGTTTAATCCCTGCATAGCGGTTTTTGCTGAGTGTGTGTGTCTCTGCTCTCAGAATCTGAAGTGGTTGGACCTGAAGGATAACCCGCTGGAGGCCGAGTTGGCCAAAGCTGCCGGGGACTGTCTGGATGAGAAGCAGTGCAAACAGTGTGCCTCCAGGGTGAGAGAGGCAGCAACGCGATGATGGTGGGACTAAACCAAAACAGAAGAACTGAGAAGGTTGGTTTGTTTCAGGTCCTGCAGCACATGAGGGCGATCCAGGAAGAGGTCGATCGAGCACGAGAGAAACGTCTTCTGAAGGAAAAAGGTGAGAGTCAAAACTTTTTGACTTCTATTATGATTGAGCTGCAACTGGTGGACATCAAACCTGAAGTGTTGACAAAATTGCGTGTTAAGTTTAAGTGTTTCACTAACAGAAAATAATCTGTTTTCATCACTAAACCAGAGCAAGAGAGGAAGAGGGAGGTGAAGCAGAGGGAGCGAGAAGCCAGAGAGAAGGAGGCTCGCAAACGGGAGAAGGCGGAGGAGAAGGAGAAGAGGAGACGAGAATACAACGCTCAGATGGCGGCCGTTGCTGCGCGGGAACAACAACAACAGAAGAAGAAGGGCGGGGAGAAGAAGAAGAAGAACGGGCAGGCAGCAGGTAGGACAGGAAGGCTGGGCGATGCAAGACGTGAAGGGACGGATTTCATTTTCCTGTTCTTGTTTTGACGTTTCATCCTCTCGCTTCATCTCAGCAGATAAAAAGGTCGTCGTCGAGGTCACGGCGAAACCTCAACGCTCTCTCATTGGCTTGATGTTCAAACTCCTCCTCCTGGTGCTGCTGGGATTGGCCGCCGTTGCTGCCACCTGCCGGCTGACCGACTTGAGGAAGGAGGCCGTGTGCATGTCGGTTAACGTCGCCGTGGACGACGGCCTATCCTGGGCCAGAGAGCAGGAGGGCGTCGTCAGACAGCTGATGCAAAATTTTTCGACTGCAGCCAAGGAGTTTCTGGAATCCACGAAAGCGTCTAAGAACTAATCGATCATTTGCCTCCATCGGCTTCCAGACCGTTGGGTTCCTCCACCTCCATCTGATAATAACCGACATCATGAACCTCAGAGGACGAACCCGCGTCGCCTCGTCTGACGTGACGAGTCAGACAGGAAAAATGTGTCGATCATCTTAAATTCCTATGGAATTGTTGACCCTCTTTGTACCACAGCTGGTTTTTAACAAAAACTGCGCACCTCGAATGTCTCCCCGACGGCTAGGTTTCACGCCAGAGCGTGAAAACCAGAGCCAGTAGTGGTGAGAGTCTGTGCAGAAAGGCAGACGTTTATCCCTCAGAGAGCATATATCTGTGACTTTCAGACGTGATTATTAATTATATCAGCTATCGGCTGAAACTGATTTGCCTTAAAAGTCCAGCCTGTTTGGTTCCATTGTGAAAAACAGTTCAAAATCATTCTGCATGCTTCAAGGCTTTTGCTCCCTGTTTATTAATCGACGTTCCAGCGCTCGCTGAGTTCTTTTTATTTAAAGTAGAATCCGAAAAGGAACTAACCATGAAAACCAAAGAGAATAATCATCAGAACAGCAACGTGTTAACGTTAAGTACGTCTTTCCACGTGCACTTCAGCTGTTCTACCGCGATTACACCAGATTCTGCACCGACTGTCAGACGTGTGCGAGCGAAATGGAACGCACCGGCTGGATGTCAAGGACCAGAACAGAAACCGAACGGAACAAATCCAGAATGCATGTCCTGCCGGAGTAACTGGTGCGTTTTAAAGCGAGCCGGTTCAGTCGGCTGAAACATCTCCCTTCTTCTCAAACAGGAATTTATAAACAAAGTATTTCACTTTTGCTGCACTTGAAGCAATAACTTGTTTTTTGCTGCCTTCACTGCTTTGCTTTTTGTGTCAATTATCAGCATCAATAAACGTCTATGCAGAAACTGTCTGGGTCTCAAAATTTTAAATGTCTTATGGAGCATAAAATGATATAAACTGATAAATAGAATCTAAACAAGCTCTGACAGGAAGGATTAGACATTTTGAGGACGTTTTGCTGACTGTTTGGTGTTGTGTGGTGTGATATGACAGATATTCAATAAAGCTCCAGCATTTGGGATTTGAAATGAACCCCCACCCATCCGGCTGTGACAAAAAAACCGAGGCAGGCCGCGGACTAATTCGGCCATTAACAGGAACTGGAGACAAAACATTTTGGGTGTAACGCGAGACATGTTTCACCCGTCTGATGGAGAGGATGCTAACCGGCTCAAGAATGTGCAACTTGTGTAGCTAAAACCACAAACAAAAAAAGACAGACGCGCAAAACTTGTCAGATGTTTTAGTGACTTAAAAGTAGAAAAACATCAACAGGACAAACACGATAAAGTCAAGAGGAATAACCTGCTTTTCAGTGACACTCCATTAAATCTCATTAGCTTGTAAATAAACATGAGGGAGAGGAGGAGGGTTTTTGGTCCACGTGGCGACCCCACCTCAACCGACCTCGTGAACACGCCTCCCACCATCGGGGGAGGTGCTCCAGCAGCAGATCTGGCCCCACCGGCTCTGATTGGCACTGGATGTCCTCATACTTATGGCCACAATGTGTGGGGAGGAACCCCGTCCAGGACGACCCCCCCTTCACGCCGACGCGTCTTTGGGTGTGTGTGAACACGGCGTCGCCGTCACGCTGACCCCTGGCGGCCGCAGCGGGCCTGTCTGTAGTCTATCTCCGTCATGTCAGCGGCGGCGTCCAGAAGCCTCGTCCGGACGGATTCATCCACCGCCATCTCCAAGGTCACCTCTCTGAACACCTGACACACAGACACCTGCGAGAGACACATGCTCAATAAACAATTGTGGGGGGAGGTCGGGCGTTTCACTCTGGCATCATGGGAAATCATTACCTCCTGGAAGTGGAGCTTCTTGAACATGGCGATGCTCACGTGGTTGTCCAGCCCGATTTTAGCTTGAAACTTTTTGATCCCGAGTCTGGAGACACCTGGTGGAAGAATATCTGTACTTTACGAATCCTACGGAAGTCATGTATTTTCCACACTATAAGGTGCACTGGACTGTAAGGCGCACTGTAGGTTCATGAGGAAATTACAGCTTTTTAGGTGCACCTCATAGTGCGGAAAATACTGTATGTTCCACACGCACATAAATATGTCTCAGATATGAGACCCTGACTAGTTTACTTCCTGTTTGTAACATCTCACCGTAGGACATCATCATGCGCGTCACTTCCTTCCCGACGCCTTTGCCTCTGTAACCGGGCTCTGTGAAAAAAACGAGGTGCATCATGAATGTGGTGAGCAATGATCGCCGTGGTGACAGAGAATTCACAAACATGTCACCTGCGACCATGATCTCCAGCTCAGCCACGGACGGGTCGGCTGGATCCGTCAGGAAGATGTTGACGTCTCCCACCATGCATTGCTCCTCGTTTAGACTGGAGTCATCCCAGCGCTGCTTGTCTAAGATGACGAAGGTGCACTCTGGGAATGTAGAGTTGGGAAAATGATGATTATGGCGTGCCCTCAGGAAGGTGTGACCAATTGTCACATCATATCATTGCTCAGAGCGTTTCTAAGGGCTGAACATTAACTGATGACTCCTCACTGTCGTCGTCCTCCCTCCAGCTCCTCTGCATGTCGTACTCCTGCTCCAGGGTCAGCGGCTCCGAGGCCGTCAGCTGCTGCAGCTCAGGAGACTTCATCCACTCGTGATACCTGAGGACCAGACAGGAGGGGTCACGAGTGCTCTGAATGTTAGAGAGAATAACAGAATGTCAGAAAGAATATTAGAATGTCAGAGAATAAAAGAATGTTAGGAATAATTATAGAATGTTATACTAGAATTTTAGAGAATATATTAGAATGCTTGAGAGAATATTAGACACTATTATTATGTCAGAGGTCACAATGTCAACATTAGCCCTCTGATGTTGTTGATTTTTGGAATTATTAGCTTTCAATGATTTTCAGTTCGCTTGTTTCAGTCCATTCACTGATCAATCCATCAATTAATCAATCAACTTTTATTTGTATAGTTATTAATCACATCAGCAGACATTTCAAAGCAAAGACAGAGAGAGAGAGAAACCCAGCAGAACCCTCCAGGAGGTTCTCCTCATTTAAAGCAGCTGTTCAAACCGGAACCGGAAATACTCACCTGGGCACGTGCTCTTCGGTGTACGGAACCAGCACCACTCCGGTTCCCTCCAGCAACGTGTTCGCGTTTGACTTCATGATAACAAAACAGTGAAAACACCGAAATCAGCGGCAGAGACCTCCACACGGCTCCTCGGACGTGACGTCACCCCCTCGGAACTTCCTCGGTGTAAACTGCGGCAGTTCTCACCGGCAGAACAGCGCCGGCTTCCCCCTGCTGGACAGCGTCGGTAATGCAACTTCAAATGCTGAAACCTTTTGTGAACCGGTCCAAGATCAGTTCATACAGACGTCAACCCCTCACTTTAAAATACTGTCAAATAAATGTTTTATTCTTTATTATTCAGATTTTTTTTATTAATATACGTTCTCTCTGTGTGAGCTTCAGGTGGCCCTGCTCAGTCCATGCCACAGTTTGACCGGCTCCTGGGGTGTGTTGACCATATCCATCCAATGCTGGAGCTGCAGGCCCCTGGCGTACATAAAAGGCCCCAGCACCAGCACTCCCAGTAGGACCGGAGGCTCTGGGAGAAAGACGGTGAGTTTAATCCATCCATCATTCACAGTAATATGATTTATGATGGACACGGCGCTGACGCTTTCACCTCCGCGGGCGCCGCTCGGCTGCTGCAGCTCAAATCTCAGGCAGGCCTCATCCAGATGCTGCGAGCGAAGTTTAAACGTCGTCCTGTAGCTGAAATAGGGCTCGACTTCAGCTTTCACAGCACAGCTGCTCCTGATCTTCACCGCCTGAGTGTGTATCTGTAAGCTCACCTGGACGCACACACCTAGGAAACACACGGATGCTGTGTGAGCAGTACCTGGGGGGGGGGGGGTTACTCAGGTGCTGCTCTGGTATACCTGCGTCTGAGGGCAGCTGTAAGCCGCGGGCCCTCAGGACCACCACCGATAGGCGCTGCAGAACTGGACTGTAGCAAAGGGAAATCTGCACGTCTCCCAAATCTGAACACTGACAGGTTTGAGGAGAAACAATGATTACAAGCATTCTTGATCACTACCTGTGTGTCGATTTGCGTACCTGGGTGTCGTCCTCCGTCTCCAGGTCCCTCCAGAGGACCCTGCCCGCCTGGCCCAGCTCCCCCTCCAAGGGGAACAGCACCCTGCCCACGGCGTGGCGTTTACTGTCCTGCTTCACGCTCAACACGCAAACGCTCAGGGTGCTCTGGGACACGCACACACCTGACACCTGAGGGGAAATACTTCCATCGATTAAACTTCCTCTTTCATTTTTAAAGCAGATTTTTTTTTTAACTTGCAACTTTAAATTCCCCCCCCCCCCCTCGCCTGGAAAATGAAGCAGTCGTTGAACTCCGGGTCGGGCCCCGTGCCCCGGGCCTTGGCCTGGCGGGGTCGTCGGTCGTCGGGGAGAAGTCGGAGTTCCACCAGAGTCACGTTGCCGTGGAAACGGGGAGGGAGGTTGCCGAGGCGGAGCAAGGAAACCAGGAGCTGCTCGCTGCTGTGGCGATACTCCACTGAGAAGCAGAGACGGGTGGCCATGCCTGGGGGAGGTGCGACCACCTCGTTCAGGGGGGGGCCGGAGTAGAGACCGGCCAGCAGCGTCCCCACCGGGTACCATCCTGGTGGAAACATGTTGATCAGTAGGTTAGAACACGCCCTAAAGATTGTAATCTTCCATATAAATTCCATAGAAAAATTTATTTCCTGAGATATTTCGTAAAATCTTTTCCACATTTGTTTCCACTCATCTTCACATTTTCTGTTTTTGCATCGACGCTGGGTGAATTACTATTTACATTCTGCTTTCTCATTGTACAAAAATGAACCCCGTGAGAGGAGACGCCCTTTGAACACGGATCACGTCGAGCCAAGAGGTCAAACGTGTTCACCAGATGGTGATCCATGTGCAAGATAGGAAAATGAAGGAATCTTGGATGAGAAGCTCACAGATAAGTCAGAGATGACGTACTGCTTACTGAGAGAGACCCTCGGTGGGCTAATATGTCCCCCTGGGGTTCCATCTTCATCTCCTGCTCTTCTTCCTCCTCCTCTTTCCTCGTGTCACCCTGACTTGTCGTGAAGCGAGGTGGCAAAGCGAACGGGATCTCCTTCAAGCTTTCAGACGGAGAGAAACGTAACATTTTTAGTGTCTTCTTCTTTAACCCAGGGTTAGGATTAGGGTTAGGATTAGGGTTAGGGTGGTACTAACGTGGCCCAGGAGCCCTGAGACACCGGGATGACCGGAGCGGACCAGGCTGGCCCTGAAGGCACCACAGACAGCAGCTCTTCGTAACGACCCGGACCCTTCCTCTTCCTCCACAGATGACAGACCATCAAACCCAGCAGCAGCAGCAACAGGAAACCAGCAGAGAGACCAGCAGCCAGCAGCAACACCCGGTCTGAGCACCAGAACACACAACAAACACACACATGAACACACACCTCAGGCTTAAAACACTCACGCAGTTCACAGCTTACCTGTCATTTTGCAGCAAACACCCCCAGAAGGCGAACCTCCTTTGCTTTCCAGCCGCTGACTGACGCTGACTTCCACCGATCGGAGAGAGAACGACACAGATGGCCGTTTCCCACCGTCCCGTGTTGCTTCCGGGGGCTCCGCTTTAAACCTCTTTAAAGGACCAAACCGCTGTTTCAGGTGCACGACATCATTTACCAACCAAACCATAGAAGAAGAAGTGTTCTGATGATGCTGGGGAGTCCATGACAGGCTGGAACGGCCAAAGGTTGTCCAGGTCAAAGGCCTGTTGCAGACCGGAGGGCATCGACCCCTCTCCTTAGGAGGCTGATAACAGTGTGTGTGTGTGTGTGTGTGTGTGTGTGTGTGTGTGTGTGTGTGTGTGTGTGTGTGCGTGCATGTGTGTGTGCAGCCTCACATTTATTAGGCTTTAACTCTGCAGGACGTCCGTCCATCTGTGGTGTCTGGAGGGGTCCAGTCAAGCTGTGCTGGGGGAGCACTGGGTTGCTCAACATTGTGGAGTATTATTTTATACTTACCCTCTGCTTTAAATACCCCCACTCCACCCCCCCCACAACCATCATTACACATGTGAATATGCACATATATGACCGCCCAGACAGCTGATCTGACCTGGACTCCTCCTGTTTAACCTGTGCACACACACTGTCCACAGATTGGGCGGCGGCTAATGAGATGACAGCTAATCCCAGGAGCTAAAGGCAGAGTAATGGTTGTCTCTTCTACAAGAAGGCACAATATTCAGTCAAGAAAAACCCTCACGTCCCCTCTTGATACCAGGTTGACATGGAGATCATCTAGCAGACAGAGGAGGTGACCAGGAGGAGGAGTTTAACCTGGGAACAAAAACGGTGGTTTTGTTAGGAAGGGAGCGAGGACAACGAGGAGGGAGGGGCGACATTTAGCCTTCTGTGGCGAGCAGAGGTCACACACGGAGAGACGTTTAAAGGTAAGATGGTTTTCTTTGATTTTTCTCTATATTTGTGTTGATTTGCGTGGATTTTCTTCACGAAATCATAAAGGACTCAGGATGTGTGCAGGTAGAAATACAGAAGGGTTGGTTTGAGATGCAGATTGTTTGTTTTAACAATATTGATTATGTATTTGTGATGGTCTGAAGCAGGAATACAGAAGAATAAAGTTAAGCATAATCTGCCCTGGAATGGAAAATACAAAAAAAATCTAGTTTATGCCCATTTTTTATGCTTGTTTGTTTGGTATTTCATTTATCGTCTGTCAGCTGAAAGCCAGGCGGGGGCCAGATGCTCTCTGATCTATCTGTATTGTGTTGTAATAATGAAATAATCTGGATTGTGTAATCCCATTAGGATAATCTGGGAGCTCTTTGTGTGTGTGTTTCAAATTCAGTCCGGTGCAGTCTGCAATTGCACCACCAGACGGCGCTAAATCACAATGGAAATTTAAATACGTATATCGCCATACTGTGTTCAGATGGTGTTTCTGCTGAGGTCAAAGGTCACGTATGGGAGGTTCGACATTTTAGCGTGTGTTTCCTGTGCAGGCGGTGCCGTTGCCATGGCGAGGCGTGGTCGCCCCGCGTCCGAGTCCTACCAGCCGGTCTTTTCCTCCAGCGGTCAGCTGGCGTCCATCTCCAGTGAAGCCGTGGGATTGGAGGATGACGCCGACCGCGCGCCCATTTTCTCTATCTCTAAGAGCTCCATGGATGTCGTCATGGCAACGGGGCCACCTCACGAGCGAGACCCGTCCTGGACGAGGATGGACCTGAGGCGCAGCTACAGCACCAACGCCCGCTCAGAGCCCCACTCGGCGACACACAAGAGGTTGCACCCCCACCTGTGGCAGCACATCGGCGCCGTCAAGTGGCCCCCCCAGGTGCAAAACGTGGAGGTCCACAGCCCCCCCGCACACGGTGAGCGCTGGTTTGCTAACAGGCAGCGCTGGAGCCAAGGTAGCGGCGGCACGCAGAGCCGCAGCAGCACTCCAGAGACCATCGTATGGAGAGACCGGACCTCACGCCCCCCCAGTCTCACCCCGGACTCCCCAACTTCCAAACCTGCCTCCCCCCTGACCAGCACCTCCCCCTTCATCTCCCCAACGTCACCACCGGGAGATCTTCTAACTCCTTCTTCATTCACAAATTTGAACATGCATCCCCGGAAAGACCTGCCCTCACCCGCAACACCTCCCCCGCTGTCGCCCCCCAAGTCTCAAACCTCCTCCCCCATGCCATCGCTCTCTCCCACCACAGAAGAAGAAGTCTTCCTCGAGGACAACTTGCTCTTCTTCACGTTTCCCTCTCATCAACTAACGCCCGTTAGCTTAGCGGGACGAGGCGGGGCTCCAGGTCGTGGTGATGATGTCATAGAAGGGCTTCAGAGTCCTTCATCAGAGGATGGGGGAGGGGGGAGGTTAGGCTACCTGATGCTGAATTCCCCGACAAAGACCGAAGACGCTGGACCTCCGGTTGTTCTGGGGGACGTTTGTCCGGCGGTCCGAGGGTGGGGGTCGCCCCTGGTTTCATCCAGGAGCGACTCTCAGTTGGGGGAGACCTGCAGATGCAGCCTGAAGACCAGAGAAGATCTCACAAAAATCCCAAAGGGGGGGTCGTTTAAGGATGAGGGTACAATGACCTCGCAGCTCGAACTGGCGGACGCAGCGGTTCAGACCGTCTCCCCACCCGGCTCTTCGTGGGGCCTCATGAGGAACCTGTCGACCTCCAACATGGGCTCCCACTCCATCCTGGGGTCTCCACCTGGATCCAGACTCAACCTGAAGTCCTCGGTGGGGTCGCATTCCAATCTGGTGTCGCCATCCTCCAGCATGTTTCCTGTGAGTAGCGGAGAGGAGGAGAAACCAGGAGGTGACCCGACATGGAGCTCCTCGCTTCATCTCTCCTCCTCTCCTCACGGTCTGGAGAGGAGGAGGTCGTGTCTGAAGATCCAGGGGGAGGAGAGCGACGGGATGGGGAGGAGAGGCAGCATGAAGCAGGTGCAGTGGGACGAGAACGGGATGACGTGGGACGTTCACGGAGCGTCCCCGGATCAGGAGGTTCTGACCGCGGCCATACGGAAATACCTGGAGGTCCACAACAGCCCCCCACCCAAAAGACCTTCCTCCAAGAAGAAGAAAGCTCCAAAACCTCCTCTCATATCAAACGTGGTGAAGGCCATGGCGCCGGAACTCCACCCACCCGTGATGATTCCTATGCCGACTTGTATGGTGGAAGGTGGGAAGGGGGACACGCCTGATGGGGCGCCGGAGGATGGGGTGGGAGGGGGCAGGAAGGAGGAGAGAGAAGAATCTGATGGCAGAAGAAGTAATGCAGAGGTAGAGGAGGAGGAGATCAGAGATGAAGGCGATCCTAAGTCACCCTCACGGGGGGGTGGGACAAACCGCAAGAGGAGCGTGATGCGGGCCCTGAGGAGGCCCCGGTGGTGCGGGGGCTCCTCCAGGACGGCAGACGACTGATCCTGGACAAACTGGTGGATTTACTGACAGCCCCCCAGGAGAGATGTTTACTCCCTGTTGTTGTTGTTTACGAACAAACAACTTGTTTTCTGGAGTGTAAACCTGGTGACCCCCCCCCCTCCCCCCCACCTCAGGTGAGGGTTCACCATTGAGGCGCTGCCGTTCAGATGAGCGAGCACATTCCCTCCTTTCATCAAAAGCTCACCAGCGTTTTCCACTGCCGGCATTGTTGTCATAGTAACACAAACACTGTTTGTTTCTGCTCTTTGGGGGGGGGGGTGTTTCTTCTTCACTTTCAATCAGGAACTCATTTTTTATGAATTTTTATTATTCCTGATCAAGGTAATGTACGAAAAGCAGGAAGCTAATTAGCATGTTGCTATGCTAATTTCTTCACATCGCGGTGACTCAAGATGAATTCAACCTCTGGGGACCGTGAAATAAACAAACTTTAAAACTTTAAAAATCCATCTTCTTTAAAACTTTTAAAAAACTTTAAAACTCCTTTAAAACTTTAAAATCCATAATTCATTAAAAACTTGTAGCTTAAACCGTGTTAGCTTAGCATGAATATTAGCAGTATCTTCCTCATGTCATGTGTGGCGTTAAACTGAAATCATCCTGATGAACATTTCCACTCAGGTTCCTGTTTTCGCGGCGGATCCGTCCAATCAGAGACCAAGGTGACGCCCGGGTCACTGTGTCACCGTGTGGCGTGATGTTGTTGGTTTGTGTGCGGCGCTCTGCTGCTTTTGTCTGGCTCCATGTACTGTATGTGAAACTGCTGATGGGACCTGAGCGGGAGAACAATCCAGCGCCTCTGTTCTGACCCCCGTGCACGCACAGCTGCTCGGTATAAATACCCCGGGCCGCGAGCGGCCGGCGATTCCGCGACAGACGATGGCTGTTCCTGCACCTCCTCTGCTCCTCCTCACGTCTCTGCTGCTCCCGCTGCTCTTGAGCAAGGCACCTCAGCCTGCAGCCGCGTTCACGCTCAACCCGGGACGTCAGCCGCAACACAAGCTGCTGCATCTGGGTGAGGGTCGACACACGCAGACACACACACGCACACACACACATGCACACGCACGTACACACACACACACACACACACATGCACACACACACGTACACGGCCTGAAAGTGTCGTTCTCCACAGACTGGCCGAAGGATTGTGGGACGGCGCACTTCAAACCCAATATGGCTGAGAGGATTGTGTCGGGGAACGAAGCCAGGCCTCACTCCTGGCCCTGGCAGGTCTCTCTGCAGGTCAGTCATTATGACATGATGAGGTGGGGTCAAAGGTCACCAAATGCATCTTCAACTTCAGTGTTCCAGGTTTCTACTGAAGATCTCACAAAGACGTTAGTTACCTTTTTAAAGATGGGGATTTTCACGCTTAGCTATCAGAGGTAGCGCTAACACCATCGGGTGTGGCACGGGTATGGGATCTAGAACTTCACTGTATCCTTCAGTATCCATGACAACATGAGGCTGGAACACTGGATCAGACAGAAACGACTCGCGTCTGAAACATCCGCGATGTTCTCCATCTTTTATTTTCATGAACGTAAAAATAACAGTGAATAATTAAAGAGGATGTCTGACTCTCCTTCAGGTTCGGCCCAGAGGAAGCAAACATTACATTCACGTGTGTGGAGGAACCCTGATCCACAAGAACTGGGTCCTCACGGCTGCTCACTGTTTCCAGAAGTAAGGAACGCACACACACACACACAGTCGCTAAAACCGACACACACCCATCAAAGCAAAGGCCTTAACGTGAACTTCCTGTCCATCAAGGGGTAAAGCAGAGGATGCTGGGAGCTGGAGGATCGTCCTGGGGAAGCACCAGCTGAAGCGCTCGGAGATGCCAGAGAGGATTTTCCCGGTGAAGAGGATCTACCGGCACGAGAACTTCCGCTACCCGGCTCACAGCGAGCTGGACTACGACATCGCCCTGGTGAAGGCGGCCACCGACATCAACCCCTCCAACTTCATCCGATACGCCTGCCTGCCGCGCAAGCAGACCAGCCTCAACCCGGGACACCACTGCTGGGTCACCGGCTGGGGGGACACCCGGGGTGAGTGAGGCAGGGGGGGTGCTGGAAGCTAGATGCTAACATTAGGAGAGTAAAGTAAGACCTCAGTAATCTGAATATCAGCAGCCGTGACTGAATATACTTTTTTTTTTCTTTTGTCCTGAATATTACACTTGACAAGAAGATTTAGCATCAAACTGTGAAAATTTATAAGTTTTATTCACAAATTCTTTTAAAATTTTCTGACGAATTAGTTCAGAATGTTCCAAAGAAATTGGAGAAATTCAAGATTTATAAGTCTTGATATCAGATCTTTTAAATCATTGCATCTTGTTAAACAGACATTAAAACCACATAAATCCAGATAGTAATTTGAATATTTGAATTCAGTTCAGTTTCTCATTCTATGTTAAATTTGACCTTTGTTTCCATATTAGCTTAACAAACTCACACGGTTCTTCAGGTATAATGTGTTTTTACCATGTCTATCAACTGTTATTCAAAGCTCAATCAAACAACTTAAATGATTTTTCAGGTGGGAAGGAGAATGTGTCTCTGGCAGAAGCTTTGAATCAGGCTCGCCTTCCCATCATCGACTTCAAAACCTGCCGGCAGAAGAAATTCTGGGGCGATCGAGTCCGGGACTCCATGATCTGCGCCGGCTTCAGGGACAAGGAGGACCCGCCGGCCGCGTGCCAGGTTCAGAATCGATGCTCACAAAACCGAAAGCAGGAGCGAGAATCCATTTCTTAGAATGTGATTGTGTTTCTGCTTCAGGGCGACTCTGGCGGACCCCTGCTGTGCCAGCTGGGACGCGACCGCTGGGAGGTGCACGGCGTGGTGAGTTTCGGCCCCATCGGCTGCACCGTGGAGAACAAGCCCAGCGTTTTCACTCGCACCGCCGCTTACATCCCCTGGATGGAGGCCACGCGCATCAGGGACTTCTTCCTGCACTGAGAAGCAGCTCCGCTCCGTTTCACGTCTGACGTCCACTCACAAACTGTTTTTTTTCTAGAAGCAACACATGTTCACTGTTTCTGGAACTTCCATCCTTCTAAAGATGCAAACACACTTTCTGAATGTCGATCGCTGTTTTCCAACACTCCACAGGACATGATTACAATCTATATTTGCACAATAAAACTGGTGAAAAGCAAAATCTTGGAGAAACATTTTCCCTTTTTTTTTTTAAATTTGGCTTTAATCGACCAGGTTTCTGGAGACAGAACAGAAATCACTGCAGACACAATAAATACCACAGAACTGATTGTGAGTCTTAGTTCTGACATCGCTTCCCTCTTTCATGATGGAAAAATCTGTCAGTCGTGATGAATGCGCCCGTGGTGACACACACACACACCTCATATCACACATCGCCTCTCACACCGGCTCCATCGAGCCACATTCACTGGGTTCATTCAATAAGAGAAGACACCCCCCCCCCCCCACATAAACAGATTTAACAGTTCACATTGGTTACATCCTCAGGAGGTTCTTGATCCTCACAGGCTCAGGACAACCGAGGTGAATGGCGGTCTAGATGATCTGGATTTCCAGCAGAATAGAGTCCATATATTTAAATCCCAGGTTGTTCCTGGATGGCGAGGTGTCCATGGGAGGGGGAGGGAGAAAAAAGGGGGTGGTGAACCAGTGCACTGGGACCAACTCCAATCCCCTTGAGCAGCACACTGCATTTAACCTCGTAGTGTTGTGGTTAAATGCTGTATCCTGGACAGATATTTGGCCCCAATGTGGATGCATATGTGCAGGAAGCGTTTAGTACAGCCTGGAAGACGTGGAGGAGCCGGTGATGTGGTCCCAGTTGTTGTAGAGCGCGTAGGCACCGGACAAGGCCAAACCCACCAGACCTCCTCGGGCGGCCCCCTTTAACCCACCTGAACACAGAAACAGCAGCAGCGTGAGCGTCAGAGTCTCCACTTGAGACGGATAGAAAAGCAGAAAAAGACACTCACTTCCTGACTTAAAGAGCATCCCCGTTAGCGTCCCAGCAGCCACTGTGTTGATGTCATCCTCTGCCCCTCGGGCCTTCTCTATGGCCACGCCGAACACGCTGTATAGCAAGGCTGCAGTAAAGACAACACAGGTGTGTTTACAGGAAGACGTCTGCATAGAAACAACTTTCCTCCATAAGATACGTTGCTATCACTGATCGCATTAATATTTCTGCAGTCTTACCAACAGAGCCCAGAGAGTTGGCCCAGGAAGCCCCCTGTCTGGTCACCATGTTGATAATCCTGGGGAGGAAAAAAAGCAAGGGGACAATTTATCAGCTAATCCATGTGTCATATTAAGGTCAACGTGTGCAGAAAACCGAACGTGTGTCTCTGTACTTACTGTACATTACGAGGTTTGGACCACGCAAGGTCTCGAGTCTCCTTCAGGCCCATCCTGAGCCCATTCAGAGCTCCCAGCGTCGCTCCTTCAGTCAGAACAAAGACACACAAACACTGAATTAGTGATCAGGTCCACTAAAAATACTCAGAAATTCAAGCGAAGGTGATTTCTACCACGTACCAGTCATGCAGGATCCTCCAATGGTGAAGAAAGCCAGCTCAAACCTCCCTCTCGTCTTACTGGCGCCTGTGGGGAGGATGAACTCATCTGTGTCCTGAAACACAACATCATCAGAAACTGGACACCAAAATGTTCTGTAACCCGACCGTGTGGCTGAAGCTCACCTGAACCAGGTAGCGAGGGTCGACATTGAGGTAAGGAGAAAGAGAACTGGCTCCGGTCACTGAAATGACATTGATGATAAAAAAGGGTTGATCATCTGATTAACACAACATAATTGATATGAAAATGAATTAATTAGCTGTTGAAGTAACAGCTGTGACGCCGACAGACGTCATAGCTAGCCAAAGCTAGCTAACGTAACGTTACACCATACTTACAAGGAACACTGGCGAGCTCTGATTTGGAGTATTCGGGGGCACCTCCTCCAAAAATATTCCCAAACCCGCCTCTGATTCCTCCTGATCCTTGTGATTTGTTGTCCATGGTGGTAAAAGGTCCGGCGGGTCACCCGGTGAAACCTGCAGCCAGGGGTTAGCTGCTAGCGCAGGTAGCTAGCCGACAAGGCTAACGTGATAATAATCTATCGTAAACTTCAAAATACAAAGCTAGCTTTTATCCCCGGCGAGCTGCTACTCGACGATGTCCAGGTGATGTCTGTGTTCAATGTTTGATGGATTCTATCGATCAGAACATCGGGTTTACATGTAGGAGTACCGAGCTCAAGTTGTCACGGCCCTGACCTCCAGTAACATGCTCTGCCGTAAAGCAGCTGCCTGCCGAGTGCCGACCCTCGACTGTCGTAACTCACATCCAACCGTGTAAGGTAAGAAAAACTAAAAATACATAATAAATGTCAGTTTTATTGAATTATTAAGATGGTTACACAAAATAAAAGTGAAGAAAAGGCGAAAAAAAAACCCGCTTTGAAAACGTTATCGAGCCTCCAAACGTCACGACACTACAACAGATCCTGGATCTGTTTACTCAACCAGAGGTCGAGCGCTGGGAGGCAGCCTCACGCTTTAAAACTGATCCCAGGCAAAAATCAGACTACGGAAACGGCCAAGGGTCAAATAAACTAGAACGCCTCAGGAATTTAGAATTCTAAAGGAGTTCTAAAAACAACATTCTGCCTTTTATCTCAGAATTATGTCATTATTCTTGGAATTTTAGTTAGTAGATATTAATTCAAATCAATCACGCGCTCGATAATATCATAAATATTATATTTAATTTTCTTTAAAAAAAATTTAAATAGATGTCGTACTTAGTACATTGGTTTCAGAGTTTACCGATATTAGAAATAGTGGTTCATGTTTATTCTAGCATTATACAACTGCTATTCTTTGGAATTATTTCATTCACCCTAAACAGAACTATATTATTTCCCCTACCGTTTTTTCTTTTTTAGTAATGTGGTTTATTTGTTTGTTTGTTGTTTTAAGGGTTGTAGTTGACCGCACAGTTGGAAAGAGCGCGTAGTTCTCCACATGTGACACAGGGGGGCAGCAGAGAGCTGGTGTCAAACCCACAAAAGACCAGCTGTTGGGTTACCGGACCGGTTCTGCCTTCCCTGGAGCAAATTGGCAGGTTTAGTGAAATTTGCTCCAAGAACTCCACCAGATGAACGTTCATCTTGCTGTTTGCGTTGGTCGAAGTAGATAAGTAGAGAATACATGAAGAATATTCACCACATCTATCCTGCCATTTAATGCACGATTTTAAACTTAACTTGAAACTTACCCATGATGCCACAGGGACCACACAAATGCACATTTATGCAACAGGCCCCTGGCATTTGCTGCCAGTCAGAGGGACAGCGGGACTGAAGGAATTCAGTGTGTTGAATTTCACGAATAACAGAGCATCTTATTTGGATTCTGTCTTTGTATGTGTGTATTCAGAAGGGGCCAAGTGGAGCGATGAAGTTTGCCATTGTCGCCCAGTGTGGGTGTTTTCAGACTCTCTGGCATGATCTGTGAGTTAGTGTTCTCTGTATTGCTGCCCAGTGTGCCCACTGTCTTTCCCACAATGCCCCATTCAGCCCCGGGCCTCTCTCTCTCTCTCTCTCTCTCTCTCTCTCTCTCTCTCTCTCTCTCTCTCTCTCTCTCTCTCTCTCTCTCCGTTAACACTCTCAGAATGAGTTACCACCCATTTTGTCCCTCTGGCTAATCATCATCATCATCATCATCATTGGACTACAAAACCAAATTTTCTGAAATAGCCGTGATGTCATCTTTATTATCCCTTTCTGCCACTCTTATTTCCAGCTTCTCCTTCGTTTCCTCTCCTCCCCATCGCTCCCTCTCTCACTTTCTTTCTGTCTCTCTGAGCTCCCAAACACAAAAGACAGAGAGGCCACGACAGGACCCCAGTGTATGCTGGTTGTCAAGGAGACAAGGAGACAGTGTTGGGTCTTTAAACTGCCTCAGAGGGGTGTGTGGAGTTAGGGGGAGTTGGCCTTATTTACATGGGAAGAGGACAAGGGAGAGAGCGGTTTGAAATACAACTTTTGAGCGGCTTATAAGACTCCGCTGTTATTCTAAAATCATTCCTGCACTCCGCCTTCAAATATTTACCAAGAAGAGGAAAATCTGGAGCGCTTCATTATGTGGAGAATGCTGTGCATACATAGTAATGTAAATCAACCTGTCCTTTCCTCCCTCCTTCCCCAACACACACACACACACACACACACACACACACACACACACATTCACACACACAGCCGTGCTTTTGATTGTAAGCGCTGGGCCCCAGTGTTGGCTGCTCTTAGGGTCGACTACAGAATACATTACCAGATGCTTGACGAGTGTTTCTCACCAGACAAGAAAAACGAGAAAAAGATGCAACAATTTTGAGTGGAAACAGGAAAAACAGACACGAGCGTTCACACCCATCCATGCACATATTGCACCCCCACCCATTTATGTCACACACACACACACACACACATAGAAACACACACACACACAGTCCCTCCTTTATTTTCTCTCTCTTTTTTGCTATCTTCCACTCGGCTTCTTCCTGTCCAGAGGATTGTCTGCCGTGGTCACAGTATGTCCTGTCCCTCTCTCTGCGATCCGGGGGCTTTTGGGGGTGGGGGGGGGGGTTGAGGCACAGGCTCAGCTCCAAAGCTTGAAGTTCACTATCAACCCCCTCCAAAAAAACTCCACAATGAAAGCAGGAAGGGCAGGGAGAGGACGAGCGAGCCACCCACTGCTGCATTCAGCGCAGAAAAGCCCCCATGTGAACCTGGCCTGTGTGCAAAACCTTAAATATATGGTTGGAAAAACAAGTTTTCATCCTCAATCCAGGAGCAATCGACCTGAGAATCTGTGCGTTTTTAATTCCTGACGCGTCCACATTAGATATAAAACGTCGATTTTGAATGAAACACATGTTGGTTATGAGCAACAGGTTTCACAGACTTCAGGAACAAATCTCGATCCTGAGTAATATTTACTCTGCAGATGTTTGAGGGAACGCTTGCACAATCAATTTCCCCTCAATTCCCCAACCGCCCAGTTCCTCCCAACCTTAAACCCCCTCTTCCCCCCCCCACCACACCCCACCCCAAACCATTTTCTTTCTGTTATCCATGTGCATGCCTCTCAGGAACCATGGTGAGCTGGGTGTGTTTTGTTCTCTCTTATTACACATGGATGTGTGTGATGTCCACTCAGGAATAACACGCCAAGGGAGAAGTTTAGGGGGGGAAAACCCCCCCCCCCAAAAAAACATGGCGTTTATGGCCTTTCCCCTTCATTTTGTGTTCAGGACCCCCGCCCCGGCCATCTGAGGAGTGTTTGGTGATTAGTATGCAGAAAGGAAGCTGATTTGCATCATTAAGAGCTAACAGAGAAAAAGCGACGAAGTTTTGTTAGTTTGAACAACTATGAGTTTAATCGTGTACAAAGAGTTATTCCTGCTTCAGTTAAGAAGTTCATCGTTCAACACACACATTTTGTTTCTCAACGGTTTTAGACACACATTTTTTTTTTTTGTTGCTTTGTTTGTTTTTTAAAGGAATCCAAAGACAGAAACCATTTAAGTAGTTAATAATCAAAGTGGTAACAGTTAGTAACCTACACTTGGCACTGAAGAGTAGATTAATGTTGTACTACACTGTTAATCTTCACACTCATAGTATACAAAGGCACAGAAGGCAAGCAATGATCTGAAAGGCTCCAGTTAATACAGAGAACATCAGGATTACCGACGACACAGGAGGGATCCTTACATCCACCAAAGTAAGGCGTAACGTTCTTACTGAAAAGGTCATTTAATGTTATTTTCACGTACAAAATAGAATATAAAAATACATTATAAACTTGTTACAGGTGTTACGACTCTTTATGTCAAGGCATCTGCTGGTTGTTGTTGTTTTTTTTTCTTTCTTTTGTGCTTCTGATGAAGAGGATATACATGCAAAAAAAACAACAACAAAAAAACAAAGAAGGAAAATTTGTACTTCAATAAAACCATCAAACGAACACAAGAGATCAGATGTAACACTGTTTCCTGGAAGCGTACGAATGAATGAATGAATGAATGAATGAATGAATGTCTGAGCTGCTGATTCAATACTGCATCCCTGCATCTCCAATTCAAATAAACCACTTTGTTTTTTTTTTGCCGTTTGACATTAAAATGGGATGAGTCGGCCGACTTTAGCCTGAGGAGAATCTGCATAAACCCGCCGTGTAGCAGCGGATCCAGGGAGTAAACGTCGTCCCAATCGCTCTCAATAAATAAAGGCACTGAAGCTGGTGCAATACTGTAGTGTAGTGAGACGGGGAGGGGAGGGGGCATCGATGTGCAACAGGTTTGGACCTTCGTCCCGACTCTGGTGGGACGCTAAAGACACACTTTGGCATTGTGGATTCAGTGAGCACCTGTTGTTTTATGGTTACACACAATCACACCAGGTGTTACGTTTAAAAAAAAAAAAAAAAAAAAGGAAGGTGAGTTAAATATAATCTTTCCACCAGCAGTTATTTCATTTTATAGCGAGTTACAAAAAGAGGTAATTATTTTTCAGGGATGCCCAATGAGGGGGGGGGGGGGAGAGAAATGCTAGAACACGTCAACTTTAACCTTTAGTTTCGTCTTTGTGCTGGATGAGTGTAGTTACTGTTATTACCAGTTTAGTGACACGTTATTTATAAGGTCATTATTATTGCATCATGTGGGCTGAGGGCGGGGCAGCTCAGAGAGACTGTTTGGCACGTCCAGACACTGATTTAGTGGCCCTTTCATCACCACCCCCCCGGGGGGGGGGGGGGGGGGCGCATTCCCAGTAAAGTGTGCTGGTTTCAACCGTTACAGATTAGGATTTCAACTGGTTTGACATTCTGACACTGCAGCAGAAGAAGGCACGTTTTGGTAAAAGTTTAGATTAGGACTCGGTGGTGGGCGGGGTCCTGAGGTTTATTCCCATGATCGCTGTCGTCTGGTTGGTTAGACAAGAAGCAGCCGGGGTTGTTCCCAATGTGCTGGTCTGGTTGGCTGAGCAGAGGGAGTGGCGGGGCCGTGGGCCAATGAGCGCGCCAGCAGGCTGAGATGGGTGGGTCATCAGTGGGCGGAAAGGTCAGAAGGTCAAGGGGTCATGGGTTAGTTGCCGTGGCAGCTAGAGTTAGACAGACAGACGGACAGACGTGGAAAGGAAACAAAAAGGGCACATAAAAGGGGGGGACATAAAAAGAAAAAAAGGTAGAAGAGAGATTAGTTTCAGCTAGTGGCGTCAGGATGACAACAAGGCAGATCTACGGCAGTCACGCAGCATGAGGGGCGTAAGAGCTGCGCGGCGCCTTCATGAGCCCTGCATAACCATTCATAGTGACTTACATCAACCACCGGGTGGTGACATAAAGAATGGCTGGTTAGCGATGCTCATGAGTCCTCATGAAAGTGTCTGCAGCCCCAACCCCACCACCACACCCACCACCACCACCACTCCCTCCTGCGGCGTGACTGCTGCTATAGTGATACCACTCATGCTAGCTGGGCTACGCTAGCTCAAGACAGGACAGAGAGGGAGACAGCATGGCTTCATGTGGGTGAGAGAGTGACCTTTGTGTCCAAGGAGGAGACGTCTGGGCCTCACAAATAACGTCCAGCAGACATTCAATCTGAATGATTAACAAGTTATTATTAACGGATTATTGATTATGGTTTTGATTGGCTTTCGGCTATGACGTATTAGAAGAGCTCCTGATGGCTACGGTAAGCAAGAGACGCCATAAAGGAGAGTGATGAGAGGTTAAAAAGATGGTGATTTTTTTTAGAGGGACTTAAGAAACAATTTAATCATAGACAGACTAACTACAAGAATTTAGAGGCTTTGGTTTTCTTTCGAGATTTTTTTTTTTCAATAGTCATCTTTATTGCCTTTTAGTGTTTTTTTGTCCATCGTGTACAACAAGGAGCGCCACCGCTCACATTCACACATATATTGTAGCCAGCTAGTCCATTTTCTATTGCATAAACAGTCACGAGGCCTGCGAATCGAGAAGGTCACCTCATCTTAAATAGACAGAGCAGAACACTGCCTTCATTGCCACCTGGGTGGTGACTAAACAGTAGTAGCTACACACCTTGAATAAAAGTTTTACATGGAGACATTTCATCTATAAAAAGCATAATTGTAAAAACCAAAATAAAAATTTACAAACTAAAAACACTAAAAAAAAAAAAAAAAAGAAGAAAAAAAAAAAGAAAAAGAAGAAACTACAAGTATTTCCAAGCAATCTTGTTCCATAAGCTTCAAATATAAGCACTTAAATCCTTATAATCCCTATATACAAATTTATTTTGCAGCTAAATACATGGTAACAGCACCACTCTGGCTAGGAAATATATGAAAGATGTAAACAGCCCCAATGATAAAGTCCAGTGGGCGACTGATAAGACCACAAACAACAGTATTTCATACAAAAGAGCTTGTAACACAGACCTCAGTAGTCATCACACGCTGTGTTTTAGTAGTAAAGACCAAAGATCATGTTGAAGGGAGTGACCTTCTGAGGGAGATGTTACTTTAAAATGTCATGTAGTCATGGGGCTTCACACAGGTTTTTGAATCAGGACAGTAAAAAAAAAAAAAAAAAAAGGAAAGAAAGAAAAATGTTTGTGGAAATCTACTGGAATGAAGTTGGGCGTGAAGAAAAAACTTCCCACAGATATTTGTAAGGTCAAAAAATGTATCAACGAGGAGAAAAACGATGACAAGAACCGTTTTTTGTTGGTTTTTTTTTTTTTTTTTTTTTGATAGAGAGAGAGGACTCCCAATCTGGACTCACGCTGATCCGAGTCACATGAACGGAACGATCCATTCTAATGGAGAAGGGTTCGCGGCCCGGCGAGCCGTCCAGGTTATCTAACAGCCCCGCCCGTCATTTTCTGCTCTGATTCGACCCCCACCGCGACAAATACTGTTTCACATTCGACGCTGAGGCCGTCCACTTGACATCCTCATCCGTCTTTTTTAGGCATGCCGTATTACAGAGAACACGTAAACTGAAATTGGTCCATTGGTCGGCATGCATGCACACACACACAAACACACACACACACACACACACACACTTATACACACACATAAAGTGGCTGGTGAGCTAACTAACCTCTGTCTGGGGTCACTACCCTTTGGTAAGGATGGATTCTCTTGTCGTGGCGTCGTACCTTAGTGGTCATGGCACCTGCTAACAGCCATTGACATCGCCAAAACAGAACACAGGTTACTCATCAGAAAGACATCAAACAGTCCACCAATGGCACCAACATCAGTGAAACCAGGAATTTACAAAAAAAAAAGAAAAGAAAAAGAAAAGAGAGTGTTCAAGTCTGAGGGTCAAAATAAGTAAAAAAAAGTAAAGAAAAACAACACCTCTAAGAGACAGAATTGGTGTTGTTTTGTGGTCTTCTGTTCTCTAAAGAAAAGATTAAATCCCAACCGCTAAACTTCTCACAAAACCTCTTCTAGTAGATTCAACAATCAGCTGTAAGCAAAAGTCACTCTAGAGCTCTGTGATTAAAAAATAAGCTTTTACATATATTAAATCACAAAACAGCGGCGCTAAATC
Source organism: Antennarius striatus (assembly GCF_040054535.1). Taxonomy (NCBI): domain Eukaryota; kingdom Metazoa; phylum Chordata; class Actinopteri; order Lophiiformes; family Antennariidae; genus Antennarius; species Antennarius striatus. The sequence goes on along the minus strand of NC_090796.1, from coordinate 14,934,712 downwards.
GGGTCTATGGGATCACTAAAAAAAAAAAACGTGTTAAAAGTTACGAAGCAGAAGCTGAACTATTTATATATATGTATAAAAAAAAAAAAAACGTTAAATAGGGTGTCACACCACAACGCTAGTCCGCTAATACGAGAAGGAAATGAAGAGGAATGGAACGCTCGACGACAGGAGTGACTGTTGAGGAATCTGTCATCCTAAAGTATGAGCAAACTGAAGTGTTTGCCCTGAGGGGGTGAGGGTCGAGGGTGGGGAGGGGAGGGGGGTTCTTTCTCTGCAAGCCAGTCCGTGTGTGTGCGTGAGAGGGGTGGGGTGGGGGGTTTGCTATTGCTTAGCCTTTGGTTGGGAAAGCCATACCTGTAAAAACACAGGGAGAAGGGACTGTTAGCCCAGCAATGAGCTTCAGCACGCGGCTCTGGATGCTGTGGATGTATCACAAGAGCTGGATACCTCTACCCCCCCCCCCCAACCCCCTGTGAATTTCGTGGCTCGTTTTCTGGTTTAAAACCAAACAGAACGCTCGTCAGACCCGGTTGACGCGTTAGCTTCCAGCTAAACGTTTGTAGTTTGAGTCGTCGCGGCGACCTGTTAGGAGTCGGCGATGACAGACTGCCCAAACAGGAAAGCCGTGTAATCGTGTCAAGTTTTTTGTTTTTTTCATCGATTTTGTTTGTGTTTGTTTACGGTAGAAGTGGGCGGGGCCAGATTTCAGGTGTACGGGGGTCCGGTATCCAGTTCTCGTAATACATCCATTGACTCTGTATGAAGGTGAGGAACTTCAGAAATTTAAATACCTAAAACTCCGGTCGAGTCGATCGGGTATTCCAATATGGAGGGTGTGAGTGTGTACGGGTACTCGTATGGCGTGTAGATGATTCCGGACTCGGGCCCTTGCTGCACCAGCGCCGGGTGCGGGTTGGCCCCGGGGACGAGGGCTGAGCTCTGGATCTGACGGATCAGGGGCATGATGGTCGGCGTGGTGACCGGGGCCGGGTTGCGCAAGGAGGGAGGCAGGACGGGAGTGGGGCCCGTGATGATCCGAGGGGCCTGAGGGGTCGCTAAAGGGAAGGCGGCGGTGGCTGCAGCGACACACAAAACGCACAATTATGGAAGTATGCGCACACACCCACACATCGAGGAAAACAAAAGACAGGGGAGAGGAGAGGACAAACACACTATTTACCACGGAAACAGAGACATTGTTCAAACACAGTGGACTCCTGTACCAAGACTCCGCCCCCTCCCTCGCCCACCACCCCGCCTCCACACCAGTGATGTCATCCTTACGCGTCTTAACATTGGCGTCTCTGTAGGTCCCGTTGAGAATGGCCAGCTCCATCAGCTGCATCTTCTTCAGGTTGTCCTCCCCTTCGGCCTACACACACACACGACACACACACACACACACACACACACACACACACACACACACACACGCACATCAGCTGACAGCGTGAAGGAGTGAAAGTGAAAACCGAAGTAACCACATCTGAACCTGATCTTAAAGGAGGACGAGTCAAACGTGGCGTTGAGCGGCGGCGGCGGCCGTGGTGCGTATCGAGTGTCTCACACACGCGACACATTCCCGGCTCCGGTGACAGCGTTGGCGAGAGGTCGGGACTGATTTACTGCCGGGACGCGAATCCAACCGGGTTAAACCAACACAGGTGTTCGGCCGCCGCGTTCAGGCACGCGTTTCCGGACGCCGCTCGCCTTGTGAGGCGACGCCTGCGCCGTGATTAGAGCGGAAGTGACGGCTGATTGCCACAGTAGATTAACCCCCCCAACCACCATCACGCCCCCACCACCCCCCCCAACCATCCCTGCTGGTCTTTTCAGTCTGTCGCCATTGTTGGAAAGAATACGGAGGAAGCTTTGTGATTTCAAAAAAATGTGCTTTTTGTGATTGCGTCCGCGTCACGTCCTCGTGTGTCGCACACTTATGCGACACACGAGGACTGTAGGGTGTGTGTGTGTGTGTGTGTGTGTGTGTGTGTGTGTGTGTGGGAGGGGTAAAGGTGGGCTGGAGAATGTGAGAAATGTCGAGGAGCGCAATCAAAAATTTTCCCCTTGTGTGGAAAAAACAACAACAAGAAAGAGACGGGAGAATACTGTAGCCGGTCGTTTGGGAATGAAGTGAGTTGTGAACGAGTGAAAGGAGTGATGGAGTGGGGAGAACAAGTGAACAGACTCTCCATTCATTCCCTCAGCCTTTCAAACAACCCGGGGTTACCATGGAAACCCCTTTATGCGTGTTCCCTAATTACCCTAACCCCTTACACATACTCTCTCATACACACAGAGACACACACACACACACAAAAAAAAAGACACACACTTTCTGGACGGACAATCCCCTTCCCCCTTTCCATGCATACCAACACACTGAACCCTCATCCTGTCACACACACACACACACACACACACACACACTCTTGCCATCGGTCCGGTGCGTGATGTTCGGGGTCGGGTACTCACGGCGGGCACCAGCAGCTTTTTGACCTCGTTGATGGCGCGCTGGAGCTTGATCTTGGCGCGGTTGTGCGTGTCCTCCACCGTGATCAGGACGTGGAGGTCCTCGCTCAGGTGCTCCCAGTTGGGCTTCCCTCGGTTCATCTCCTCCTGGAACGCACGGAAGCAAAAACGTGTCAGAAGCGACGCAACAAACCAGGCCCGTCTGGGTCGTTTCTGCATCGGCCTACGAAGAAAACACGCACCGGCTCAAGGTCGCGGGAACGCTATCAGGTTTTTGTTGCTCTGCAGTTGTTACACCAGACCGGTGTTGGATTTTACCGAAGTCACTCGAAGACTGAGAGCAACAGTGAACTTTCCCAGAAGTGGCCAGCCTTCCAAAAGCGTTCCATGTGTGTGTGTGTGTGTGTGTGTGTGTGTGTGTGTATGTGTCTAGGCATGTCCAGTAAACACCAGCGTGAAGCAGAGGTGAGGTGAACAGCATCCGAAAGCATCACTACGTCCCTTAAAGGACTCAAACCTTTAGATCAGGGGTGTCAAACTCGTTTCCACCGAGGGCCACATCAGCATAACGACTGTAATAAGGCGTTGTCATGTGGGGACGCCTTGCTTACTCATTGACCAAAACAACGGTGCCTTCTAACAGGAAGTTCTGGTCCGGCCATCACCCTGTGAGTCCAAGCTGGTACCTTCAGGTAGAACTTCCTGGACTTAGGAACTGAAGTGAGGATCTAAACCCACGTCGGTACGTGTGAATGGTTTGGATCCTCCTGGCTGGGAAGCAGATACGCTCTTAGCAGCTTCACACCGCTGGTGAACGGCGCTCAGGAGGATTTACACGTCAAGTTCCGAGCTGTGAGTTCACCAGAACGTCTGAGACGAGTGAATAATGACAGGAGAAGCCCGACGCAGACCCGACCCCAAAGGGAAACTACGGCGTTGGGTCTGTGTTTGAGGCAGAAGTCTGTCCTCTGGATGGACGGTCAAGAGAGACGTCTCATTTTGAAAAACATGAAAAGTCAACATCTCTGCCTCCTCTCCTCCTGCTGCCTCCCACTGGGGCTCTGTTTTCCTTCCTCTCTGTCTCTGTGTGTGTCTCTCTCTCTGAGGGGCGTGCGGGGTAGGGAATGTTCTGGAGAGAGAGAGAGAGAGAGAGAGAGAGACAGAGGGTGGGAAGGAATGCTGGACTTGCTCCACCTGCCGTTTGGAAAGCTGGAGCCGAGTCCGTCCAACAGAACTCACCGGGGGAGAGGAAGAACAGATGGAGGGAACGCCAGGAGGAGAGAGACGGGGGAGAGAGAGACAGGCAGATAGATGGACAGACAGACAGATGGATAGATAGATGTGTGTTCTGGGTTGTGTGTGTTTTGTATGTGTGTGTGTGTGTGGTGGTGAGCGGTACCTTCTTCTTGTCCCTCATGGAACCCTTTCCTCGCACCATGATCTTGCAGCCGGTCTCGGCCTCCAGCTGTTTGGCGGTCAGTCCACGGGGGCCCAGGATCCTCCCCACGAAGTTAAACTACAGTGGAGAGCAGAACACACACGGTCACACACACACACACACACCAGCTTTATTTAACAACGAGAGTGTGTGTGTGTGTGTGTGTGTGAAGCCGGTGCATCTGCGATGTGTTTGTGTTCTAAGAGACAAAAATAGCCCGTTCTGTTGGTGCTGGCGGCCGGCGGCGCGACCGGGCAGCGCCGTTCTCTTAACCTTATCTGTCACTGCGACTGAGTGATTAACCAGACAGCTGCGCCGTGTGTGTGTGTGTGTGTGTGTGTGTATGTATGTTCATGTGTGTGCGTGTGTGTGTGTGATTCGTTCAATCTCTCTTCCTACATTTTTCTACATTTCCAAAAGTCGCTTCAGTAACACTTGCGACACATTCCCCCTCCCTCCCTCTTTCGCCTCCTCGTCGCTTGAACCCAGATAGAGGAACCGTTCTCTAAATTTAACCTTGATCTCGTCCAGAACGCTCCTGTGTGTGTGTGTGTGTGTGTGTGTGTGTGTGGGTGTGTGTAGTCATGTGAGCGAGGACAGCCTGTCATTGTACTCTCTGATTGGCGAGCTGATGCATGGAGAGAATCATGTGAGCCATTTCGGCGAGGATCAACTCATACTGAAGTACTTAACTGTCCTCGACGCGGCGAACGGAGGACGGATCCTCGATTCCCCCCCCCCCGAGTTTTGTTACTTACGGGGCTTCATCCACCTTTTTTAAGCTGTTGAAACATTTATGTTCTCAACGGTTTCCAAACTATCGATTTTTTTTTACTGTTAATCATTTATTAAAGTTGCGGAATCAGATATTAGATCAACATTAAGCGAAAGCCGCCTGCGATCCGAAGCCTCTGGCAGCCTGAGGAGAGATAAAGTGACAACAGCTAAAAGTAAACACAAATACAGAAAGGTCAGAGGTCACGGGGCGTGTGTGTGTGTGTGTGTGTGTGTGTGTGTGTAAGGAGGGGGCACTCACGTCGGGGTACTCCTTGACGGGGACGTAGAGCTTCTCCTGCAGCTGGGCCACGGGGCCGACGGCTTCGGGCAGCTCCTCCAGGTCGCGTCCGTTGAACATGCCGCCGTTGACCGTGTCGTTGTACATGTCCTTACGCACCCGGCCGATTTCTGTCACACGGGAGGAAAGAGACGAGTAAAATTAACCCACCCGACATCTAGAAAGAGTGTCAACCAGTGTTGGGTTTCTTCACACGTCCGCTTCTCAGGACGGTGAGTCACCATCACCAGAATTACTGACAGACTGACAATCAGACCGACAGGCAGCGAGACGCTTTCTGCACCGCGACGTAGAATCTGTAACCACCTGATGCTCGGCCGTCAGGCCTCCTCTGTTAACGGCCAGATGTGTGACACACACACACACACACACACACACACACACACACACACACGCTAATTAACTCAGTATGTATGATTCATTTCAACGCTGAATCCGTTTTCTTCGCGCGTCGATAAAAACCAAACTACTCTTAAAAACGGTGCGTTTTATCCCTTGAATGGTTCAAATCTCACAAATATATTAAACTTTAAGATAAAAAATTTGATTTTTTTGATATTTCTGTTTCAAACCACCCCCCTACCCCCCCCAAAAAAAAAACCAAAAACCCATCATTCTTTTGGTCAGTGATTGAGGTTCAGTTTGTTTAGTGTTGTCTCAATGACAAATGCTCACGTCTGATGCCTCTGTAATGACACGCTAGCGCAATAATAACCCACTGCTGCGAACACACACACACACACACACACACACACACACACAGAATAACTTCCTTGAGGCACAAATATCATCTGACCTCAGCAGCCTGACAGGCAGCGCTGCGTCCGACCATAATAACTACAGGCGGACGTATAATTACAGCCGCAGCTACAGCGACAATGATGATCCTCTAACAACCGACGCTGACCCGTGACACACACATCACACACACACACACACACACACACACTCACACCCAAAACTGCTCAGGCAAGCAGAGTTTGTGTTTCACTTCAGCTGGAAGAAGGAGGAAAGAAAGAAGAAGTGAGAGAGGAAGAAGAGGAGAGGAAGATAAAAGTGGGGGGATGATTGGGGGGGGGGGTTGTTACAGGCCTTATCTCAACACTCCAACCTGTCACTGCTTTATATTTAGACACACACACACACACACACACTGACAATTGGACGACTAAAGATGGGTCAGATCCGAGAACAGGTCCGGTGTCAGAACCAAAAAGTTGCAGCGGCTCTCAGAGACTGACGGGGTGGGGTGGTGGTGGTGGTGTTTGGGGGTCGACGTTTTGTCCCTTTTTAAAATGAGATGTGATCAACAACAACAAGTGAAGGAGATTGGAACAAACAACAACATGGAGGCAAACGCTGGAGTCCGGGCCGCTCTGCTGGGCTGGGATGGGCTGCCTTCACATAAGCCTGCGCATTAGGTCACTGGGAGAGACTAACAACTGTCTGTTTGTTCCCATCACCAGTGTGTGTGTGTGTGTGTGTGTGTGTGTGTGTGTGTGTGTGTGTGTGTGTGTGTGTGTGTGAGTGTGAGGAAGCTCATCTCCTCTCCACAAATCCAAAATGTGCCCCATCCTCTCACCTTAACCCCCAACAAACTGTTTCAAGGGTCAATCTGAGCCCAACACCAATTGATCCATCAGCGGATCGATCACTTTATAAGGTGTTCCTGCAGCTGATGGGTGATCGATAAGCTGATCAATACTAGTTAAACACCGGGAGAGGAGATGGGTTCATTTCCCACCCCCCCCCCACCCCCCAATAGGAGCAACAAGTGTTCCAGAGGGTGGGGAGAGGGGGGGGGGTGTTCTGGTGGAGGGGTAGCCGAGTTACCTTCATCCAGAAGCCGCTCCAGATGCGTGAAGATGCCGCTGAAGTTGGGCAGGGAACTCATGACCTTCCGGTCGTTCATCAGCTGCATCAGGTAGTCCGGGTTGGACTTGGGTCTCTCCTTCACCTCTGTCTCCCCCACCATGACTGCGGCTTCAGCTCTAAAGTGACCGAGCGAGTCGAAAAACTTCGGGGGGAAATTTCTACAGACACGCCCCGACGAACGATGCGAGGACCCCAGGGGATTCGACCCGCTGACCGCCTCCCGATGCGACTCCGACGCGAATCTCCTTCCCGGGTTGAAGCGACTCCTCCTCGGTGACCGTCTCCTCTTCCGAGCGAGCCCCCCCCCCCTTTTCCCGGTGTCAAGACTCCCTCCGGAGTTTAAAAAAAAAAAAAAAAAAAAAAGTTCCTTAACGAGGCGGGAGCGGCGCGGTTTGACAACTCCGGGACGGGATTCTTCTTGAGACGCTAACGGCAAGCTGTGCCCTCCGTCCCCGGCTTTCAGGCTCCGGTCCGCGGCGTGTCAGGATTCTGCAGCGGGGATCGACTCGCTATCATATGATTACAGTATAGCGGCCGGGCGAGTGGGGGCTGGCGCGAGCGCGCGGCGCGCGGCCGCTGCCAGAGGGGAGGAGGCTCGTGCTCGCCCCCCTCGGCCGGGCCCCGTCGGTCTCTCACGCGCGCACGTGCACAGGCGAGCACGCGCACACCCCACGCCTGCAGAATAACAATATAACAGCCCTACATAGGTATGCACACCTGTTCCGCAACAGCTGCTGTCCGTCACGCGCCTCGTTCAGCGCGTGCCGGAGTAGAACTATGTTGTGGTACCTGTACTGTTTAAATGACGCGAGTGTTAAGACTTTTAAAGAGAAATATGACGCCTTCTTTCTTAATGATACTTATTTGGATGCGCATTTTAAGTGACGTCACAACTGGACAGAAGTCTCTGCATATCTCTTAGTTACTACTAATAAGAAATAGGTTTAATCCATTGATTTATAAATTTGTGAGTTAATATGCATTGATTTATTGAGTGTAATGTGCTATTATTTTGAAATAAGGCATAGTTTTAGTTATTGCTGCCAAACTGGAGGACGAAATGGGTCCAGAATATATATATATATATATATATATATATATATATATATATATATATATATATATATTAGTATTTATTAGATTGCCACGTGTTAATGGATAATAAGCAATCAGAAGAGTTTCCCTTGAGTGAAGGGACTATTAATGACAATAATTATTTTCATTATGCATCAACATGAATTTTTTTAAAAGTAGAGGAAATTGTGTAAATCCACTGCTCAGACATAAATGCACATAATAAATTCTGGGCAAATAAACACCCAATAGAAAAAAAATAAATAACAGGACACACCCTACACTAGAAGTACAAAGAGTATAAGAACAGATAGCAGGAGGCCCACTTGGTGGGTAAGGTACGTCCCTCTTCTCACGAGGATGCAGTTAGTTCAATATCTTCTACTTAAAATGAAGAGGAGGGAAGTAGAAAAAAAGTAGATTTTGTGTTTTTTTTTACTGAATCAATAAGCAGTTAAATTGATTCCATTGATTAAATGAGGTGACAGCATGAACTCCTTTCATGACAGTTCTTTAAAGACGTTCACTTTTCACAAGTTTTACTTTCTCAAACAGAGAACTTTAAGCACTCATCAAAACCTTTTTTAAGAGTGTGTGCAGTAAAAATAACACAACATGAAACCCTCATGTTTATTTGCCCCCCCCCCTTCTGTGGAGGATACTGAATAATGAAAGGTTGATGGATGAGAGTGTTGGTTCTCTCTGGGTGGCTGCTGTTATTGCTGAAGGAACAGCTAGGTGCGAGGATCTAAACTTAACTTGTTGTAAATCACACACACATGCACACACAGACACACACACACACACACACACACACGCGCACACACACAATGATGTGTGCCCATGCATGCCGTGATTTAAGCCTTTTGTCGGGCGCTGCTGGCCTCCCACCTGGTTTCTCTCCTTCGTCTACTGTTGTACGTTGAGTGTTTGTCGCCGTGTGAGACTAAACTTATCATTGTGTGTGTGTGTGTGTGTGTGTGTGTGTGTGTGTGTGTGTATGTGCGTGCGTGCGTGTGTGTGTTAGAGTGTCAGAGCAGCAGGAATTGTAATGGTGCAGCAGTGTTGGTAATGGCTGGTCAGCTGGTATGGCGAGTATTCAGGGCGGGGGCAGTGCATTGTCCTCTCATGGCTCCAACAATGCCCCTCTGAGCAGGACACACATCTACCAGTCACGGGCCTCTCTCTGCCTCCGTCTCTGCTTTTCTTTCTGTCTGCCATATTTATTCAGCCCACAGTGAAGTGCAGAGGAGACGTGATACGTCGTCCTGTCCCTGACCTTTGGCTGAAATATAAAGGTCAACAGGAACCACGGTTAATATTAGAACTCATGACACCTGTCATGTCATTGTTATGACATCAGACTCACATTCTGGATTATTAATACTTTAAATCATGCGTAATTCATGCATATATTCGCCACCGCAGCTCCTTAATGGATAAATAATACTTCATGTCGGTTAAGCTGTCAGATTCTGTTGAGTTATTGATCGCACTCCTTCATTTATGGATCTGTGCCCTTCTAGTGCACCATAGATCTGAAACAACTACATTAATTAATTTATGATAGATTTATTGCTTTCCTCTTAGTATAATATAACATTTTGGTTGTTGCCCAGCTGTAGCCATTATCATGATTATTTTTTAAGAATCAATCATTCAAATAATTTGACAAGGAGTTAACAAAATCTGTATTCGCTTCAAATGTGAGGATTTGTTGTTTTAAATCTTAATTTGAAGGATAAAACGAATCATTTAAATGTGTCAGTTTAACTGATAAATCGTTCAGTGCTCTGTGATGACTAGTCTCTGGGATTTCATGCAAATAAATAATCAAATATAATTTGTAGATGAATTGATAATGAAAGCAATTACTCAGTTTCAACTCTGGTCATTTTATTTCATTGTTCTGCCTTAAAGAATAAAGATTAATAAACAGCTGAGTCTTGTATACGGAAATGATAATTAGAATAAACTTTTCCTATCCGATAATTCACACAAAATGATGTAATTCAATGTTGTGCATCATTATGAAGCCATTGGTTTGTTTTCTTGTCTTTCTGCAGTCAAAACGTCAGTTTTTTGTTATTTTCTCAAACTTATCACACTGAAAACTAACTAGTGAATTAGAGGAATTTATAATTCGCTTCCATTCTCTATTATTTTGAATCTTCATCATCACATAAAACAGGACTAGACCGCAGCGAATTATTTCTGTTGAACTTGAGCAGAAACCTGCAGAACGTTTTGCATGCGGCTGGCAATGCGCATCATTAATGGGAAGACACCCTCTTGTGGACCTTCAATGTCAGTGGAACGTTTTAGAGAGAGAACCCAAAGAGCTGCAGACAGGCCAGGAAATTTGATTGTGATGAAGGAAAATCAAAAGAAAGAAAAGAAGGGCGGCGGAATTAAATAAAGAGAAAAAACTGGACTGCATTAGCTTGAAATCTATCGATCAGATTAGTTTGATCACTTCAGTGGTCAAGATTCAATCGATGTAATACCTGCTGTAACCGTTAGGGGGCAGCAGCGCACAGCTGGCGCCGACCGCTGGACGGTAGATGCGGCTGCAGAAGCAACGGACGTGTTTGTCGTGTAAACATATTTAAGAACTGGTAATTACTATAGCAACGTTAACGTCCTCTACAAACGCCAAACAAAAAAGCTCCGACAGAGGCCGCTGCATCATGCAAAGGGACTCCTTATGTGGTATTATGACGTAACTAAGGAGCTGTGAGAAGATTAACTGCATTAAACCAAGTGCATTCATTTAGTAGTGGAGCTTTTTCTGATTATAGAGGGTTTTGTTTGTTTGTTTGTTTTTAACAATCATTTGAATTCTTCTTCCTGCAGAATAAGAAAGTATACCTATCAAAGTTCTGAACTATCAGTCTTTACCATGTATTTGTGTGATAAATGTAGTTACATCATAATTATATAATAGTTTAATTTTCATAATTATTATTGCATCATAAAAATTGTAATTACGGTAATTATCATTGCTTAAAAATTTAATCTTATAAGGTGCAATTTTATTTATTCCTGGATTAAATACTTGATCTTCTATTAAATATATATTAAATTTATGGAATGTAATTATATAAGACTACATATGTTGAGCTGACAGAATACAGCATACTGTGTAGAATTACTCAAGCAGGAGTCAAGCTTCAAAGTACTGTACTTGTACCTCAACTGTATTTACTGTTTCTTTCCTACTTCTTATTTTATGATGTGTTTTATTTAATTTTCAGATTAAAGCTCTTAGATTTTAACTGAGATTTGCGAGGCTGGAGTTTAACTTGTAAGACCTGATTCTGTCTTTTACCAGCGTTGTTCCTGAGTTCATTTTGAGAAACATCTCCAGAGCGAAGAACCGTCCGTCCTCTCATGGACCCTGGTTTGCCTCTGACTCGGTGACGCGGATCCTGCAGGACATCACCTGCTCACCTGGCTGAGGGGCTCATGCTAATCTAAAGCCGATTAGACTCCTTATCTGCTCAGTACCAGTTATGTGCTTTGGTCCAACAAAAATACCGCGCGGCGTTGGCCTCTTTACGGTTCCCGCTGACTCTTCCCTGCCTCCCCCTCCTCCCCCATCTGCTCCAGCTGGCTTTGGGAACACCCTGGCTCCTCATTCCTCATGTATGAATATGTTGATCTCATCTCAGATAGCAGACTTTTTGATTTCCTGTTTAAAAATCCGGGAGGTGAAAGGAGTTAACGTGTGAGGGACATGTGAAGAGCCGTCCCATGTCCATGTGAACGCAGTAATGCTATAATAGCTCTTATCCTATTGACTTAATCAGGAGGCATTCACAGCATGCTTCGCTTCTTGATCTCAAGTTTGTGCGACTCAAGGTCGGGACAACACCACGTCCTCAGTTCACTGGCAGATCCCATCTCTAAAAGCCTTTATTCAGGTACACAACCGTAATCTCTTCTTCTACACAGACACATGAAGCCCGAAACAAACAAGACCATTTGGAAAAAAAACAACAAGAAAACAAACTTTACATGGGTTCAAGACAGATTTTAGCTGCATTACATTACATTTCTTTAAAAAAGTTAAATGATTTGTCATTATTTCTACACTATGTACAAAGACAACAACCCTGTTGTTAGAATATACATACATTTGTGTCAATATACAGATATACTGAAGGGAACGTTTACAGCGCCGGGGCAGGAGGCGAGACTCGGCTGCCAGTTTCCTCCACAGCTTTTGGAGTTGGCCTTGCTTCTGTCCCGGGCTCACGTCCCACCTCCCATTCCTCACCCTTCAACCACGTGCTGCAACATTCATGCACGATTCACACCCATTCATAATTTTACCTCATCTCAGGAGCTCGTCCAGTCTTTGTTGTGAACAAAGATGGACTGGAGTGCAAAAACAAAAACAAAAAAAAAAAGAACGGCTGAGTGTGTGTGTTCTTATATTCTGTATGTGTGTGTGTGTGTAGAGGGGGTTATTTATTTGATTTGAAACTTTGAAAATGAAACTTGGGGTTAAATATCTCCATCTGTATCTCCAGGCGAGGGGGGGATTGCATAGCAACCACCATCCTCGCCGTCCAACAACACAAAGAGGACATATTTACTTGTGATTGTTTACTGACTTTTCTTTTTGCACCTTTTTGAAACAACAACGAAACAAACCTGACAGGAAAACGGTAATAAACGAAAAAGCCTGAGAAGGATTCGTCCATCTAGGGGAAACCAAAATAACAATCCAGAGCATAAGTCATCCTACTCATTACCTCTGCCTACATATGGCTGTACAGTTTAGAACAGTAATGAAGGACTTCAAGTGGACCGAGTCCGTGTATGTGTGGGGGGGTTCAAGTAGTGTCTACATGATAAATGTTGGTAGAAAAACGTAGTGATCTCACGTGTCCCTCCGCCTCCCCTCTAGAGGTGGGAGTGGTGTCTTTTGTCTTTGCAGGGGCGGTGAGCTCAGCTCGCTGTGGCGGCCGGCGCCTCGCCCCCTTCCTCCACTTTGTTGCCTTTGCCCATGGCCTTCATTTTGTCCATGATGTCTGTGAACGTCTCCTTTACGGTCTTCTCAAGGATCCAGCCCTCGCTCTCGCTCTCCGGGTCGTCCGGGTTGGCCAGGGTGGACAGGGAGCTGTTGACGTACTGCAGGCCGATGGTCACTGCGAACTATGGACAGGAAGTCATCAGGTAAACCTGGAGCCCTCAGAAATCACCATTTCAACACTGAAGACGTGTATTCAAATTCAGATTAAAAACATTTATCTAAGAAAAAATCTTATTTTTCAAATAAAATTTACAATTTCAAAAAAAACTTTTATATCAGAAAAAAATTATTACTAGATGAATAACCAAGACTGGACAAAATTAACTCGATCTGCCCAAGACAAATACAAATAATTATAATAATACATTAAATAATGAAAATTAAGTTTAAAAACTTAAAGAAAAGTTGATAAGGTAATCTTTGTAAGTCCTAAAAGTTTTGAACAACTACTAACTCAACTAGTCTTTCTGTTGAAAATAAATTGGCAACTGTTTGCAACATTTATCAATCAACTGATTTTTTTTTCCTGCAAAAATATTGAACATTTCATCAGTAAAGCTTCTCAAATGTGAGAATCTGATGTTTTTCTGATGCAAAATCTTTTCAACATTGTTTTGTGTAAAGGCCAAAAATAAAAATGCATCTCATTGGAGTAATGTACTCAGGTATTAAGAGGTCATTTCAGACTATAAAAGGAGCCTCCAGATGAGATTGAGAGCTCAAGGAACAGGAAGTGGATCTGTGACTGTCACCTCCAGATTAACCCATTACTCCATATCTGAAGAAGTATCTGTGTCAACGCAGAGACGCTTGCATAACAACTCTTAAAGCTGGAATTCCTCCCACTGCCACTCTGAGCAGCTTCCAAATTGAGGCATCTTCTGGTTTGTAGGACAGAGGGGCATCCTTATGGGACAGGGTGAGGAGAGGTGAGGAGAGGTGAGACGCCATTTGGCTGCTGTAGGATTACCAGTGGGGTAGAAAGTGTCAGGTGAGATATTGTCAGTGAGCTGATTGTAATTGGAGGCCAGCATCAGGTCACCTCAGTGTGAGTGGGAGGAATGATCTCTAATTAAACAGGACAGTTGTTTTTTGCGAGGATGCAGGAGGTTGATTTCACGGTGGCACAGAACAGAGATCAAGAGCCGACTGGATCAAACCAGTCATCATCATAAGTAAGATCTTCACCTCATCTCTTGGTTTAGGGCCCCTGAGTCCAATGAGACCCCAGAATACAAATTTAATTAGAAACAGCCAAAAATTTTTACCGAATAACAAATACCCTTTCACTCAAACAATTTGATTATCTAAGTTTTGTTTCTCGTTTGAGTTTGACACACGAAAAAAAAAAAATCACAATACTGTATCATACATTCTTGTAATTTTTCAGGTAGACTCATGTTAAAGGATTAATCTTTCATTCCTGCACCATAATATCTGTGTAAATTGTCATTTTTTTCTTAAACTTTCTACATCATCCCAAATGTTTCCATTAACATGCAAACCCAGAGAGGCGGGTGTGGTTTCATTTTTGAGAGCAAGCAAACATGCACATCTGTCTTCTATACCCTTTATCCTGTATTATTTATTACTTTGAGAAGCATGGTTGGGGTTTTCATCTCTTGACTATTTATTTGTTTGATTATTTGGTTTAAAAGTAGGATTGTGCAAAAAATGCAAAAACTGAACCGATTTTCTTAGTAGTGGAGCAGACGAGGACCTTTTACAGATCCAGGAATGTTTTTATAAACATAATTCTCTGTACTTGTCTTAATCAGTATTTTACAATTCTCTAAGTGTCAGAGGTTATGGATAGGGCTAGTGTCAGGGGTTAGGTTTACTCAAAAAATAAATCAGGTTATAAAGCTCTCAAATTTTACTATATCAAACTGACATGATGTAAACAATAAAATGACCCGTATTGCTTTGCCCTTCTGGTTCTGCTCTCATTCTAAGCATCACGGGACAAGGCTATCCCCTTAGCATTTAGACAATTAAGCAAACTGCTAATGGAAAATCTGCCACTTCACACTAGAAAGTTCATTTCAGGAACTTTCTGCGGTACAAAAAGATGATTTAACCTTGCTTTTGGGACAGTTATGCTTGTTGAGAAATATTCTCCCAACAGTATTAACAGCAGTGGTAATATTGGCCAACCTCCGTCTCAAAGGACAGGAACAATGACCTTGGAGGATGTACTATGACTTAATTAAGTGTTTCAACCCTTATGTCTCTCTAAATTGTTTGCTGTGTTTTGGTGTTGATCCTGACCTCCAGTATGGTGACCAGGACCACCAGGGCTCCGATGGTGTTCATCATGCCCCCATAGTAGGACAGCAGGGCTTCGCTGCAGCCGCGCTTCCACACATTGAGCTCCTCCGTGTAGTGGTCATAGCTGTAGTGGGCCGAGTTGTTGGTCATTTGGTACTGGATGCAGGGTCTGGGGGAGCTGGGGTTACAGCAGCTGAACGGGACCCCGTCCATCAGGTACTGGCCGTCCACGTTGCTCCCGATGCGGCTAAGAGGATAAAGCCAAATGACAAGTCAAGTCCAATGTGATGATAGGTTGGAAGTGAGCAAGAGGTGATCTTTAAGGTCAGCAACTACAGCTGTAGCTTTTGTAGGCTAAGATTATGTCAGACATGTCTTCGACCAAAATAACTATGCATAATAAGGTGTGAATTTATTGGGAGTTTCTGCTCTTGAACAAATTTTTAAATAATAAACATCGCACGAAAGGCTTTTAGTCACTGACTAAACGATGATGTTGTGTGTATTGCTTTAAATATCATCATTATGGATATGTGTCACATCACCACAACATCCTACAGGGACACAAAGAGTGGAATCAATTTTCACTTAAAGAGTTTGACCTAAATCTTCCGCTCAGGTGTGATTAATGGCAGCGGATCAACATACGATTGGATCAGTAAGACCTAAGAGAAGCATAGAAAAGTGAATCCAGGAAGTAAAACACAAGAGCTGATCGATGAGAAATATCAATATCCTGATATTTGACAATGTGTGATAGAGATCTATCCCATGCTTACTTCATGTTCGCATCCCAAGTGTTATCATTTCAGTATTACTGTAATCAGTACTAACAGTCTTTTTAAAATCTCAGATACCAGTTGTTTGATTGGACAGTGCTGTCAGTGGAGTGTTGCCAGGCCCTCTGCTGATTGGACAGGACACTGATTCTTGAAGGACATAGTTACTGTAATCCTCGAGATTAAACACTAATTAAGTGCCAGTGCTTAAAACTGTCCTCACCAGAATACTGCTAACAAAACGAGTGGCTGCTCTTTTCCAAGACAACCTGTGTGGATATCAACATGTTTTTTAAAAAGAGGTCTTGTATCGCTGAAGTGTCACATTTAATCCCTACTATTTTACCCCGTTGAACTTGTGTCTTTTTCTTACCTAATCCCTGAAGCCCCGCCTCCCATCTCTATCCACAAAACTGCCTCGTAACCTCCTCCGCCCTTGCAGCCCCTTATTCCAGGACCTCCTTGTAACCTTTTGCGGTCACCATTTCTGCTTCGCTAATCCTCAGTGGACGAAAGTGAACAATAGACCTTCTCTGACCTGCCTTCAAATCCACTTACGCTGGAGTCTTCAGGTTCTACCTTGACACAACCCATTTCATTGACTATCTTTCAAGACCTCTACCTTTTAAAGGAGATCATGAGGTGTTTAGTTGTTCGCCATCATCACTTACTCTTTGACTTCCTTTGAGCTGAAGTCCAGGTAGCGGTTGCTAACCCACTGAATCTCAAACCAGTCCCTGTAGTTTTCATTCCCACAGCAACGGAACTCCGTCTGCATCAAGTCCAGGGTTCTCTTCATGTAGCAGCGTCCGGGTGTGTCCGTGTCCTTGTAGTACTTCATGCCGTTCCTCAACCCCTCAGCCAGGGTGAACTGCAGCGGAATCCTCATCACGAAACACAGCAAGGCTGTCACAAACAGCAGGGTGTTAAACACCACGCACAGCACCAAGAAGTTCTTCAAGATGGGTTTCCACTTCACAAACTTGGTAGGATCCAGCGAGTCATAGCAGATTTTGCCTCCAAAGGCGTTGATACCGCAGAATATTAGCCCCATGAGTATGAGCAGATTGGGTAAGAAGTGGCTCTCGTTGTTGTCCATGAGTTCTGAGCGCTTTCGCAGCTCGATCTTAAAGAACAGCCCCATGCTGAAGACCAGAACGCCAGCCATTACGGCGAACCAGTACATGAACCAGACCGTCTGAGCGAGCTTCACTCGCTTCTTCAGGTCAAACTTGACTAACATCAGAGCCATTGTTCAACCTGGGATGTGTCCTTTTCTGTAGAAAAGAGTCAACCGATAGTCTTAAAGTGGTAAGAGGTCAAATATATCCAGATTGTCCCTTAGTTCAGAGAAACGTCCTTCGATACTTACAGTTCCTGTTTCCCAGTGTCTTTGCTGTCAGGATCTCCTCCGGTTGGTCCAACAGGACAGGACAGTCAGCCGAGCCTGTAATCCATCCCACAGCAAAGGAGCAGAGATGAAGAACCCAGGAGGGCTCAGGAGTAGCACAGGAATGTTATTTCTCCAACACTATCGCTAATCCCATTGTGACAGTAACTTTCATAAAGCTTTACTTTCCCCCCAAACGTTACCTGCTATTCTCCTTTAACACCCAGGTGAGGGTAATGGTGACACTCTGTTGTCCTGCAGGATTGTGGATGATTAAACTCAAAGATGCAGTACGTCATGGTAAGCCCTCGTAAGAAGCCTGATCCAATTTGGAGAAATCCCACCACACAAGATGAGCCTGGTCGTAAGCTGCTGCCAGGGGCCATAATTGGTTTGAGCCTTCACGTGGTCATGGTTGCCCCGATCGGACACACCAGAGCAGTAATGGCATCAGAAAGGTACCACGGACATGCAATTGGAACTAATAATGAACCAAACCCATTCACAGGTAGGGGTCCACGAGTTCAGCGCAAACAGGATGTTCATAATGGAGCAGATGCGCTACTGATGCTCCGGTGACCCATTCAGACAAACAAACACATCAACTGTTTCACTGGAGGTGAACTCATGAAATTAGCTGAGACCAGCTGGATGTGTAAAACTCCCACGAGTCCATTCATCATATGGTATAACATGGGATAGTCTGTGTCATCAAAATCATGTTTTTCTTCATTTTTGTCAATTCATTGTGAAACCAAAGAGAAATTCCACAATTTAAGTTCCTTCATCTTTCAAACTATCAGTTTCTCACACTAGTTATAGAAATTAAGTCTGTTTTTTTATACTATCTCAGCCTAAAATGTTTTTCTCTTAACATATTAATCTTGAAGTATTTGTCAGTAATATTAATAGATTTCCAGCAGAATCCCTCCTTTCACTAGTTTAAATTTCTAAATCAAGCACTTATTTGACCTTCATTCCAATAAATGTATTTATATACTAATTGTGAACATCTGGTGCTTTTTTCTGTAGAGTAATTCATACTTAAAATATACAACTTTTTTATATTTAATTTATTATACATTTTTCAAGGCACAATTCCATTACAATTCCATTCCAGGTAGAAATAAATTAGGTATCTGATAACACTGTCACCTTTATATTTGCGACAAACAGTAGATGCTACTTTCTGTTGACATCAGCGTGTGAATCTGCAGGTCAGCAGTTTTAAGATGGATTAAACAGAATTTATCAATTTTTAGACTCCCCATGGTTTCTTCTTTAGATTACTACCATGTTGCTCTCTTTTCTGCAACTTGAGAAAATAAACAGCGACTTAATCACAGCAAATATTTTTAGCTGTAGTTATTGTGAGTGCAGTCAGTTTAGAGACAAATACACAAACATGACGAATGAATCAAACAAGAATCAAACACTCAGGAAGGTTTTGTCTGAACAGAAACACCACTCCACTGATCTGCTAATAAACTATTTAACACCAAAGAAGGAAAGGATCCAGCTCTGGAGTCATGTTGTCTGAGGAGCAGACTACTTCTCCCAGTATTTTGCTTTAGCACTTGTTTGAGATTAAGATTACATGTTTGAGATTACATTAAGTTCTTCTGACAGTTCATCTGCATGCATGTGGAGCTTTACTTCATTACCTCTGTGAAGTTTTATATTCCTTTTCATTATCTGAATTGAGATCAATGCAACAAACTCGGTGGATGACATCACACAGCAACAGCAGCCTAACAGAATATAAAACCACTTTTCAAACAAAAATACCTCAGTAAACCAAGGGAGCTTAGTGACTTATAACGGATTACTTGTTAGTTTGCTATTTCTGAATAATTTAACTGAATAGTTTAAGTTATTGTGGCAAATGCATGATTTAAAAGCATTATTCTAGGGAGTCCCAGTTGGTTTTCCTGTCTGCTTCTGGAAGGACAGTCCAGTTTGGGGAAGGTGTTCCTGCAGCGAGCCAGTTGAAGTCATCCACCTGGCTCCAGTTGTTCCTGTCCGAGTCCAGTCCGGACGCGATGAAGTCCTCATCCAGGGTGGGGTACGTCCAGGAGAAGGGGGCCACGCTCACTCCATGACAGTCCTCGATGATGGCTCGGCTGGTGACGTGCAGATACACCTGTGTGTTGGTGGTGTTATGAGTCCGCAGCTGCTGGCACGGGAAGGCCAGGGTGCTGTTTCTACAGTGGTCCACAAACACCGACCCACTGACGGGCCCACACAGGACCTCACAGCCGTCGATGTGTTTCAGGTGCAGCGTGCTGGGGGAACCCAACAGACGGACCCGGCAGTTCGTCAGGTGAGTCAGCAGCACGTCCCGTTTCTGGATCTCCTCTGCTGTCTTGATCAGACTCACGTTGTCCATGTTGGAGAAGCCGCACTGCTCAGAAGCTGCAGCTCCATTCAGGTTGGTTTTCCCAGAATCCACAGCAGCAGGTGCATCAGCTGAGGTTGTTGGTGTTGACACCGGTGCAGAGACTTGGGTTGGGGCTTTAGATCGGACCCCGAAGGCGAACTTCTTCTTGGGCAGACGTTCCTCTCTGGTCTTGGAGATGGACGTCTGGAGCTTCTGCAGAGCCGTCTGGGCTTTTCTCAGGTCGTACTGCGTCAGAAACGGGATGCTGTCGTTCAGAAACTTCTGAAGCCGGTGGGTTTTATCCGTCGCCTCCTCCAGCTTCTGGATGACGGTAGCCCGGTCAGCACCGGCGCAGCTGGACACCAGCATCTCGATGGCCTCCTCCTCGGTGCGGAACGCGTTACGGAAGAAGCCGCTATCCTCCTCCGCGACCGACTGGCTCTCCTTCGCCTCCTTTCTCCGCTGGACATCCTCTTTCATCGTCTGGTGCCGCTTCTGAAGTCGCTCCATTGTTTGGGCGGCATTCCTTTCAATAGTAACCCCAGGGTCCTCACTAGCTTCAGCCACCGGATCCATGTTGCTGCGCTAACAGTCAATACGGAAGTGGGTGGGCACTTTCTTCTTCGTCGTTATTACGTGTCAAAAATACCATCGCCTAGCGCCACCTGCTGCACCGGAGAGTGTTTGCGCCACTTGCGTGGATGAAAAAGTTGTTTTATGCTTGTTCTGTGGCTTTTATGCTTTTATGGCTTCTATGTTTTATTCTTTGAATTTTTATTCTCACTTTATGAACGTCACCACAATGAGGATGAGTACTTAAAAGAGTATTTGAATGTTACATTACAAATAGGTTTGTCTTCATGAATTGCGTTGTGAAAGATAATTATTCTTCCAATATTTACGTTATTGGGGATATGAATGCTGATATCTCAGACAGTATCTCATTATTTGCCAATCACGTCAATTCTGTGAGGGAAAGAACTATTACCCACACGCAGTTACATCAGTGAGACCTGGCGTTCTACATCATGACTGGACCGCTGTATTAATTAGTACAGCTGACACACATGCGTCTTTAGGATATGGGATGCAATCGCTGATTTTTTTTAAAAAAAAAATATTTTTTTTTTACAATTTTCAATGATAATAAATGTTGAAAATGTACTTTTCTACTGAAAACAAATGGGACTGGTCAGGCCTTAGAAAGGAGGACAATTATAGGACGGATAAATCCTTAGGGAATCCTTACTTGTCTAAAGATGCAATCTTCTGTCGTGAGCAGTAAGAATGTGGATCATAGGAAGCATCTTAGCTCCATGTATAATCATATGTTACCTGTCTGGTATTAAATATAGCACTACACGTTACCAATCACAGCTGTGGAGGCATTGGTATAGTGTTTTATGTGTAAGGTCTTAATGGTTATATGTATATGTGTAGGTATATGTGTGCGTATGTGCTTGGAAATGATGATGTGCAAATGTATATAACTATACATGTATCTAAATAGTGGTTTTATTTTCATTCATTGTGAATTTTAATCATAAATTTCTTTTAATGTTTTATGTAATGTCCTGTTTTTTCTTTTTCTATTATTCTCTGAACCTTCGGTCCGTAATGAAGGTTATCCATGTGTCTGTCTATATGTTTTGCATCAAGCGGAATTTGAAAAAGATATATTTTTTTTAAAATTGTTGTCTGCTGTAGAATACGTCGTTATACATGTTATTACAGTTTGTAAAAAAACAAAAATAAATTCACATTGAAAAAAATATAATCCTATATTCATAACAACTCCGTGATGTCTTGGTGTGCACTTATTTTGCTGTTTAAATATTATATTGCAATAGTATATAAAGTCGCATATAAAATGTGTTTAAATAGTATAGTCTGTGGTACAGACCTATCAGAAGGAGAAAAATACGAAAAAATTAAAAATTTGAATTATTTTTTTTTTATTTAAAAACGATACTAAAAAGGTCTACAGGCTGTGTGCGGTATGAAGCCAGGCAGTGATTCTCATTGCTATGGTTATACCTGAGCCACGTCAAGGTGTGGCACCAAACACACCAGAGGCCCGCCCTCTACCGTCGAATAAAGATTAAAACTAAAAAAAAAAAAAACCTTTATCTGCAATTCAAGGGGTCAATGAAAGAAAGATGACATCATAACTGATAAAAAATATTTATAAAAATGCGTGTTTAATATTTGCTTGTTGTTGTTTGTCTATCTTCTATTCAAATTGGAGCAAGTCGTATGCCGCCGCTGTGGACGGGTGATTTGGCTTGCCTTGTTGTGTGCACTACCCCAACAACCCGTGCGGCGATGGCGAGGAAACCCCGTTGACAAGGCACTGCTTTTTCATGACGGTGAGTTTCCCTTTGAGTGTATTATAATTTTGTGATAAAAATTTCAAGGAAAAAACACACACAACCTCCTTCCTCCCTTCCTTTCAGGGAGGGAAGAGAGTTTTGAGCGGAGAGAAAAATCTATCCGAGAGAGAACAGGGACAGTGAGACAAATATATGAGTGGGAGAGGGAGAAAGAGGAGGAGGAGAAGGAGGGGGGGGGGGAGCAAATTAAAAGTTGCCAAATGGAGATATTGGGTTTCAAGAGGAGTGAGACAGGAGTGAAGGGTTCGCCTCTTTTTTAGTCGTCTTTATGTTTCGCTAATCGGGATTTAAATGTATGGCTCGACGCGGCTGGGTCCTGCAGCATTTTCCACGACTTCTCCGCGGACGTTTTCGAAACAGGCGTCGTCGACTCGGCGGCTAGCTAACCCTAACAGGCCGACGTTTTTACCCGACAAAATGCTGGCGGCGGCGTCCGGTTGAAGGGGCGCCTTCCCCGGCGCGAGGCTGCTAGGGGGACTCGCGGCGGTGTTAGCGCGTCGGTTCCAAACGTGTCGAATCTAACGTGTCGGGGGTTTTTGGGTGTTTTTTTTCCCCTCCGTGCTGGCAGACGAGCCACAAATGAAAGCCTCCCAGCAGAGAAAGAAAGAAAAGAAAAGAAAAAGCGCGTCAGCGACGACCAGCCACAGGCTGGACGACGGGCGATTTTTTTTTTTTTTTTTTGGTTGGTGCTGCTTTCAATGCGATTATCACTCCCGTCGATTCGGGTCTATTTTTGGAAATTAAATGTGCGAGCTGAATGAACGCTAGCTCGCTTTACCAAAAAGCAATGGCGACGCCAGGAGCGGAGATTACAACGGGGGACTAGCTTGTTTGGCGTCAAAAGAAAATGCTGGCCAGGGAGTGAATTAAAAGCTGTAAAAGTGAACAATATGTTGTAACATATGGGTGGGGGGGGGGGGGGGACATACAGCTTCATGTGGACAGTAACGAGAAAAATGGCGACGGCGGCTGTTGACGCAGTTTTTAAATGTTTCCACGCGCGAGCCCTTTTGTAGTTTCGTTACGTCAGCTAGCGCTAGATGAAAAGCTAACTGCGACATTATGGGATTTAATTTTTTTTTTTTTTTTAATTTTTAAAAAAAAAAATAGTTTGGTAGTTTTATGGGAGATTTGCAGTTATATTTCCCGGAAAAATAAATAAATAAATAAATAAGTGAAAATAAAATGCGTTAACACTTTCATTTCCTTTTCGTGTCAAATCGCCATTGTTTCCGTCGTCGGTGGACAAACAGAGCCTCAGAGTGGGGGGGGGGGGAAATGGAGGATGTTTTGTTGTTAACAAAAATCACTCCAGAGACGTTTAAAAAAAAAAAAAAAAAATTATTTTTCATTTGGTTTCTTTTCTTCATTCAGTTATGTTGCTAACAACTGAAGCACCACACCATTCCCTGTTACTGTCGTTCCTTTTTTTGTTGTCCCTGAATCAAAGATGGAGGCTGGTGGTGAAGACGGCTCATGTCGTGGTAACCTCCATTTTGTTGCATTGCAGTGGAAACGTCAGGGACAGCAGTCCACCCCCAGCAACAAAAAGATAACCAGCTATAAAAAACAACAAAAAAATTTCAATTAAAGTAGACAAACCTGATAAATATCCACATATTTATCCCCTTTTTATTACATTGCTGATGCACCAAGATGGCTGCAAACATATAAAACCAAGAGAAACCCAACCAGACATGCATATAAATGAAGGATAAAGTCATTTACGCAGCAGATATGGAAGCTATAATATGAAGGTGGGGACGGTTCCATTCACAAACATGTCCCTGTCTCTCTCTCTCTATCCAACCTGCATTTGCGTTCAGTTCTCACCCGTCTGTCTCACCCACCACACTCCCAGTCTCACCCCCCACCCCCCAAATGTCCTGTCTTCCTCACAGCGTCACTGAATGCAGTTTCTCACCCTGCAGCCCAGGAATCAGAGGGTGTTAAATGACTGAATCCATGCTTCCTGCTGCAAACCTGTGAGTGAGAAGTCCATAATGTCAGACTCTCAGATAAGTTAATCTGAACCCGACATGAAATCCTGAGTTTAATCCTCACTGCTTCATTCTATCCGTCGTCCGTCAGGTGTCATGGATGATGAGGACGATCGTCATCTTCTGGATATTTTAGGGTAACAAAACGCTTTAAATCTAGACGTTTGCTATCAGACCATACATCGCTTTGATGAGACAATATTTTGTTTATTCAGAGTTGAGTCAGCACTTGCTTCAAGATTAGCTTTAAATCAGTACGATGAGCATTTATCTTTGAAATCCGAGCAGCGATTCGCTGCACATTTATTTGTTTTGCATTGAAATATTGGAAGAATGAAGTTTAATAAGTATGCATACATATCCGTATGAGCGGAAAACTTTATTCTGGGCACCTAAAAACTTCTTCTCTACTTCTTTCAGAGATGTGGATGCTTTGAACGATTATTTCCACGGCAGCAACAGCAAGTCTGTGAGTGATCCCTCCGTCGTGCGTTCACAGTCTTTCCTTAGACACTGATATTTCGTGTCTGACACTCATTCCTTTAACGTGTTCATGCAGATTGAAGAGGATGATGTAACCAACGCTGCTTATGGATCGGACGGATCCTTCTTTGCTGGAGATGCAGTGAGTATCAGAACCATATCGGTCGTTTTCTGAGGGTTTTTATTGGTAAACTAAAAGTTTTCTGCTTCCTGATTTCCTGAACACTCCTCAGACGGGCTCCAACAGCGGCCTCAAGGACGGCTCTTCTTCGGTGGGTGAATTCGGGGAGGACTCGGCGGGGGCCGGCCTCCAGCTCTCCAGCAGCCTCTCGTTTATCGAGGATGAGCTGGGGCCCGAGGCGTCCCCTGGAGACGTGGATCTGGGCGGGGAGGACCAGCCCTTCGACATCCTGCAAAAGTCCCTGATGGAGGCCGACATCACGGAGCAGACGCTGGCCCAGGAGGCCCTGCTGGACGCCCAGCCCGCCCCCACCCTGGTGCAGGCTCCTGTGCCGTTCACCTCCCAGCTGGTCTCTGGGGGTTACGGAGGTGGCGTGGGCGTGGTAACCACGGCGACAGCCGCCTTCCCTGCAGGCCAGTTCCTACAAGGGGTGTCCCAGCTGCCCAATGGCTCCGCCCAGCACATCCAGGTGTTGGGCTCTTTCGGGGCAGGTGGGGGCGTGATGACTCTGAGCAGCTTGGAGAGGTCTCCCCAGATCGTGCTGAGGCCCGGGGCACCTGTGGCTGCAGCTGGGGCCCCGGCAGGGGGGCAGGTGTTTGCCCCCATGCAGGGGCAGGTGGGGCAAGTTGGTTTACCTTTCAAAAACATCCCGCTTCAAAACATCATCATCCAGAGAGGCACCGGCGCACAGACCCCCGTCAGACCAATACAGCCCAAGCCCCTCCAGTCGGGGCCCCAGACGGTCTACAGCCTGGGGCTCCAGTCTTCCTCCAACTCCATGGCTAATGTGGTTAACGCTAACGCTGCTACCCCGGGGGGGCAATACGCAGCTAACGGCTCCATAATGGTGCAGCCGCCCCTGGAGCAGCAACAAGCGCAGCCCCAGAACAGCGCCCCCGCGGGGCAATTCCTGCTGCCCGGCTCTTTCGCCCTCACTCCGTCCAACGCCCTCCACAACGGCCCCGCCGACCCCGCCTCCAACGCCCTGATCGCCAATCAGAACGCGGTGCAGATCGTCTCGGGGCAAAACTTCACGGCTCCGGCGGGAGGCCAGCTGATTCTGAACCAGGGGGTCGTCGGCGGGGGTCAGGTGGGAGGGGCCGCCGCCCAGTCATGGACCGGAGTTTCCTGCGCGAGCTCCGCCAACGCGCAGACTTCCTGCGCCGCCGGGCGGCTGACGCTGGTTGGCCCGGCCGTGGGGGGGATCGGGGGTCAAGGACAGGTGACGGGCAGCCCGGTGCAGCGCCTCCTAGTGACCCAGACACAGAATTGCACTTCTCTCTCCCCTCTACCCGGTACCGGGACAGAACACCACGACTACAGACAGGTGAATTGCGCCGACTGTTATCGTGTTTGGATTTTTTTTTTTTACTCTTGCCTGGAAGTGAAATAACCACCTTGACTTCATTTCCCAGAGTTCTTCACCACCTGCCTTGAAACAGGACAAACAGGTGCAGCTCAGCAACATCCACGGTAATGAAGGCGGCGTGCGTTCGTTCAGTTAGTCGTCTCATTTTATTGTGATGCTCTCTGACTGACTTTGGTTGTTTTTGTTTATGTGACCTCTCGTCTCCACGACGACTCAAGACTCCACGGCGAACGCCCAGGTACGTCACGGGTTCTGCAGCGCATTTCCTCTGCTCGCTGATGTCTGAAGGTGTTTCTGCTGATGGGATGACATCACTGATGATGATGATGATGATTGTTGTGTCTTCACAGGTCGCTGCTCAGAAGAGACCTGTGCTTCCTCCACTCACAAGAGGAGGGATGTGAGTTGTCCTTTCTACTGTCTCCCCCAAGTGTTTGTCCACAAATGTCACACACTAGACGACCCCACAACTCCAAAATTTCTGTAGAATAGAGCCTCAAGATACAAGTTTAATTGGTTTTGTCACTAAGCCTGTAAATCAAACAAATTTAGCCCATTTAAAATAACAAAAATTATTTTAATCCATTCCAGTCTAAATACCCGTGTATAATTAGTTAGGGATATAATATAAATTATATGTAAGTTGCATGAACATTAAAAAAGTATGAAAAGAGACACAAAAGTCACGAGAACACATGAGCTTTGTTTTTACTCCACCAAACGAGAACGAGATTCGTCTCGTGTCTCGAAGAACTCGTATGTCGAGTCGTTTGTATCTCAAAACCGGTTTATTTTGTATGCGTTTTAGGACACCAGTTCATGTTAGTGTTGGTTCATTCTTACAAACGCCCTTAAGTTTTTGATGATCATCTGGATACAAGTAGTTTTCCTGATTCTCGATTAAATTTAAAGACTCAGTGGATTTCAGTGAATATTAGAGTGAATATTTGGGTCGAATCTATCTCATTTTCAAAGTCGCTGACCTACAAACAGCTATCAAAGTGATTATGATACCGGTTAGGGGGGGGTTCATTCACCAAACACTGCGTTCTGTGGTCTGCAGGGTTCTCCAACAGCTGAGGAACGACCACGCCGGAGTTCAGACGCCAAATCGCCGTCAGTTCATTTCCATCGAAGACGCGCTGCAGAGACTCCTCCCCTACCACGTGTTCCAGGGGGCTCCGCCCAATCAGGAGGAGTTCTCTCAGGGTATGGCTGGAATTCACTATCTTTACCCTCCATCTGCAGCCTGGTTGCGTAACGTGTTGATGCATGGCTCGTTTTAAAGTCTGGTTCTTTGGAAGTAAGAGTTGTCCGTGCTTTGTCCTGCAGTGGATGAAGAATTTGAAGTGGTGGCATCTCAGGTGCTGAAGCGGACCCACGCCATGGTGAACAAGTACCGACGGCTGCTGATGGTGGAAGCTGAAGTAAGTTGCGCACACACACACAGCATACTGCTTCCTGCTGTGACTTGCGCCGGCTTGACGAGTTCTCGTCTCCGTCGCCTGCAGCGTTCCAGCCCGTCGTCAGAAATGGTGATGATCGACAGGACCTTCAACCAGGAGGAGCGCAGCAACCTGACGCAAGACAAACGTATGGTACTAGTGGATCCAGGTGAGCCAAGGTGTTCAGACACCCATCGCAGAAACCATGCAGGTTTTTTAATTTAACCCCTTTTCTCCCGTCCGTCTGGTTTTACAGACAGCTTCCTGGAAGACTTCTGCTGCGGGAGGAAGTCCAAACTTTTCCAGGATCCCCTTCCCTCCCAGTCCCAGTCGTCGCCCAGCTGTAGCTGGAAGCAGTCAGACAGGAGCTCCACGGAGCCACCTTACAGGACAGACTCCCAACCCGGGTATGGAGACCCGGGAGGGGGCAAGACGGCAGGAGACAAACTCCAACCGCCACTCTTGGAAAGCAAGAGTGTCCTGGAACTGAAGAGATCCCAGCAACCCTACGGGCCCAGTAGCACCAGCACCAACAGCCTCACTGCTGCCAAGAATTACCCCCAAGGTAACGCTTCACCGTTTGCAGCAGGAGGACAGAGGCCCCCGCACCCAGTCGAGCCCCAGTACCCCCCTCCGCTGGCGTCGACCCCTCACCCCGACACGGACTCCGCTCTGGAGGCTGCCGTCAACAGCATCCTGGAATGTTAAGACCGACGCGCCGCATCATTCCTAACGAATGGTTTGGACTTCCTTCGCGCATGTGTCTGCGTGCGTGCAAGTGTGTGAGTGTCTCCTTTTGTAATATTTGTCCTATTCCCCCCCCCCCCTTGTGTGAAGAGAGGTTAACTCTTCTTTCAGGTCGGCGACGCCATCTCTGGCCATGTAGCATTTTTTTTTTTTTGTACATACGCGGTGCGTTCAAGGTGCGTGGGAGATCGCAGGCATTTAGAACCAACTTATAAAGATCCGGGAATGTGTGCAATCCAGCGGACTTAACGGATGGAAAAATTTTCGTCTTGTTAATTCTTGTTAATTTCTTTTTAAAGTGAAGAGCCTGCGAACCCGAGTAGCTTGAAAACGAGAGCATCCCTCTCTTCACACACACACATGCACACACACACACACACACACACACTTCCTGTTTCGTTTCCAGTCGAGCGTCCTCACCGCCGATGCTGGATGAACAGGAAGTACGAAAATGACGACTCGGTGCCTAACGCTAGGTTTTTAATTTCAAGTTGTTTACATGAAGAATCTCTACACAGTCACTCGGTTCCTCCTCTCATCAAACACCTTTCACACCGACACGCTTTGGGTTCACACCTGTAGATAAAATCACGCGTAGAGAAGTTGCACTAAAACGCACTGTTGCTTATTTCAGGAATCGTGGTTTATATTCGAGCATCGTGTCGGAATGGCGAGTGCCTAGCTCGCCTGCGACAAGGATGACTTCATATTCACAAGAAGCCCCCCCTCCCCCCCCCCACACACACACACCACCCCACGAATGGGATTATTAGTGTTCCTGTAGTCCATGCTTTTCATTTTCTTTTGTACCTTAAAGGTATGCAAAGCCCCTCATCGCAGCCCGTTTGTATCGGGGGGGCGCTCATCCTCAGATTGAGGACGATATGTTACATTTCATTTTATTTTTTTATTATGTCCATTATGAGTTCATTTTTATTTCGTGACATTTAAAATGTGATCCCGTTTCCGTGCGTTTTTACCAGCGCTGTGAACACGACGACGCCAGTTTTGAAACGACCCCGGAAGGGTCGCGGATTGTACGTAGTTGTCTGCCTTCTGCATACAGTGTACTGATATATTGATCACATCTATGCTTTACTACCTGGACATATCTATCCGTGTGTGTTTTAATCTGCATACACACACACACCTGTCATTGACTCTTGATTTCATTGCAACGCTCGTTCATGGACTTAATTCCTGTTCAGTCTCTCACCATGTTTTTATTCCTTTTTCAAGCGTCTTTTTCTCCTCAGCAGCGCAACCAAAACTCGTGGCAGGAGCGAGTGGGTCCGCTCCAGAATCTCTGTCAGAACCTTTTGTCTGACAAACAGTGGCACCCCCCCCCCTGCTGTGTTCAAGTCCCTTTCACAGCTAAAACTTTGCATACTGTGACATTTCAGTACGACGGTGAATTAATCCTAAAGATTGACATTCTATTTCTGCCCAAACTCTGTGCAGAACCAAAGCAGACATCAGTTAAAAGCTCTGGCAGTGGATTCTGGGTCGGCCCCGCTTCTCTCCTGTAAATGTATCTGTGAGTCTGCTCCAGACTGAAGGCCTTCCACATGAGGAGATGTGTTTGAGCTCATTGTATGTCTCTGCTTATATCTGCCATTTCACACACTGAGATAAACTGGGGACTCTGCGCCGAAGGCAAACGTCTCGTGACACGCAGGAGTCGTTACACGGAAAGATTCTCCTTCAGATGGTTGCTGCAAGACCTCGTGCCTCTATTGCACTTATCGCCACAGGAAAGTTATTTTCAGGCTGTCCCGACGTCGATCAAACAATGAACTTGATGCATATCAGCGTCTGATGTTTTTTTTTTTTTTTTTTCCTGTTTTCAGTGCAGAGATGTTTTTTTTCTGTCTCCATTTTTCAGTTTTTCTTTCATTGTCTCACTTAATTTGTATAGTTTGATGTTTTGTACAAAAATGAAAACGAAATATTTATAATTTTTGTATCAAGGAAAAACAAAAAAAGAATGTAAAAGAAAGAAAATCAAACTTATTTTTTATCTTGTTGCAAAGAAACGGCGTCAGGAAGAAACCCATTATGAACATACTGTCATTTATTTGTAGCTCGTGTGTATGTGTGTGTGTGTGTGTGTGTGTGTGTGTGTGTGTGTTCACTACAGCAGCAAGGAGAGTCAATAAATTCATTTTTGAATACAATCATCAGGAAACCGGTCCAGTCTGGCTGAGAACCTCCTTCAGTGTCCCTCCATTACTATTCAGAGTGTGTTCCCATGCTGAGCTGAGCATGCATAATAACATCATGTGACAGGGGAGGATTTACAAAAGAGAAACTGGAACTAACCCCCCCCCCCCCCCCCACTGCAGAGATAGGATCTTTTTTCTCTTCTGCTGGTGTCAGAACATTTTGAATTTACCGGTACTCTACGTCTGCGCTGCCAGAGTTGAAAGACTTTATCGCGTCTGTGAATCAGTTTGTTCTCCCTGATCCTCTCACGGACCCCAGCTCCAATCCTTGTGAACAAAAGGGGTTAAGAAAACTGCATAGCAGAGGGCCGACCGGCGGGGCCCCTTCGTGTTGGTAACACAACGACGACACCTAGTGGGGCCTAGGATGGGACGTGGAGCACATGGTGACACCAGAGACTTACAATAAGCCTTACAATAAGATGTAAACAAGAAAATACAGTTACCATAGATACGTCAGACTGTCTAGGGTGAAAACCCAGCCGCAAGAATTCACATTATAGGAGAATCAAAGTACATCTAGTCAACTTAAAATCTTCCTAAAACTCACTATTAAACCCACAAAATCCAAGTATAAAACTGTGACGTCATTTTCGAGGTCGTATCAGTGATTATTTCTTGACCACACAAAGCCAAAGCGACCTTTCCTTCGCCGTGGCGTTTGTATGCAGTAAACAAACCCGATACCAGCTGCTGTGAAGATGCTGGTAGGTGGATTCTGTCTCCAGCTGGCAAAGCTGAGCTAATAGCTCCCGTTTCTGGTCTGAAGGAAGAGCTAAAGAGCTAATCAGCTAATGTCTGTACAGTTGATGAATTAAATGTCAGACTTTGGACTTCCTTGCAGACGCGTCTGCTCGTTTCGAAACTACTTCCTTACGTCTCGGTTCCTCCATCTCTTCCGAATCGTTCCATTCTGTTATTCTTCATGCCACCATGCTGTGCAGAACGACACAAATCCCGAAGTACTTGGAACACAAATGAAACACATTCAGTTAGAGAAATGAATTTTTTTTAATATAAATATAATTCATATCCATGATGAGAGGTGCATTTATTGCCGTTTCCAAGAAGGAAATATTATTGCTTGGCTTTTATTGGTTAGCAGGGTGAATAAAAAAAATATGATTTGATTTGAACACTTGAAATACTTTCACTTCATGTATAATACTTTAGATTTCCGTAAGATTTAACACACACAAAGACAAGAAATAAAACTGATAATGACCTACTAATAGATGAAATCATACTGGTACAGTTTGTTTCTAAAGAAACCCATTAATGAAATGTTTTTTCTTGACTATCAAACTTCTAAGGATTCCAAATCGTCGCATCAGGTCACATTTTGAGGATCAAACTATTTGGGACTATTGCTTCTGCACCAATCCTGATCGATATGGTAGCTCTCTCAGGGGCTCACGTGTCGACAAAAGAGAAACAGTTTCCATACATAAATATGTTGAAATGTGTGGATATGGATTCAACAGAAACGATGCCTGCATGGTTAGAAACTGTCCAAACGTCCCGTGTCCTCAGTGGTACTTCCTCCAGCGGTCCTGCTCTGCACAGAAAAAATCCATCCACCTTCTGAGTTCTCTCCAAACACACAGAGACATGAATCAACCAATAGAAACACACACACTTACTGATATGAGGGTAAGACCAGACGTAGCTGAGCACACAGTACCCCACCAACAACATGCTCACTCCACCCACGCCACCTTTCTTCACGTCAATATACTTCCTGTAATACCACTGCCAACCTGTAGGAGAGGACATAACAGAAAACTTCATGCTTGATGTTGAGTTATTTTCCTTACTGTCAAAAAAAGAATTATGAAATTGAAACTTGTCTGTCAATTATGAAACTAAACGTAGCAGCTAGTTAACTTAGCTTATATAGCTATCCGCAAAAGCCAGCCTGGCTAACGGTACCTTCATGTATGACAGGCAGAGGTACAGTATTACTCTTCTGGGTGTTTTGTGAGTAAAAGTTTTTATATCTGTATTTGTATGTGATGTGTTTTTACCTCTTTGCATCATTTTCATAGCATCACTTGGACAATAGGGAACTTTGTAGACCAGCCACCCAGGTAAGTCCTTCAGGCTCACCTGTCCAAGTCTCTGCTGTGTCAGAGAACCTATAATTCATTAGGAATAAATGCAGATTAATAAAAAAAAAAGACACCTATAGAGTCTAATTTATAAATGTTAGATTATCTGATGATAAGGCACGCGAAAACTATAAAAATAGAATTACCAGAAAGGGAAATCAAACATTAGACAACAGAAATCTGGTTAAACTTTAGGACATATTTTGATTGGGACCAAAATACATTTTAAGGACCTACTTTTTACTTTCAGATGCTAACCTTTAGCTCCATTAGCAGCTGTGTTCTGGCACCTGTCCCCGGGCTGCGACTTCTCCATCGTCGACCCATCGTTAGCCCTCAGATTCTCTACCCTCACATTTTGGGGTTCAAGCTGGAATAAGTGATGGCTGGAAATCCAGTTGAGTGTTGGTGTCACTGAGGGGGGTCCTGTCCTGTGCTGGCCCGGCTTCAGGCTGGCATTCATGCTGAGTGTTTGTGGAGGCGACTTGACATTGTTGACCTGAGAAAACAGATTGGCGGAAGGGAGCGGAGTTGTAGGGGGGATTGCGTCAGCCTGAGGGGAAACATCGTGCTGCAGAGGGACTAACGATGTTTGTTTGGACTTTGAACTGCTCCTTTTGACAGATTCCAACTCAGTATGTTGAGAACTGGTGCTGGGCAGCTGTTTTGACAGGGTTTCACTTGTTACCATGAGTCTATCGACATCTTCTTGATTCCCTGATGGGACAGGAACCGGACTGGGATGAGACTCAGGTCTGACTTTGCTGCTCAGGTCTTTATTCGCGCTTACAATCTGGCTCATGATGCTGGGTGTACGCGTTTTGTTAGGTCGGCCCAACATTTCTTTAACGTTATTCAGAGTAATCCTGGCCTGGTGACCACTTCCTGATTTCAAGAAAATCTCGTTAGCAGAAAAGTCCTCAAATTCCTCCTCAATGACCTCTAAGACTTTGTCTCCTTCATGGGTTTTGACACCACCTTGTTTCATTTTAGAGTCTAGAGAGCCAGAGGTGTCTTCAGTTGTAGGAACATCTTGTCCCACCTTCTTTGCCTTTGATACTTTCCTTGTTGAGGCACCTTTGGGTTTGGTATATGTGAACAGATGTGTGTGTTGTGTGTTGTCTTTTACTGAGTCTTTGCTCTCTATTTGTGCTGTGACTCTATCACTTAACGGATCTACCACAGACTGAGTTAAACTCGGAGCCATATCCCCTGAGGTGGATGTCGGCTCCTCCAGTGAGCCCTTTGAAACCCTCTCGGACTTTTCAGCCTCTTTCGACGCATGGCGAATCTCTTTTTTGGGTTTAGAGGTAGTTGGAGATGGAGATGGTGATTGGGTGGAGATGCGAGCATTGGCGGCCTTTATTTGTTCTGACAGCTTCTGTTTCTGCTTCTTTGTAGGGGGCAGCGGCGCTGCTGTGCTCCGTGACGACGACTGAGAGGAAGATGAAGCACCTACATTCTGTAAAGGTGTTTGTGTTGATCCCAAAGACACCTTTTTATTCTTCTTTGATTGTGAGCTTGACGTCACTGCTGGCGTCTGTGTTGACTTTTCCTCTTCTGTTGTTGGTTTGGTCAAGACTGTGGCCAACCGGTTGGATGATGTGGTCTGAGTCACCTTGACATCATGTTTGGCTGGAGGGGCTTTGGAGCTAGTTGCTGCCTTGCAGTGTGGCAGGTGACTCTTCAAACGTTTGTAAGTTTTGCCACAGAATGGGCAAACCTCTGTGGGGAAAACAGTGACAAAGCAGTTTGTGGTTTAACACATCAAGCAAAAAAACAAGACACATCTCTGTTTAGTCATATTCAACAGGTTGAGGGATGAAATCCATAATTATTTCTCTAGGTTTTTTTTGCAAAAATCTCCATGTCTTTTTATAAGATTGGTTTAGTTACAAAGGAAGTGGCTATTTGGAATTAGGTGGATTAACCAGCTGTAATTTAAGGGAGACCAAACTTCAAATTCAGAGAATAGCCACCCCCCTGCCCTCCAAAGAAACCAGTACTGCTTGTTTAGATACTTACAGGGTTCAGAAATTGACCAAAAAGAAGAATCTACTGGTGGAACTAGCAGATTTCTAAAATATTTTGCATCAGCGGTGACCTAAATAATCCACATAGTTAACATTTACCCTCCTCTACTGTTTCCAGCTGTCTGAAACTTGTGACACTGAACATCACATTAAAATTTAACTTCCCTATCGCCTGAATTTCGCATTGACAGACAAGTTTTTGTGTGCAGATTCTACATGACGTCATTCAGAGACGCATCATATCCAATACAAACACCTGATAAACATGTAATACTGGTCGTGACGTTTGGCACGTGGTCCTGACTTTGTGAATAACAAACAACATTTAAACTTACCAGAGCTCATATTAGCAGGCGCCTGTGAAACAGCCAATCAGAGTGAAGCATGTTCTTTAACATGCAACTGATACCTACAAGTAATATTTATTTATCACTGTGGTTTCACGTGTTTATACTTTGAATTAGACAAAGTTGTGACATTCGAGGACTTTAACTACGCACGGAAAGACCCCTTTGGTATCGCCTCCGAAGCCTGATCGTAAATGAATGAAATTATAGGAAATGTATCTTTAGCTTAATATTTTTTCCGGTCTTATTTACGACACATTTCAAAAGAAGTTCGCGAACAAACGGGTCGCTTCCAGACAGTTAATCCAAAACCTGTCTGATCTTGTTGTCGCCTCTCTGGAGGGTGTGGCGGCTCCACTTCCTGTTCGGCTGTGGAAGTCGAGATGATTCACCGCTGCCGACTTCCGCTTTCGCGTCAAACCCCGAATTGTTTAGACGTAGCAAGTCATGATTTCCATGAAAACTTCCCATCAGATAGTTATTTAAAATCAGCAGTTTTAGTTATTCAATTTTGCAAAATTTATTTTATGACAAACTAGTTGAAGTTCGGATGGTTTTTGTCGGTGCTCGGAAGAGGGACAGCCAGACTTCCGGGTCCTTCCTATAAGGAACGGAAGTGATTTGATTACGTCACTAGTCGCGATTTTAGTCAGAATGATGTATTTGTTAGGTTTTTCGTTGAGCAGTTGAAACAGGTTTTTGTGAGAGCCTGGGGTAGAACACACACACATCCTCCTTCACACTCTTCCTCATGCGAGTAGCGCACAAACACGGGACGGTTTGTTTTAGTCGCTGAAAAAAAAAAAATCTTTGTGTAAAAAAACGCGTTGATTCACCTAAAGGAAGTGTGTATACATTTAACAAATTTTAAAATCTGAATATCCCTTTTATATCTGAAAAATATTTTGAATGCAAAATAGAAACGTGCTTTTTTATGATTTTTCTTAGCATATCCACAAAATAAATCTTTTATTATTCTGTTGCATACTAGGAGTCTAAATTTATAACCTGAGGCCATTTGAATTAAAACAGGAAAAAAGCATCTGTCCTATGGAACCTATGTCACAATATTTAAGGAAGTGAAAGTGAAACCTACTCACCCATCCCCATCTGGATCTACTCCAAAATGAGGTTTGTTGTGTGGAACAACCCTTCCATCCAGTTTTATGATCACCAAAACAAGCAGTTTTTACATAAGAGACAAAGCAACCTCAGGAACTCTAAATTATAACTTTCAAAACATTTCTAATCCCACATTTATCCTGATACACTTCAAGATTCAATGATAATCATTTGTTCCTTTAAAAAAACACACCCTGCAATCCAAAACAAAAGAAGAGTTGCAGGTAAAAAAAGATGGAACAAACTACATTTCATTAGAAAAGTGTATTTTATTGGGTTAAAGTGGCATGAGACTTGGCACAGGAATTAATTTCAAAAAGATGCTGGAAAAATTACACAAAAAACATCTACATCAAAAAGTAATCTTCATTGGAAAAAGCAGTGATCTGAAAAACGTTCAGAGTGGAAAATACTCAATTTCTACAACCATTAACAAATATGGAGATAAACCTGAATATTATTTACACGGCAACAGATTACAGTATGTACACGCAGGGATAAAGCAGGAAACTGAAGGCAAAAACCTAACTCACAGATTGATTGTTGGAGAGAAAAAAAAATACAAACGGTCCACTTGAACGGTCCCAAACAAGCGTGGGGTGATCTGGCAGAAATGGACTTTAACCGGGCCTGGAAGGAGTCCCCTGACAAAAGACGGGCCCTCAACACTACAGTTACTGAAGGAGCTTTCCACTCTCAGCTGTTCTCTATATTATTTCCTACAAATTCAAAATGTACTTTAGACAGGAAACTGCAAAAGATCGCATAAGAACTCAGTGCCAAGACAGAAATTCTCACATGACAGGTTACATATCATCCTAACAATGTGGGTTACAGTATATTCGGATTAATCTCTGTACATCTATAAACAGACATTCATCACTTGGGCAAACGGGGGGAAGTCTGTCCCTTTATGAGGCATCTAATCAGATGAACACAGGGTCTGGATCAAAGGTCAGGGGTCAAAGCCAGGACAAGACGGGACCAGACACCACTGGACTAACTATACTAAGGGCTGTCCCCGCTTTACCGCCTGGATCAAGATTAGATAGTTAAGTTAGTTCACTAACCATGACATCAACATTAACGCCGGTTTTGAGTCAACCCTGAGAAAACCAAAAACTGCATGCTCACTTGCTGGCTCAAAAAAAAAAAGAAGGGAATTCTGCCCTCATAACGAAAACCAACCTGCAGGAAAAACTTGCATCATAATTATGTAACTTAAGGCAGCTAAGATTGGCTTTAATTGTATAGACACAGGTACGAATGTAGGATTCAAACAGTGATCAGGTCTCCCTAAGACGTTCTATGGAAGGCTTAGACTTGCGGTTGTGGCCTTTCTAGTATTTTTCCACACACAAGGTGCCAGCGCTGTAGCCCTTCTCCCACATCAAATCTTCTACTGGACCTCGTCCCGGCAGAACTGGCTCAGTGCCGACACTTCCTACCTGCTGATCTAAAAACAAAGTGGTGGTGCAAAATGAGAGGAAAGAAGACGAGAATCGGGCTGCCTCCACGCGATCAGCGAACGGACAAACACCCCGCAAACACTGGAGTGATTATTGATGATCGAACCCTTGCATGGATCATCTGACTGCTCCACTCTGCTAGGCGTTGTTTCAACGGAGTTGCTCTTTCACTATGCAGATATTTCCACAGCCAGGAACTGGAAGTTGCGCTAGAAGAGACACCTTGTGAGTCGAAAAGCTCGAGTCCCCGGAGGAGAGAGTCCCGAGACAAGACCAGAGAGAGTAGATGTTCGGAAACCCGGCATCCACACTTCCTGCTTGTCTTTCTTTATAACCACACAGTCCATCCTCACTCGTTCCCTACCAAACCCTCAACTAGCAAGAAGGACAACTCATCAAAGAGGAGAGCACAAAAACTAACATAAAACGTCTGAAGAATGCGGACATCCATATCGGATTCTTCTGAGGCCGGTCTCTCCCAAGTCCTCTTCAGGAGCCAGGGGGTGGCGCACCCTATTCAGGTCCTCTACGTTCACAGGTCGACGGGGGTCATTGGAGCATCAGCTGTTTGAGGTTGTCGTGGAGGATGGTGTCTTTGACGTCCCGGAACACCAGCCGGATGTTCTCTGTGTTAATGGCTGTGGTGAAGTGGTGGTACAGGGGCTTCTGGGTAGCATCCCTCCGTTTGGCCCTGAAACACTCCACCATGAATGCCTGGACATCTGGCAGGCTGTGCTCCGGCCCGGTGTATTCGGGAAAGTAGTCCTTGAGCGCCACGCTCTTCACCTTCTCCTCCAGCAGGTCCGTCTTGTTCAGGAAGAGGATGATGGAGACGTTGACAAAGACGCGGTTGTTGACGATGGTCTCGAAGATGTTGAGTGATTCACGAAGCCGGTTGGTCTGCCTGTCCTCCATCAGCACCTGTTGAAGATACGGAGAGGGATTAAGGACCACATCAGCATAGGACTAAGATTAGGATTGTTACAGCGCTGGTAAGTAGTCCTCTATATAGGCTGTGAGATAAACCGTAACGACTCCATCCACCAAATAGACACAACAAAGACTAACCAAACACTACCTGCTATAGACCAAACACTCGTGTGTTACTTATCAGCCTATCAAGATCCAGCTCGTGTGGAGGGAGGAAGTGCGAAGTGTTCACCTGATCGTATTCGGAGGAGGAGACAAGGAAGAGGATGGAGGTGACCGAGTCGAAGCACTCGAACCAGCGCCTCCTCTCCGACCGCTGCCCCCCCACGTCCACCATCTTGAAGGGAACGTTCTTGATCTCAAAGTCGTACTCATGGATGCCCTTGGTGGGTTTACGGGCCAGTAGGATGTCCTGTTGGGAGGGGAGGTAGCTCTGAGAGAGGGGGGGGGAGAGAGGGAGACAGAATGAGCGTCTGGAAGATGAATGAAAACTGAGCTGAGGAGATCCCTCCTGCAGCTAGCGTCTAAGCTAACACCCCACAACAGGAAGTACAAACCATCAGGATTAAAGCAAAGAGAAATTCAGATTTATTACTCATTTTATTGTTTCACACAGATTTCGTCTGTTTTAGATTGTAATCGGAGCAAAGGATGAAGGACTGGAACTAGTTAAGGTCATCATCATCTAGGGCCCCGCCCTCTGAAGGCCCCGCCCTCTGAAGGCCCCGCCCTCTCACTGATGTTCAGTTCTCTTAAATATATACTGACTCTTTCATTTCTGTGACTGTGTGTAAATGGGGCTTTAAATATTACATTATACTATTACTAATACTACAGTTATCATTACGAGTACTACAAGTACTGCTATGACTCCATAACTAAAAAAGACTTAAATTCTAGATGTAAATGCTAATAAAGCCCCGCCTCCTGGTAGAGCCCCGCCTCCGTGGAAGGCCTCGCCCTCTGAACCTTCCAGCCTTCTGTGATGAGGAGGAGTGCTGCAGGTCTGAGGTGACCATCTTTCACGCGGCCACTGGCGTACATCTGCTAACGTTAACGGTGTGAACGCACACGCGTGATCGGAACGACCGGCGCAGGGAAAAAGAACTTACCGGCTCGCCGAGCTTATCCAGATTATCCAAGAAATACTTCACTGACTCACCCTGTGAAGGGACAGAGAGGGCATTTCTGTTAACGCTGCCCCACACATCAGAAACAGAAAGAAATACACACACATACACGTGCACGCACACACACACACGTGCACGCACACACACACAAGTGCACATAAACACACAGTTAATCTGTTTGTTTTCCCATCCAAAACTGTGGAGCAGCTGAAGCAGGATGCAGTACTCATGTTTGTAAGTGTGTCTCTAATGTATACAGAAGGGCGGCTACATCTGTGTGTGTGTGTGTGTGTGTGTGTGTGTGTGTGTGTGTGTGTGTGTGTGTGTGTATTTAGGGGAGTTCTTTCTAGACTGCTCTGAAAATGTTCATGCGCAATTAGTGCAAGTCCAGACATGAGGCTGCCAAAACTGAGATGCATTCCTTTATCTCCCTCTGTGTGTGTGTGTGTGTGTTTGTGTGTGTGCGTGCGTGTGTGTGTCCTGCTCTTGTCATTAAATAGAAACTGACTCCAAACAGCAAAAAACATTTTCCTAACTATGCCGTCTCTACCCAAACTCTCCACGTCTTCTTTAAGGCTTTATTTTACATGGACTTTGCATTAAAGATAGAAAACCTTCCAACAACAAAAGTAACAACAAAACAACAACAAACCAACAACGTTGTGAGTAAAACTGTCGCCTGTCAGGTTGTGTTTGAGTCGAGCCCCATGAACCATCCACTTCCCTTCACTGTAAGCTTCTGCTCTCACCTTTTGATGTTTTAAAAAACTAACCTGACCTGAAAAACCTGCATCATTGTGTGTGTGTGTGTGTGTGTGTGTGTGTGTGTGTGTGTGCGTGCATGCGTACAAGGCTAAGATTACACAAGGGAGGGGTGGACTAGCGCGGCGCTATGGCCGAAGAAAGACGAGCTACTTTTCTGCGTTGCTGAACTGACCACGGTTCTAACAGAGGAGCTCAAATATGGTTTTGGAGGGGTGGGGGTTGGATGCGTGTGTGTGTGTGTGTGTGTGTGTGTGTGTGTGTGTGTGTGTGTGTGTGTGAGGTTTTGAAATAGTCAAAAATAGTCAGTCAGATAATAAAAACGAGAAGCGAAACACGAGCAGCCGTCACTCTGAGCCGGTTCTGTTCGTCAGAGACTCTGATGACTCCTGCGGTTCTTCCCGGTTTGAACTCTGATCTGAAGCGTGTCGGCGTTCCGACGCCGGAACACGGAACACGGTAGACGTCCGCGGCGGTGGACACGCTGCTCCTATAAGGACCACCCCCCCCGGAGAGGAGCCGCCAGGCCTTTACGACTGACTTAATGCTGAGTGTGAACTTTGCACTAGAGCCGAGGATCCTTGTAAACTGATCCTTCCAGCTGGACGGTCACATGTTCTCATGCGTGTTCTCATGCGTGATCAAGCATGTTCTCATGTGTGTCCTCATGCGGGTTCCCATTCCTCTTCTCATGCGTGTTCTCATGCGTGTTCCCATTCCTCTACTCACGCATGTTCTCATGCGTGTTCTCATTCCTGTTCTCATGCGTGTTTTCATGCGTGTTCTCATTCCTGTTCTCACACGTTCTCATGCGTGTTCTCATTCCTGTTCTCACATGGGTTCTCATGCGTATTCTCATTCCTGTTCTCACACATGTTCTCATGCGTGTTCTCATTCGTGTTTTCATGCGTGTTCTCATTCCTGTTCTCACGTGGGTTCTCATGCGTATTCTCATTCCTGTTCTCACACATGTTCTCATGCGTCTTCTCATTCCTGTTCTCATGCGTGTTTTCATGCGTGTTCTAATTTCTGTTCTCACACGTTCTCATGCGTATTCTCATTCCTGTTCTCATGCGTGTTCTCAAGTGTGTCCTCATGCGTGTTCTCATGCGTGTCGCCCTGCATCTCGTTATTCTCCTGGTAAAATATGGAACTCTGACGCACCACGATACAAGACTCTGATTGGCTCCCGAGTTGTGCCATGCGGTTTGGACGGTTCTTCAGCCCCCGGCCCATGATGCACCAGCGGCGGCTTCACTTTGAAAACACCCTAACCACAGGAAAGCAGCACCGACACGTATGACCACCTTCACCTGTCCTAACCAGTGGGTTTGGGCCTCACTGTCCCTCAGACAGAAACGCCTCCCAGAACCTTTTCACCCAGACTCCACAGAACCGGTCTGAACCGGTCATGACAGTGACATCATCAGTGGTCAGTAACACCTGTTCTCCTCTCAAATCAGCACTGAGACCTGTTTCGACCTGGCCCAGGAAAGAACCGGAACTGAACTGGAATCAGAGTTTGATTATTCAAACATTTCTTTACAGGTTCAAACTTCAGAGGACAGTTTATTTGAATTTTTTTTCTTTATAACTGAACAGAACGACCTGAAAACGTCCTTTAATTGTTTTCACGAACTAATGTCTACAATAATAACACGGGCCGCGGCCAGTGTGTGTGTGTGTGTGTGTGTGTGAGAGACTGGAGGTGTGAATGTTTGTGAGCATAAAGCTGTTTAACTCCAGATCAACATTCCAGCTCCGATCACTCTTATTCCCCTTTCTGTCCAACCAACACGCCAACAACACGCCATTGAGAAGGGGGCGACCCGTTACGCAACCGACGGGAACGTTCTAATGTGTCGATGCTGAAAACAACTTGCGTCCCCTGATCACATGACCAGAGTTCATGTGGAATTAAACAAATACGAGACGGCGGCGTTTTCTACCAATCCCAGCGGGTTGTGAAAGTGAAACCAGGTTGAAATGAGAACACAGAACCGTCCCCGTGTGGACGCCGCCCGGGTCACAGCTGCTAACCCCCCAGCAACGAACGTCAGCGTGTTAAAAACGTGCGTGAGGCGCCAGCGACAGCGGCGGGAGGTGTAAACAGGAAGTTGACTCAATCACATGTCTGACCACACAGAAGAGCGAGGGAGGGGTGGAATCGTGAATTAAAGAATAAATCAGTTTAACTCAAAGTCACGTCAGCAGACATGTGTGTGTGTGTGTGTGTGTGTGTGTGTGTGTGTGTGTGTGTGTGTGAGATCACATCCACCCACCAGCTGGAACTCCCTGCGGCGGTCATAGGCGTTCTGGATGCCCGAATCTGCCCACAGCGCCTTGATGGCCTGCAGGTACTGCAGGAAGATGGACTTCTCCAGCTGCCCGTTGACCATCTTGGCCGAGCGGGTGTCGAACGCCATCAGGCTGTCGCCATGGCGCTGGTTGCTAGGGTCACCCCAGGGGATGCGCAGCTTCTCCCTGGCATCCACCAACACACGCACACCTGGACAGGAAGTGAGAAGAGTGAGGTCAACGGAGGCCCGGCGGCGGCGGTGATGGCGTCTTCTAACCCGGGAGGGGGATAGGATTGGGGCGGGCGGGGGCAC
This sequence comes from Antennarius striatus, assembly GCF_040054535.1. Classification (NCBI taxonomy): domain Eukaryota; kingdom Metazoa; phylum Chordata; class Actinopteri; order Lophiiformes; family Antennariidae; genus Antennarius; species Antennarius striatus. The sequence continues at coordinate 14,891,552 of NC_090796.1, read as the reverse complement.
ATGTGGACTTCATGAACCAAGAATCAACAAGACAGGGTTTAAAACACAAACATGTTAAAAAGAAACTCAAGGGACGGCGCACACGTCACTTCCCCTACGGGATCAGAGAGTACAGTATACATGTTTACCATCACTTTGTGCTCGTCTTATACTTTGTGTTGTACTGCCTATATTGTGCTGCCTGTTGTTCTGCCTATATTGTGCTGCCTGTTGTTCTGCCTATATTGTACTGCCTGTTGTTCTGCCTATATTGTACTGCCTGTTGTACTGCCTATATTGTACTGCCTGTTGTACTGCCTGTTGTACTGCCTGTTGTACTGCCTATATTGTACTGCCTGTTGTACTGCCTGTTGTACTACAATTTCATCTGTGTTCTATGTCGTGTACATACGGTACACTTGACAATAAACTCGACTTTGACTTGAAACATCCCATAATTCCTTCCTGAGGAATAAACTATAAAAGCGAGGGGATCCACACCAAACTGTCCCCAAACATGTGCAGACAGTTGTGGAGCTGGACCCCCCCATACCCCCCCATCCACCCACTTGTGTTCGCCTTCGGCTATTTGCGTGGAAAACCGTCCCAAACGGTCGGTTTGCTCATTTCCACGCCGGCTTTTAATGTCGAGTAGGTTTTTTTTGGGGGGGGGGGACACTTAAGGGATGTTCCGTGCCCCCCCCCCCCCCGGCTGACATGGGTGTGCCGACAGCAGATGGAGACTGTTTATGTGTCCTCTCACCCAGCCCAGATGTGGAAACTTTCCCCGTCCACGTTAGCCGCCGCGGCTAATCTACCCCCCCCCCCCACACCAAAAAATAAAAGTACCACTGAATAAGTGGGGGCTACCTTTAATCACGTTGCTGTAGATGGTGGCCCTGAACTCCTCCCGGGCTTGCTGGTCGAAGTCCTGGCCGTGGATGATCCGCATTTGTTTGAGGAAAGTCGACTTGCCGCTCTCGCCAGCGCCGAGCAGCAGGATCTTCACCAGCCGCTTCACGTACGTTTTCTCCCGGGAGAGACATCTGTCGATCTCCTTGGACTTTCGTATCTGTTCCACCTCGCCGCCGTTCAGCAGGCAGACGGGCAGGCAAACTTTTAACACGGATCTGGTCGGCAGGAAATCCGCCATGTTCGCACAAACTTCATCGATGCTAATTTGATGCGCGTTCCCGCGGCGCGGGCACGAGACCAAGCCCCTTCCCTAAACTCAGGAAGTGAGTGTCGCTGTTTACATCAACGCTAGCCCGGTCAAGTTCGCGGCTAAGTGCGAATGCAAGCGAACGAAGCGTCATTTCTAAAGCTAAACACGCCTCATTATAAATAAATAGAATTACGTGACGTCAGTTTTGAGTGAGAACACGGCTCATAATAGCATTCTTAACGACTTTTTACCCCGCAACTGCTCAATTTAACAGTAAAACTCTCATATTTACTTTAATTAAAGTAAATATAAAGAATCTATTGTAATTATAGGCTTGAAATTAACTCAAATTAACGTTTAAACTTGATTAATTTGGTGAAGCCATGTCGCCCTCTGCTGGTTCATTTCCGTAACTGCGTCACACTGTTTGCATGATGCTCACACTGCGCTGTGATTGGCTGATACGCCTTTCACTTATCAATGCTACCTTCACTGAAAATAGGAAATTTTTAAAGTTGTGCCAGAACGTACTTATAAAAAAATAACACGCTTTTAAATTATATTGTGCATTTTCATAGTTGAATTTTTAACGACATAATAAATATTTTACAGCAAAAAACATTTATAACTTCCAGTTTAATGCGATGAATTAGAATCTAACAGCGTTTTCACTCTCTCTAAGTCTCAAAATTAGGACCTTATGAAGAACACCTGAAGGCATCATCAGTGTCTATCATTGCATTTCCCCCGAAGAATCCCCACACGACACAGGGCTCACAGGCGACAGCAGCACCGGGTCTGACAGCATCACAGGAACACCAGACATCATGACCATCAGAAATACCCTCCGGGATCATGGGCAGCGCTTCCGACCCAGGATGGCTTGTCTGAAGAAGGTAGGCTCTCTGTTTCCATCAGTTCGGATGCTCACAGCCTCTCTCCGGTGTGGAGACTGTACCTGCAGACGCACCTATTGAGAGGTCACTTGCATTAATTCTCCCATGCGATGCTCTGACGGTGGCGGTCTGCTGTCACCCCTCTAATGTTAACCTGATTATCATAAAATGCATTAGCATCTGAAATAGCTACTGTAATCTGCACAGATGCAAACGGGATTCCCGGTTTCTTGATGCTTTTAGTGCAAATTAGACATTTTTCTAAAGCTGCTTTGAGCAAGTACAACAAACACAATAATAAAAATGGCTTATTTCCATTTGGGATTTAAATCCGACTTTTAGTTGCAAAATAAAAAGAAATTTGAATGAAATATTTGTTATAAGAACCAGTGAATAAGAAATACATGCACTAGTCATAAAACACTGTGCATGCACATCCTGTGCAAATGTTTTGGAACAACCTTTTCCTAATGATAAGGTCATTCACTTTAATAAGCATTAAGCCTGGATCAGTATCAGTGGCTCTGTCTACACCGACCCGTCACTGGGAGGAAGTTAATCCAGTCATTGTGTTTGAAACGACAGCCCAGGTCTGAGCTGGACCGTCTATTGTTGGGCCGTTTATTGTTGTTTATCAGAAAATCTGTGTGAGTTTTTGTGCAGTTTTAGCAAAACATGTTTAAAATTCGATCCATCCATCACTGAAGAACCAGGAGAACCAGTTCTACCTGTGGAAGACCCGTTTGGACCAGTTCAGTCTGGGGATGAGAGAACCTCTTCACAGCAGAGAGCCACACACACACAAACACACACACACACACACACACACACACACACACACACACACACACACACACACACACACACACACACACACACACACACACACACACACACACACACACACACACACACACACAATCAATGACAGCCAGGCAGGATTTCCTGCTTACAGCGCCCACCTGAGCTGTGGGATCCGTGGGATCAGATGATTTGATAACTAAAAAAAAAACTGTTGGAGGCCAGCGGTGACTCACTGCCGGCCTCCCACTCGAGGCAAACAAAAGCCATGACATCGGGACATTAAAAACAGCCCTCCCAGCTCCCCCCGGCTGTTTACTCAGACCTCTTTTTCAGTTTATGTTCTCAAATGCGGAACATTGGTCGGGATCCAAGCATTTGGCTCAGAGGAAATCTCATTTTTGCAGCAGATTTCATTCATGAATTTCATAAAACATTATTTTTTTTCCCACCGGTTCCGATATGTGTTGCCACTGTTGTTTTCCACAACTTGCTGTCAAATCTATTGATTGACACGTTGACATCTCCATCACAGTCAGTTGTCGTGGTAACCTCTCCTCTGCAGGCGGAGAAGGTGATCCTGGAGATGCAGGATCCCAAATCAGGAGTGAAGTCCCAGCCTCAGAGACTGGTCATCACAACAATACCGCACGCTATCACCGGTAAACAGACTGCCCACACACACACACACACACACACACACACACACACACACACACGCTAACAATCTCTGATCAATGCACGCTCGATGTTGTTCAACAGCTGGTTGAGTGATTGTGTCTGCGTAGTCTCAGTGGAGGATACCAACGCTCCGGGCTCAATCTGGAGAGCTACAGATTTAATCTCCATGACAACCCCCACGGTCTTGGAGTCAGGGAGAGGGAAAAAGTAGGGGAGGTGAAGGAGGAGGAGGAGGATGATGATGATGATGATGATTGAGCGGGCGAGAGGAAAAGAGAATATAACTGTCAGAAAAAAATGAGAGAGACTGTGAGGAGGAAGATGAGGAGGAGGAGGAGAGAGGAAACCTAGAGCTGTACGTCATTTGAATGCTTTGAAATGACTACGTCCTTTCCTTTCCTTTCCTTTCCTTTCCTTTCCTTTCCTTTCCTTTCCTTTCCTTTCCTTTCCTTTCCTTTCCTTTCCTTTTCCTTTTCCTTTCCTTCCCTTTCCTCAGGTGAAGACATCATTTCCTGGTTAACGGAGAGATTCCAAATCGACTGTCAAGGTGAGAATGCCACATCTACCTGACAGCCAGTAATTAGACTGATCCAGGAACCCTTCCTGGAAGTGATTTGCCCGTATTCCTTTTCCCATCAGAGGCCAGGAACTTTGGCTCCATGCTGGTGGCGCTGGGTTACATCTACCCTCTGCAGGACCACAAACGCCTGGTGATCAAACCGGATCAATCCCTCTATCGCTTCCAGGTAAAAAAAAGCCTTAGAATACACAAATAAAATACTTTTCAACTGTCGCATGAGGAAGACAATAAAATCCACATGTGAGGAAGAGCACAGCGTTCTGCTCGACTGAACGGAAACCTGCTGGTGACTCACGTCTGTTTAAAAGAAAACACCTTTAAACCGAACACGGCAGCAGACGTCCTGATGAAGATTTAATGTGTTTATGTACATGTAATTTTATTTAAATCTTAATCCACACGCAGTTTATTTAGGTTTTAGTCAATCAAAGAGTAGAGTATAACTTTATTTATCCCTTAAGGAGGTTCCGTCAGGCTTAATGTAGAGAAATATTCTCAGTTTAAAAAAAAAATTAAAAAATTAAACAGCTTAAGCTCTGAGAATAATTTAAATCAATGTAATATTTAATGAATATACCTGTTCCGTCAGGACGGACATCAATCGCATGAAAAAACCTGGGTTATCCCTTTAACAGGCTATCCGGCTGTCTCCATGGTAACACGAGAACAATCAGTTGCAGTCTTGATTGCTATCTTCCTCAACTTCAGCAGCTTCTACGGTTTGACTGATTGGTCGGAGGATTAAACATGACCGTCGTGTTTCCCCTGATCCTGAAATATTATAATATATACTGTAATATTAATATTATAAATATATTTATTTCCTAGAAATCAGAGTTGAACTCCAGTAGCCGAAACAGATCATCAGAGGTCATTTCAAAAGATAAAGTATTTCTGTTTTGGTCCTTCCCAGACGCCGTACTTCTGGCCCACGCAGCAGTGGCCCGTGGAGGACACGGATTACGGTGAGTGCGACTGATTTTGCGTTCATTTGGTGTCCCGTTTCACGCCTTTAACGCTTCCTGTCCGTCCCGTGATGCCAGCCATCTATCTGGCGAAAAGGAACATACGGAAGAAAGGCATCCTGGAGCTGCACGAGCAGGTGAGAGCGACGCCGGAGTCACAGCGAGTCACCGCTTTGGCCTCCTCGCAGCCGCTGAGGTGTTTTTTTTTAACGTCCTCAGGAGCAGTACAACCGCCTTCACAAATGGATGAATCACAAATGGGACTTCATTGTGATGCAAGCTAAAGAACAGTACAGGTGGGCGGGACCTGCGCTCCGAGGCTTCGCTCGGCTCCGCCCCTTTAAGGTGTTTTTGATTGTGTGTGTGTTTGTGTGTTTCAGGGCCGCCAAGGAGAGGAAGAAACCGGACCGGGTTGTGTTTGAGTGCCAGGAGAGAGCCTACTGGGTGGTGCACAGACCTCCGGTGAGAACGGGCCACGCCCTGCCCCGCCCACACACACACACACACACACACACACACACACACACACACACACACACACACACACACACACACACACACACACACACACACCCCAGTGGGTTACCAGCTGAAAATACACACATCCCAGGGTGTCTAATTATCTCTACCCATGATGCCTCATTACCTCTGCACGTCCAGTCGGGAGGAAAGGGCAGCGCTGATTAATATTTCACGCCGTGAGGGTTTCTGGTGACTCAGACTGCTTCTGGATTATTTACAAAGCCTCGCTGAAATAAATGAAATAATGCAGACTCACCCCATAGAGCAGAAAGTTAATCCAGAGGGATTAAACATGAACGATTGTCCGTCTTAATTTCTGATCTCAATCGGCCACCAGGTTTGTTTTCATCTGGCTTTAGCTCGTTCCCCTTGTTTCTCTATGCTAAGCTAGGCTAATAGCCTTTTTTACTCAACATGTATGATGTCATGTAATTCATTTGTTGTTGTTGTTGTTTACAGCCCGTGACAGTGAGCGGCATGGACTACGGACTGGATCGACGAATCGATCCGAACTCGGACGAGGTAACAGGTGAGTGTGTGTGAACGATCAGCTGATCGCCCTCTTCTTCCTCCCCGCCGCCGTTTCCGATCAGGAACTCCACCTCCGTTAATCTCCTCTTTTTTTTTCTTTTTTTATATCTCTCTTCTCTTCTGCAGGAATTTCCTAAGGCTCTGTTTCTGTACACACACACACACACACACACACACACACGCACACACACACACACACACAGTTTGAAGTTGACACGTGACTCCCTCTCCCCCCTGCAGCCCAGAACACCTGACTACTTCCAGAGGATTGTAAGTCACATTTTGCCGTCCGACTCATTCATCCGAACCGTCGGTGTGTTTTCCTCTCGTGTTGACGCCGCTGTCCGTCTCCTGCTTCCTGCAGATGATCTTTACCCAGCAGTCCATCATGAGGCCCCGGGTGAAGTCGTCCGTCTCTATTGGAGCGTAAGATGACATCACAGTCCCAGTCTGTTATTGACACAAACAACGACATCCTGAATAACAAAATCATCATTTTCTTCTTGCAGGATGGTGAAGTACTGCTCCACCTACAGCGGCCACGATCCCTTCCTCTCCAAGTGTCTTCCCAGCAATCCCTGGCTCACCGATGACGTCACCTACTGGACCTTGAACATGACAAAGTCAGTCTGAGGCGTCCGGAGAAAAGCCTGATGTGTAATTGACCGCACGTTGGAAGGGGAAAGCTAAAGTTAACACCTTTTTTGTTTTCGATGCGTCTCAGTGTGGAAATACCGACGAAAATGCGCGTGGAGAGATGGACGTTCAGCTTCGGGGAGTTGCTGTCGGACCCGCGAGGAAGAAACGACTTCAGGCTCTTCCTGAAGAAAGAATTCAGCGGTAATTTTAGTTCAATCACACACAACACGTAAGTGGAGCTGGTGTTTGGTCGCACGGCGTTCAGGATAAGAATAGCAGCTCCTGTTCGCTCTTGTTTTCCATCGGTAGGTGAGAACCTGGCGTTCTGGGAGAGCTGTGAAGATCTGAAGTGGGGAACGGCGGCGACGATGAGAGAGAAGGCCGAGCAGATCTACAAGTAATGATTCACGCCGCTGTGACAAAAACATCATTAATAATTACAGTGAATTTTTAAAGCGGAAAAAAGAAATGTCAGGAAATAATCCCCGTCTGCTGCTCCATCAGTCCTGACTGGGGCGTGACAGGAAGTCACAACATTTCACAACAAAATGATGAGGAATTTAAAAAATGAATAATTCAGCCTCTTCTTTTTTAATGAAATGTTTGGATGGATAAATCATCAATAGGTGATCAGACTGAAGGTTTATTTAAGAGTGTATGAATATAGAAAGAGATTTATCAGGAAATTTAACATATTAAAATTAAAATTATTCCTACTTAATCATCTCTTTCCATTCACAAGTTTTTTTTAAGGATATTTTAATTTACATATTCTTTTTTAATTGAATTAATGCAGTTATTGTTTGGGTTGTAATGACACAAAAATGAAAAATACAAGAGTTAGAGCAAAAAAAACAACAACCCCAAAACCATAAGAGTGATTAAATATTGATCAAATATTGATTAAGTACTGATCAAACATCTGATCTGGAAGGTTCTGGAGTAGAAGCGTGAAATTCTCCAAGTAAAAACCCTCAGATGTGTAGCTGAGTAAAAGTACTCGATTACATCCCTCCACTCCAGGACGTTCCTGGCGCGCGGCGCTCCTCGCTGGATCAACATCGACGGAAACACGATGGAGGTGACGGTGAAGGGCCTGAAGCACCCGCACAGATACGTCCTGGACGCCGCCCAAACTCACATTTACATGCTCATGAAGAAGGTCAGTGAACGCACCAGGAGGAGGCTTCAGGGCTGGTGTCACGCTTCCAACAGCCTTGTTCTCAGCAGATGTGTGTGTGTGTGTCTGTGTGTGTGTGTGTGTGTGAGATGCAGGACTCGTATGGACGATATATGAAGTCTCCGGTGTTCAAGGACACGCTGAAGAAGTCCATCTGTCCTGAGGAGCACCGCTTCAGGTGAGTGGAGGAAGTCACCGCTTCCTCCCTCCTCTTCACACCTGTCTCACTCTTCCTCACTTCTTTGCTCCTCTTCCTCTTCGTTTTCTCTCCTCCCAGTTTGGCCCAGTTGGACCACAATGCAAAGAACAGACGGCCCAGTCTGAGTCCCATCATCCTGCGGCAGATGGAGCAGGAGCAAAAGGCCAAGATGGCCGCCAACGTGGACATCACACAGGTCATGAGCAAACTGAGCAAGCAGGTCAAGGAGGCGCCTCCTCCTCCTCCTCCTCCTCCTCCAGCCCAAAACTGAACGCAAACAGGATTTTCTCATTTCGTCATCTCATCTTTATATTTATTTCAATCCTTTTTTTATCATTTTTATTTAATTTTCCAATGAAAAGAAACTCTTTTTTTTTTTTTTTTTTTGTAGTTCCTGTTCCGGAGTCGTGTCCAGCCCGGTTGTTCCTCTAAAATGTTTCCCATCCGTCTGCACTCATTGTATGTTCATTAGCATTAGCGTTAGCGGGCTGATGTGTGTGTGAGCTAATAAAAACCCGCTGACCGCCTCATGTGTTCGTCTTTTCACTCATGTTTTCATGTCATCACGTTTTTCTTTCTCATACTGTTTTAAACTGCTGATCTGATTATTGATTATTGACTATAATAAGAAGCAGTTTCTGTCTTTATTAATTGTTTATTTACTGATTTTTTTTTAAGTTGCACAAACCATCAAAGGGCATTAAAGTACAGTATTTTCCGCACTATAAGACGCACCTAAAAACTCTCAATTTTCTCAAAAACCAATAATGCACCTTATAATCCAGTGTGCCTTATATATGGAAAAAGGTTTAAAATGGGCCATTCATTGAAGGTGCGTCTTATAGTCCAGAAAATACTGTATATTATCACAATTAACACATCATGAGGATGATTAAAAAAGATTAAATCACACTTCATTGTCCACACAAATGGGGAAATGATCTTTTGATGGAAGTATTTGTGTATTATAAAGAGTAATAATTCTCTGTATGGTGTTTAACACGTTAGCTTGGCGAGCTACCGGCCTTCAGGTATGTTAATGAAATGAAAGTTGAATTTTTTCCTCATGGGTTGATAAAATTCATCCATGTCTGACAAACAATAACTGGATTAAAGCCTCTGTGGGTTCCCTGAAAGGTATTTTTGAAGGTGTGTTTCGAGGGGGGGGTTTGGTTCATGACCTGTGATGACAGGCGGTTCATGTCCAGCATGGAGGGAACCAGCAGCTGGAACCCCCCCCTCCTGCCCTCTGACTTGTGTCTGTTGCCCTTTGACCTCACAGCTGTGCCGCTTCACCACGCCCGTCCCCCACCTCGCCGTCTACTCTGGCATCTCTGACTTCCCCTCTGCCAACACCTCGCCCTCCCTCCCCTTCCTGGCGCAAACCCCGGCTTGTCCGTCCCCCATCAGTGTGGCCTTGGAGAGCACATCCGTCTCCGAGCGGCGAGCGGAGGCGGGCCTGGGGGAGGGCGAGGGGAACCCCGCCGCTGCTCGAGCGCCGGCGAGCGGAAACGTGTCCAAGTCTCGCGTGGCGCTGTCGCTGCGCCGCCTGCTGAGGCGTGGCTGCACCCCTCCCTCCGTGTTTGCCAGCCTGTCGCCCAAATGCCAATCAGCCGCCGGGACAAGCAGTCGCATCCAGCCCCTCAGCCCGGATCAGCCCAGCCAGGCGCCCCCCAGGCGGATCGCCAAGTGAGTGAGGTCATTATTATTGATCCGGTCCTGTATTAGAAGTGAATCAAAAAGTGGGATGGGCTCCAGCAACCCCCGTGACCCGCGGAAGGAAAGGAAGCGGTACGGAAAAGGAGAAAACAGTAGATTTAGTCACCCAACTGTTTTTTATTTATTTTATTTTATTTAAAAAAAATTAAAAAAATAATTTTTATTTAAAAAAATTTTTTTTTAATTAAAAAAAAAATAAAAAAATTTTATTTAAAATAAATACATAAATAAATAAAAAAGGTCGGGTGATTAAATCCAACTGTTTTAGCACCATTAAGCATTTTGTTTTGATTTACAACTTTGTGAAGAATTATTAGCCTTGGTGGAGACCAAAGCAGAGCTAAAAGTAAGAGAACGTTTGGTGTAACGCCATCAGCGGCAGAAACACGACACCACAACAAGGATAATGTTTGAATTTCATTTCTACGTTTGGAATCACAGTCCTGATTCCTCCCAGATACCCTGAATTAAATTTGTCTTCCCTGCAAAGTTTTTTCCAGATCAAAGTTGACATCCCTCCAGAGTGCCGCATCTACCCCATAGAGTCTGAGGACGAGGATGAGGAGAACAGGGCGTCTTCACGGGGAGGAGTGGGAGCAAAGGAGATCATCTGCCCCTGGGAGAGTCTCACCCCCCAAAATGGGACGGGCTAACGTTCACCTGGGTGTTAAAGTGTTCTTTTTAAACGTGTGTCTGAACGAGGAGACTTTGTTGTCGCATCAGGACCGCCGCCCTGCACATTGCCGCTGGCGTCCGCTACACCAAGCATCACATGTTTGTTCTTGAGGGATATGGACTGCAGGCTCGTATCCCGGCTGTTGAGCCTCTTCCTCCTCTTCCTCCTCCTCTCCATACACCCACCCTGTCAGTTGCAACCAGGACTCTAATTCTGCCTATGAAAAAACCCAGAGTGAGTAAAATGTATGTTTTCTAGTAAAAACTCCTCCTCAGGTTCTTTTAACCTCTGACCTTTCGGTCTTACTGCTGCGTCATGATGTTTTATAGCGTTTGGACGAACCCATTAGAAGCATGTGATGCTCCGGGGTTTGGGTGGAGTGTTCCTTTTACTACAGCCTTACTGACCCCCACCCTCACAGACATGAGCACCAGCTGTTGGTGTTGATGCTTGGTTTAGCGACGCCCCCCCCCCCCCCCACCCTCTCTCCATTTTGCCAGAGGACAGCATTGGGGAGAAGCTTTCGACACTCGATCTGTAGCATTGGAGCTCTTTCTCCGTCAGTCGGTGAGCGGCGAGCCCAGCAGCCTTATCCACCGCCACCGCCACCCACCTGTCGAGTTTTTCTCCTCATGTTTTACCACAAGCATGTACTAACACATGTGAAACCCATCCAGTTAGGACATGAAAACCTGCATCCTAGAGAGTGAAGCCAAAGCAAGCAGAAGTGTGTCCGAACGCACTATATTCATCAAATCAGGATACTCCACCGTTTTTGTACAGCAGTCATGTTCCGTTTCCCCTTCCCAGCAAGGTCTCTCCAGCGGGTGGGGGGGCGGCTGTAAAATGTGAATTAACTGTCTTGAATGTACTATCATGTTTACAGATGCAAGAATGTGAATAATACCTTAAATCTGTCGTATTATATTTGTAATATTCCATAGCTTGTGTCAAGTGCCTCAATAAAATGACTGGCTTTGATGTCTTTGATGTTACGCGTTACATTGACTCATTTTTTTTACTTTGATGTCTTTGAAGTGTTAGTGTATGAATAAGTACAAGAACGCTCTCATGTCTCAGTCTCATGTATGCACAAGCGAGAAAAATGCTGGAGATGCCTGGGCATGAAATTGCCAAAAAAGATTATTGAGGTCAGTCATGAGGCGGTAGTCTGCAGAGAAGGAGGAGAAACCAGCAAAGTTCTCACTGCGCTGCCACCCGAACACTTGAAAAATCATTGTTATTGCATTTTGAATTTGTTCATTTGCAAGATTTTCAAACATGAAGCCGTTCCTATCCCAGACATCTTGGACATCATCGAATTGCTGACCGAGTTGCTCGTCGCCAAAATCCAAGAGTCGAGCATCGTTCTGAAGATAAATGTTGTGCACGCCCAAAAGATCGCCAAAGCTGTCCAGAAAAAGTTGAGCAAAAACATGGGCAGCAAAGGGACAGTACAACTACTGCTGCTGACCACGAGGAGTTTAATTTACGGAATGGTCATCGAGACCATGATGGGTTATCTGAAGATAAAGACCAACCCGTTTGTTTGGGTCGTCAGTTATCTTTTCAACATCTTTTGCAGGTCGAAGAGAGATCACGGGTGACAGTGACTTCACAAAGAAAAGTCTCTGATGTAAAACTGCCGTATTTTTCTTTGACGTGTTTTCAAAGCAAAAGAAGACTCTGGTGTATGCACAAGCAAAGCACAGCAGAGGAGATGGAATCGCCAACAGAGACCATCGAGGTCAAGGTACCGTCACCTGAAGACCTGAAAAATCAGTGTTATCGCATCGCGACTGCCGTTGTTTGCAAGATTTTCAAACATGAAGCCATCCCTAAAGCGGACATCTTGGACATCAGCAAATCGCTGACAGAGATGCTTGTCAACAAAATCCAAGAGTGGAACATCCCACTGGAGACGACCAGCGCCAAAAGGACCGCCAAAGCTGTCCGCAAAAAGTTGTGTCAGCAGAGGGGCAACAAAAAGACAGTGCAACTCCTGCTGCTGACCAGGAAGACTTTAATTTACGAAATGGTGGTCGAGACTCTGATGAGTTGTCTGAAGAGACAGATCAACCCCTGTGTTTGGCTGATAAATTAATAAATGAAGTCTTGAGTCCCGTTCTACGCTGTGTTTGAATGTTCTTCCTGTGTTTGCATGGGTTTTCTCCGGGTTCTCCGGCTTCCTCCCACCTCCAAATTTTTTTTTAAAATTTAAAATTAAAAATTAAATTAAATTAAATTAAATTAAATTAAATTAAATTAAATTAAATTAAATTAAATTAAATTAATACAAAATTTTAAATAAAGTTAGACGTTAGATTGACAATAATTTCCGGCTGTGACTATCACAATAATTTTAATCGACGGAACTCATGCATGTTTTTCCCCCCGATGTAAAAAGAGATCATCTTTCGTATGATTCATGATGAGTTCATGATTTTATATTTCATATGATGTTTCATCTCACTTTGAATGTAGAATATGTTCTAGAACGTTAGGCATTGTGATTGGATTTGTCTGACGTCACAGCCATGACGTGAAACCGTTCATTAAAACCGTTGCCCCAGCCTCCACTCGTGCTGTCGGTGATTGACCACTGGGGGGCGCTGCAGTAGTGATAATGTGACCAGGACCGCTGGTGGACTCCATCAGCAGTGAGCCTACAAATACTGAAGACACTGTTCACCAGGTGTCACAAACAATCTTCCTCATCATCCTTTAACTGAAACGTGGTTTACAGATGCTGCCAAGCTATTGATCACCAGGTGATAACAGATATTGATCACAAGATGATAACAGCTGGAGATTAATTAGAGCAGCTGTCATGAAATCTAAATTTTACCTGACAGAAGTAGAAAATTCCGATCAGATTCTAGTACAGTGTGTGTGTGTGTGTGATTGTGTGTGTGTGTGTGTGTGTGTGTGTGTGTGTGTGTTTCAAAAGTCACATAAAGACGGTTGGCAGCAAAACCCAAGAGTCAAACATCAATGAATTTACAAACACAAATAAAGATGCTCTGATATGAATAAATGACTGATTTTATTGATTGTTTTATTGAATGAGCAGCTTTAACTGGTAGAACCTGTGTCCTCCTCAGTCAGAAGAATCATCTTCAGATCCTTTCTCTGACTCCGACTCCAAGTTTTACCGTCAGGATCTGCTAAGAACATTAGAACTGACAAAAAAAAAGACAAAGACGTCCTCTTCCATTTGGGGGTGTGTGGGGCTAATATCAATTTTGGGGGGTGCTAACACCACCTTAACTTGAAACACGTTTAAAATGAAAGCAAGAGCGAAACAGTAATTTGACGGTGTCAGAATGTCAGGTAGAGGAACATAATGGCAAGATCTGAGAGCATGCGCCGACACACACGTGGTTGCACACACACACACACACACACACACACACACATACATGAATACACACATAAGGAGACACACTTATGCACACCCACGCGTACAATCTTTGTCTCGTGAGAAATGGTATTAATACCTGGCAGGCTTTGAAATGTCAGCTCGCCTCAAACAAGGAGCACAAAGAACCAATTTATTTATGGATCTGACACTTTTCATGTCGCTCTGCTCTCCAGCTATTTTTAATTTCAAAGTGTGTCTTTAGAACGAGGAGGAGGAGGAGGAGGAGGAGGAGGAGATGGAGATCTGGACAGGCAGACTGAATTCTGGGAAAGGTGTGCGGGCCGGGGGCTAGAGACATCACCAGTCGCCCCTGAGGACGTTGTATTTTAACCCACGCCGGGGGGCAAACTGTCCTGTTGCGACACACCAGGCGACAAAAATATCCCAAATGTGGGCTAATCACAAATCTGCATTCAGCCCGATGGCCGCATTCCAATATGAGCTGATGGAGTTTATTTACCCTGTGCCGCTCCTTTGTCTGTTCATTCTGGTTGTCTGTCCTCACACACATACATACACAAACACACACCAACTGCACCTTTAAAATGGAGGGTTTTATAATCAGGCAGCCCTTCGGAGGGTTTTGATGCTTTGTCTTTATTTGTGGACCCTCTCCGCCGCTGCCCTTCATCTTTCTGAAGCTTTTATCAACTCTTAGATGGATCTGAATCATTAACTGTCTTTTCAGCCAAAGACGGGCCGGGCGTCCACCCATGCTGTGTGGTTGCCCAGTGTGGGTTGACATGAATTTGGGGTTATTGGGGTTATTTTTGTATGTGTGTTCAGATTATTGTAAGATTATTGATAGGACGCGGCGCAGCAGCACGGTTTATGCCGGGCCTCGCCTCATCACCTCCCTGCTCAGAGTTAAGCCTCCACAGAGAGGGAGATTGGGGAGTGATGATAGCAGCCAGATCCACGCAGGACGATGGGGTCGGTGCTCAGGTGGGTGCTGGGTGGAGCCTGGGTGGAGGTGGAGTTGATCAACAGAAATACTTGCAGGAAGCGTTTGGAGATAAGTTGACCCAAGAATAGATAAAAAGTGATTTTGCCGCCTGCAGGGTGAGATCATGTGACCTCTTGGTTTTAGCTCTGCTGACGTGGCGGCGTGTTGCTCACGGACGCAGTCAAACTTTGCATCTTCTCCAGTCTGGATGTGCTTTAATGAGATTTATAGAGTTGAACAACGGTGCAAAGACCAAACAGGGTGACGCATCGCACCGAATGAGCGGCACGGAAACCGCCGCCTCCGGCTAGGACGGTGTCCGATTGTTCGCCTCTGTTAGATAGATTTACGTCTGATAGGCTGGAGCTATCAGACGGGATCGAATCAAACTGATAGAAGAGCAGGGCGTGAAGGAGCGGATTCATGATTCTCTTCTATTTGTCTTTTTGTGACCCTTTTAGTCAATTAGTCATAAAATAACTGGAGGGGAAGATGTGTGATAGAAGATATGATCCGCTGTTGGGAGTGGATCTTGATAAATGATGATGATTCTAATTGTGGGGGGTAGAACAGTGGTGCAGCAGGTAGCGCCGTTGCCTCACAAGCAAGAAGGTTCTGGGTTCGATTCCTTTTCGTATTTTCGTGTTCTCCCCGTGTCTGCGTGGATTCTCTCCAGGTTCTCCTTGGAGAACCAAATTGTTCCAAATTGTCCTTAGGTGTTTATCTTTTGCAGTAATGAGCTGGCGTCTCATCCGAGGTGTACCCCGCCTTGCCCTGTCTCTATCCCTTGTATATTTCCTTGCCCACTCAACTGGTCAAGGTGGATGACGTCCTCCAGAGACTGGGTCCTGCCCGCAGTTTCTTCCTCAATGAGGGCATTTTTCCCCTGTCACCGTTGCTTATACTTGCTCTGGAGGGTTCTGTTGGGTTTCTTTTTCTGTTAAAGCGCTTAGAAATGTCTGATGATGTGATTAAGCGCTATATAAATAAAGGTTGATTGATTGATTTTTTTCCCTTATAGCACGCTGGGATAGGCTCCAGCAGACTCGTCACCAAAAAGGCTGTAGATCTACTAAAAGATGGATGTGTTCAAACGCGGATCCAAATATTTTGGGTAGATGACACTTCAAATTGTGGAATGAATGATTTCCTTTGTGCCAGAAGCCAAACACGCCGACTAAATCAGAGTTAATCTGTGGATTCCGGTTTCGGAAACACACACACACGGACTGCTTTACTTCATCCAGCTGCTGAGATCCTCTGGAACATCTGCGCGTTATCGTCTGCTTCCATTCATCAGAGGTTCGACTGTATCCACTCTGCACCTACAAATATAGACGCCTGAGTCACACGGCTCACATCTCAAACACCTTATTTTAACACTAGCCTTTATTTATAGCGTGCGTTAAAAGGCTCGTCACCTGACCGAGCTGCATAGTGAGACGAGAAGACAACAGTTTCTGCTGGAGGAGATGCTAAAGCTAACCGTTCTCTGAAACTACACCTGTCCCACAGCGGGGAAAAAAAAAAAAAAAAAAAAAAAGGAAAGAAGCAAAACTGTTTGGTTCTCTGTCACAAACAAACCGTGAAGGGATGGAGAAGAGGAGGAGGAGGAGGAGGAGGCAATCAGACCTTCCTCTCTCACACTCTGCAGACACACGCTTGTGTTATGCATGTCGACACGATTGCGGTCATGACTTCTCAACTGTGTCCGTTGGCGGCGCTTCGATCCGGGACACACATTCGTATGCGTGTAGCACGTTCCGGTTTGTTGTGTTTGTTCTCGGCTTCCTCTGGCGAGTGTTTGTCTTGTCGATGATCCAGAATAAATGTTCTGACTGTCGGTTTGTTTGTGACTTTTCATCGTCGATTCACTCCATTTTAAAAGCTGCAAATAACCGCAGACGAGAAACGAGAACGTCATTTCAAGGACTTGTTTTTAATTGATTTCTGTTGGGATTTATTCTTTGGAACCATTTAACTCAAATAAAGAAAATTGTTGTTGGATTTTTTTAATGTCACGTCTGCGTCGTCAAACTGTTGAAAATGTTTCTGCATCAAAAAAAATAAAAAATCTTTTTGTGAAACTCAGATATTTATTTGCAATGAAATCAAAGAGAGAAACGCCGTCAACCTTCACATTTATGAATTTGGAATCGGGGATTCATTTATCACAACTGTTGAATATGAGACATGAAGTAATGTGAAGACTTGATTATTACAGCTTTACAACACTGGGGGAAAGAAATCCTACATTTCCCATGATGCAAATTGAAATCCAAGCCAGTCCTTTGAACTAAATCACCCAGACAGTTAGCGTGTTCTTAGCGGTCCACCATCATCCTTTGGTTAATGTTGTGAAATGATTACAGTTAGGAATGAATTTGGTCATAAACATCAAGTTTAGTTCATTTATTATCTGTTTTTACCGTACCATCCACCGCCACCACCTCCCATTTAAAGTCACGTGCCCCCCTGGTCAACATGGGTCACAATAAACGCTTTAAACAGGTTCTGAGAACTCAACACTTCTTCCTGATGTTGTAACCCAACCAGGTCCAACAAGAGAACATCAAAAAGTAAAGAGAAGAACATTCAGCTGCTGCTGAGGGACATTCTGCAGCTACGATAACCTGTTGGAATGTTGCTGTCCCTCTAACGTCGTTGCTTCAAGTCCTCAGTGATGAAAATAGTCGGAATCCTCTTCCGATGGATCAGGTTCATTTTTAATATTTGTGCTTCACATCTTCTGGCTTGTGTAGTCCAAAGAGAACGGGATGTTTGTTTTGCTCTTCGACTGCATAAAAATGGATTCACACTGAGA
The DNA here is from genome assembly GCF_040054535.1 of Antennarius striatus. Taxonomy (NCBI): domain Eukaryota; kingdom Metazoa; phylum Chordata; class Actinopteri; order Lophiiformes; family Antennariidae; genus Antennarius; species Antennarius striatus. Next base: position 14,873,825 of record NC_090796.1, on the reverse strand, counting down.
AACAACGGACAGAGCCTCCGGGGTCCTGACTGGAAAAAAAAAATTTATGAGGCTCATTTTGGCAGAGTTGATAAAGGGAAAAAAAGGCAGGAAAAAGGGAGCGAGACACTGAGGTGAATTAAGGAAAGGAAGGTAAGGTACGTGATGGGTTGAAGGTGAATTATACTGAGTATACGGGAGCACAAACAGGCTGGGAGAGGAGGAGGAAGAAGAGGAGGAGGAGGGTTTTTTGCACTGAAGTGAGTGAGAGGGAGGAGAGGAAGGGAGGCAGGCTAAATCCTCACACCATTATTATCAGGACTCACATGCAGCCCCTGCTGTGATGGAGTGAGAGGAGATAGAAAGAGATAAGGAAAAGATGGAGTTAAAGAGGAAATGGAAAGAGGGATTACTGGTGTGACAACGTTGGCGGATGCGTGGCAGAGCAAACGGTGAGGGTGAGAGAGGAACTCTGGTGGAATTAAAAAAAAAAAAAAAAAAAAAAGGAATCAGTGCAACAGGATGTGGACCTGCTAGTGCGTCGCCTCCCGGCTCCAGACCATCTGCCCTCTACGCGTTCCCGACGCTCCCATCATCCCAACATCTGGATCCACACGCCAAAGAGGGCATCCTGACTCCTCTTCCTCCCTTTTTCATCCTTTTTCCTCCTCCGGGAGGGGAGCTAGCCGTCACCCACAGGTGCTGAAAACTAGACCTGAGGAGGGATAAACTTTTTTGCTCAGAGGATGCTGAGACGTGTGCCGGACCCTTCTTCCTCCTTCTCCTCCTCCTACTCCTCCTCCAGCTGCCCCTAACATCCCATGGATCTGTCGTGTCTCCTGCACCCGAGGAGGGAGAGGAAAAGGGAGGCGGAGGAGGAGGTGGAAACGGGGGGGGAGGGGGAGGGAGACGCTGAAGTGTTAGTGCTCCTCCACTGACGAGGCATCACTCCTTCTTCTTCTCCTCCTCTTCATCATCCAGCAGCGGGGAGCCTGAAGGGATACCGACAGGGAGCTGAACACAGTGGGTCTATTCACATATGCTCACACACACACACACACACACACACACACATTGGCTGGCTGGTTATTCGCCTAGGAGCACACACACACACACACACACACACACACACACACACACACACACACACACACACACACACACACACACACACACACACACACACACACACACACACACACACCTCCATCCCCGTTCTGATGCCCTCTCCTCACCTTCGCTTCTCGATGCCTCCACCGTGACACGCTGGCAGAGGTGGGGGAGACGAGACGAAGGTGAGGAAGAGTTAGAGAGAGAGATTTGTGGAGATCACACACACACACACACACACACACACACACACACACACACACACACACACACACACACACACACACACACACACACACACACACACACACACACACACACACACACTCCGTGTGTGCAGACATCCAGAGCCGCCAAAGAAACGCCGATAGCCCTCCCTCCCCCTTACTCTCACAAGGAGGACTGAATGAGAACTCCTACAGGTGCTGAGAGAGGAGAGAGGAGGTGAAAACCCAGGAAAGACGTTCTGGGGGGGGGGCGGATGGAGCAGCCAGAGTTCAGGCTGGATGACGGCAGACAGCACAGGTACGTCTGTCACTCTGATTCTGTCCTCTGAGGGGAATTAAAACTTTACAGGGAGGATGGGGGGTGGGAGGGGGCAGATGTGGAGTATACATAGAGGAGACCAGGATAAGGAGCTCATGAGGGGGGGGGTGTTCGTGAGTGGATACGCAGTGTGAGAGCAGTCATACTGTCAGTTTTTGTAAGTGAAGAGTTTCCTCGAGAGAAGCTTCCATCTGCTGCTGACAGAAACAGAACAGTCAGCTGCCACTTTAACAGGAAGTACTGTAACAGTGTGTGTGTGTGTGTGTGTGTGTGTGTGTGTGTGTGTGTGTGTGTGTGTGTGTGTGTGTGTGTGTGTGTGTGTGCGCAGTCCTTCCACACTTGCATGCATGTATATTATGAATGCATGCATGATATTGCATGCATCCTATTTGTTTTAAGCTGCACGCTTCGCAGTACCACAGACCAGGGTTTTCCCAACCTGTGGTTCAGGGTCCCTCGGTCACACCTGAATGGAACTTACCTGTTCTGCAAGGATGGAGAGTTGAGTGGCTCTGAGATGCAGGATTGACGTTTTTATATCATGCAAAATGAATTCTGCATCTTGATTCCTTCATTTGGATTTGGGAGTCTTTCAAACTGCTCCAGTTTGTGTAGGTGCACAGGTGCATGCCCGGTGGCTCCCCAGGGGCCCTCAGTCATTTATCTCATGATTCCCAATAATATCAGTGACTTGAATCCCTGTTTTCTGAAACATCGGACTCTTCTTTGTCGTACGGTTCACTGTTGAAGCGGCAGTTTCTTTTTGATTATTGAAGTATATTGTAGTGTTTTTACTTTCATCTCCTCACGCGAACATCTTCAATTTGAATATATCATGGGACAACATTAGAGTTCTACACACCAGCGGTTGTGAGCACAAATATGCAGGCTGATGGGTAATTAAGAGAAGACCCATATATCTCCGACGCAAAATTCCAAACACCTCTCTGAGCTTCAAAACTATTTTTTTCCAATGAAGCGACTGTCCAAATCTCATGTGCGCCCCACTCCGCATAAAGCAGACATTGATTTATGTTCACCAGTCGGAAATGGTTGAAAGCACACGAGTGAAGACGTGAATTGAACGCACCGTTTCATGTATGTATCTGAGGCCCGCCGCTGCCCGTCTGAAGCAGGTGCGGCAGCAGATTGGGTGTCACCGGCTTCACGCTTGATCGGCAGCGGGACAGTGCCAATCTAGAAAACGCCCTTGTGCCGTCAGCGCCACTTACATTAAACGCCACGCCTGGCTAGCAACGATTTCCTGTAAAGCTGTCAAGTCTTTCCATGTGGGAGCAGGAACCCGCAGAGAAGCGCTGGCAGTTAAAACCCCTAATTATGATGAATGTATGTTTCAGCATCTGATGAGTTTGGCAATAAGCTCACGGGTTAAGCATGACACAGACATTTAATCATGTTTGTATGTTTATTGGCTGCTTGTATGCGTTAGGGACATGTGGCTACCGATCAGCCTGTCAACCACAATTTATCCACATGGAGGATGTGGAGGAATGGAGGACAGGTTAGCTGGACGATTTTCCGTGCTCCGACTGCGATGCGTTCACTGTCACATGCGTGACTGTTAGAGATAGAGACTAATGATGGCTTCAGGAGAGGGAGATGGAAGAGCTTCGTTCATTCAACCGTCCCGTTGACGTCCAAACAGGAGTCCGTCCACGTCCACGCCTCATACGTTATGATCCTCAAGGCAAAATTGTTTGCAAACTGGTTGCACGGTGGGTATAGCGCTGTTGCCGCACTGCAAGAAGGTTCTGGGTTCAATTCCTGTCCGGGGTGTATCCTGCTTTTCACCTTTGGGTGGAAAAAAAGTGGCTAGAGACAAGAAAATGGATGTTTGGATGGGTGATCACTGCTGCCTCTAGTGGCTGGATGTCAGATAGAAAACCTGCCAGAGCGCTTCCGCTGCAACCCTGTTGATGAGACGACGCTGTATCTTAATGCTAACCATTATCTTAAGCGCGCTGATTAATGCAATCAGTTCTGATGGTGCTGTGAAAAATGAAGGTTCATGTCAGACGTGTTGATAATTCCCTGGCGGTGATGCATATTCCATCAACTACATCATCTCTGCTCATTTCCTCGCACGCCCCTGGGGACTCTATAGGGGCCGATCATATAACAGCTAAGTAGAGACTATACGTCCCAGAAGGCATGTTGATGCTTGAACAGGTGTAGCACGCTGATTAGCATTAGCTGAGCATGTGGTCAAACAGGTTTCTTCATTATTTTCATAATGATCCAACTTGTTCTGGTCATGCTTTGTAGAAAGTGCGGTAGCTCCACCTTTTTGAAGGGAATCTTAGGATCGGGGAATCTTTATCGTCATGGTTACGATAGTGGATGCTCTGCTTATGAATCAGCCACGATCCATCATAAATTCAAAACAATGTTTGGAAACAGCCTCTTTTCTGCTTTTCAAGCTTCATCTTTCATCGAATCCTCCAGTTCTCGGGACACAATGATGATGACATCATCAACATGGCCTCTCGAGCCAATGTCCTGCGTTGACCTGCAAACACGAATGCCAATAAATAAATGCATGGATGCAGGATTTAATGACGGCGCGATCGCAGCTGTTTTCCCTGTTTATCTCTCTGGCCAGCCAATAGGAAGACGGCAGCCAGCTGATTATTGTTTGTGTGAGATTTGAATTAAGATGCAACACATTCTGCTCATCCCTCTCGTCCTCTCATCCTTTCTACAGCGTAATCACCGGTATATTGCTGCTAATCTGGAGCATCCCAGCCCCACCAACCCCCACTCATACCCACGGGCTGCTAATCTGAGGCACATAATGCTGGCTTTTTCCAGAGATTACACCGTTAACCCAACACTTGACCCGCCGACCTCCAGTTGTATGATCCACCCGGTCAGCACTGGTCTGTTCTCTATCTCCTCTCCCTCCACCGCTCCGCTCTGTGAGGCTTAATATTTGGAGTTATTACCTTTTCTTAACCTGGAACGTTTTGGACGCATCAACCACGCTGGGATTTGACTCAACAAATTCTCCTTCATAAGGATTAGCGGCAGTGCAGCAGTAGAATGTGTGGTTCTGAATGCATGCACCCACTGCTGTACCAACTGCTCAGTATAAAAGAATAGCTGTAAAAATATCAACCAGTGTCCAAGAGTCTCTAAATAATAATCCTCCAAATACCTGCCAGACAGGGAAACTGCTCACGTACTTTTTTGCAGCTTGGTTATCAATCTGTCCGGCATACAAACCTATTCTGATCCAGACTATAATAATGCAAAGCTACAATACTCGACAAGCCAGAGGACATGAATCATCTCTGAACATAATAGTAATCCAACTCTGTAACTCCCAGGTTGTAAACTGAACCAAATATGAGGCCGTAAAATAAGAGTTTGACGCGTTTTCTGCTTTGGCTGCAGGTAAATTTCACCTTGCGATCCATCGCGCCGATCATCAAAACCTTAATCGTACGTTGTTTGTCACATATCTGCCACTGGGAATCTGTTCCTCTTAGGATTTTTCTGCATGGGGGTGGGGTGGGGGGGGGCTTTGTTTGTTTTTACTCTCCACTTAGCGCAAGTGGGTGGTGGGCTAACGGCTGCTCTGTGTTCACATCAAGATGTAATGATTCAGCAGAGACAAATAAAGAGATCCGTGCATGAGAAAGACTTACAACAAGGAAAGGTGTCAGATGTAGGAAGGTGCTTTCTACAAGGAGTAAAAATCCACGTGGGGGGAACCTCACACTTTATTTCTGAGCCCCTCCAACACAACCGAGTCTCTCCTGGCAGGTTTATATCCCTCTATGCAGATGACACTGCTCAAAACGCATCTTTAGCTTTGTTAAGATTTGGTCCTTGAGTCTCACAGTTTGGAGTGGATTCACACCTGCCAGGTATTTCTGTACCCCCCCCACCCCCACCCCCCGCCACCGGCAGCAGAGCTGAGCTCAACAATCCTCTGTGGAGCAGTTTGAAGCCGAAGATACCCGGCTCAGATGGAGGATATCGCTGACGCCGTTGCATCCCCAGCTATGACATGTGCTTATGTTCGAAGTGTCCTAGCAATTATGGATCGGGTCTGTCAGGAGCAAAAGTGGAACCGAGGTGAGGCTAGAGGTCAATGAAACATCAGGGGTCACCGCAGGAGGTCGTGACCCCTTCACCGTCGCTTTACAACAGAGGTGTGGAAGGGAGACAGTTACCTTTAAAGAGTCGTAGTTATCCAGTAGTCTGATGTGTGTGTGTGTGTGTGTGTGTGTGTGTGTGTGTGTGTGTGTGTGTGGGTAGATGGAGAGGTGATTACAGTCATGACACTGGGGGTGGGATTATGGAGGATTACACACACACACACACATACACACATTCACACACACACACACACACACACACACACACGGACACGCAGGGATGACACAGGAGTGTAAATGCAGGCGAACACTGATGCACAAAAAGGGTCAGATGGGTGAGGGGGGGTGTGTGTTTGGGAGGGGGGGGGGTTAGAGAAGGATGGGAGGACGGATTATGAGTCAAAAACATCATGAAAGTAAAGCAGCTTGTATGTCTGACTTTCTCTCTTTCCTTTCTCTCTAACCCCCCCCCCCCACTCCCAAATCCAGGCAGTAGGCTGCCAACATGGCCGTTCCCAGGGGACGTCGTCCTCCCTCCCCTTGGCCTCCTCTTTTCCTCCTTCCTCTCCTCGTCTCCTCCCCGCTCCCCTCGCAGGCCCGTCCTCTCCTCCTCCATCCCACCATCAACGTGGCGGTGGTGTTCAGCGGCTCCAGCTACCAGAACGAGGTCAGAGGTCGCCTCAGCGGGGAAAACTTCGTCGACCTGCCGGTGGTGGTCAGCCCGGTGACCGTGCTGGTGAACGACACCAACCCCCGCGACCTCCTCACGCACCTCTGCGACACCATGGCGACGGAGAAGCTGCACGGCGTGGTGTTCGAGGACGACGTCGGGTCGAGCGCTGGGACTCAGGTGAGGACGTTTGATGCCGTTTTTTTTTTTTTTTTTTTTGTTTTGTTCCGAATGAGTCGTCCCGTCGGGAGTCACGGCGTCCTGTCACTCACGTCTGAGCCTCCTAAAGCTGCACAACATTTAAATTTAAAAGGCGCTGGTCCTGTCAGCTTAAATCACAAAGTGGGGCAGCCAAAAGGAAGATCTAATTGAGATGCCAAGCATGTTCTGTCTTTGCTTAAATTAAATCACAGAGTTGGTTTGGTTTCAGCTTCGGACGGAGGAAGAATTGACGTGAAATGACAAAAGAGAATTTAAGTAGCAGCTGATCTCCAATCTGCAGAGAGCTGACCGTCGCGCCACTGCGTCTTATCATGACAGTAAATACAACTTTATTGAGTTGTCAATGCAAACGTGTTGCATTCACTGACCCAAACATTAAACTGGTGGACGGTTTATACGTTTACTGGTCGGTTGGTTTGAATCTTTGCTGCTTCTTCCGCGTCACAACATTCCCAGCACATGTGTGTCAGAGGAAACGGGTCGAACCAGCAGGAATTTGAATTTTGTTCGACCCGCGATAGCAGTCGACTCACAGCCGGATCCGTTTTCGCCCTCAGGTGGCAGAAGTGGCACAGATCCTGGACTTCCTCTCCACTCAGACGGCTCTTCCGATCGTGGGCATCAGTGGCGGCTCTGCGGTTGTCATCCCATACAAGGTATTGTCTGAATAATGAACCCGCCGTCCCGGAGCCGAAACTGAGGCCGGAACAGTCTGTCATTGACCTAGTGTCAAAAACATTCTAATGAGAAATTAAGGAAGCAAGAATTTCACATTGTAGAAACACAACTTGCAATGCAAACATTGTCAGCAGAGGTTTTCTTTCCCAGCCTCCTCGTCTCAGAACGTTTCCACGGCGGCGGCGTCACTCAGCTTAAAACAACTTAAGTAGGTCAGAGCAGTGAAACCTACTTTTACGAGCT